>NC_063452.1:20656614-21256614 GCF_020379485.1 Brassica napus
AAGTGTCAAGATTAGCAGATCTCAAAGTCACAGTAATAAGCAAGGCACAAGAAAATAATTGACCGAGAGAAGTCTTAGGTGCATTAAAGAATGTAAGTTATGTGTCATGTTGACAATCTATGTAGCCTGTTTACATTTATGTTAACCGTGTTTTCTGCAATTGGCTGGGTTACCACTCTTGTTAGTTCTCAACCTCAAGGACAAGGTAAACGGAATAAAAAGATTGGCAAAATTTAAGAAGGAAATATCAAACTTTGCCGAAAAAGTTGGATAGACCAGCAATCTTGTCTTAGTCGACATATGGTTCTTATCGTATGCATCCTCCAGCTCCTTCATATAAAAATGAAACCGCGACGGAAACATGTTCAGGATTGAAGTGTCGAGAAAAAACCACGGCTGCTCCAACGGCATCTTATGTTCCTCCTGCCTTTGCTGAGAAAGAGACAGTTGCTAATAATGATGGGGAAGACGTCTCTTTTTCATCCACAGCTCAAATAGCACCATATGTGTCCCCATCTGGGCCTTTCAGTAAGCTTGCAAGGAAGCAAGATCGGCCTGAGGCTGCAATGAAAAGAAGGCATGATCCTTCTGGCCAAGGAAATCATTGTGGAGGTGGAACCAAGATTATCTCAAGCGTAATATGCTTAGTTTATTCAAGGCAGTGGAATAGTTAAATTAAAGCATTTCACATCAAGTCTCGCAACCAAAGCCGGATGTACAACCACAACAATATTAATGAAACATGTGACCTATAAATGGACATATTTATTAATTAGCCATCAACGACATTACTACAACAACCAGCAATACTAGAAAATTACAAGTTGTTGGTTGTTGCTGTAATGTCGTTGATGGCTAATTAATAAATTTGTCAATTTATACGTCAAATGTTTCATTAATATTGTTGTGGTTGTACATAGTACATCCGGCTTTCGTTTCAAGACTTGATGTGAAATGCTTTAGTTTAACTATCCCACTGCCTTGAATCAACTAAGCAGTTGGCCAGAAAGTAGACTGATTAGTTTTTAAAGCGACATACACAATACCTAAAACTTTA
This sequence comes from Brassica napus, assembly GCF_020379485.1. Lineage (NCBI taxonomy): Eukaryota > Viridiplantae > Streptophyta > Magnoliopsida > Brassicales > Brassicaceae > Brassica > Brassica napus. Next base: position 20,657,672 of record NC_063452.1, read on the forward strand.
GAAAATTGATTCCAATATTTTTGTACGATGGATTGTCGATTGTGCAGTTCTCGAGTCATATGTGAAGTTGTGAGACTGGTGCCATACATTTTTGGTCTTAAGACTTTTGAAGACTGCAAAATCATAGCTTTACTATATTTGTATCGGAACCTCAGTAGGTGGACTAATCGGCTGACTTTGCATCAATCTTTGAATGCAGCGAGACTGGCAACCCAGAAAAAAAAGTAAACATAGATGAAACCGTAAGGACAGCCTAGATACCTCCGCAAGAATGATCAAGACATTTGCAGTTTTTGGCGTCAGTGTCGTCTTCATTCGAAGTAGTGCTTGAGGCCCATTGTATTGACTCGTTGGATGTTTTGAGTCTGTAGACTCTAGGTTTGAAGAATTAGATGATTTTGTAAATTCATTTACAGTTTGCGCGGGTTTACCTGCAGACCATTCTTTGTATTTTGTACTTTTCATCTGACAACCGTGAGATTTTTTTCATTGTTTTGTTATATTAGCTAGATGCAAGATTTTGAAACGTTCGGATTCGAAGGAGTGATTTTTTTTATTTACTTTTGAGGGTAGCTCTGCATCCATGTGAACAATGAACAATGGTTGCTTTCTGGCACTGCGTGCAAAACTATCCGCCCTTAAATTCTTCGTCCGGGGTACATGAATGATCTCTGAGCTGAGGAAACAGTCCTTCAAAGTTTTGATATCTTGTAGACAACATCCAAATGCTGGTCATTCTTCTGGTTCCAAAACCATCTTCACCAATTAAAAACAATCCGTTGCAAGTGTGACTTGAAACTGTCGCAAATTTTTCATACACTCCATTGTCCATACTAACGCCTCCATCTCCGAGTGAAAAGATGATAGACTTGCCCTAACATTTTTTGCCTCCATCAGTCCGTCGAAACCTTTCAGAATGCTATACCAGCCTTGTCTGGAATAAGGTTCATTATCTTTCCACGAACCATCAGTAAAGCACCAACGCCCCGTAATTGATGGTATACTCTGAACCTCAACCTGTCCTGGTCCCCAATTCAAAGGAGTGATTGATGTCGTTTTTCCTCTGGTATGTCCAAATAATCTAGCAGAATCTGATTATCAAGCTTGACATATTGAGGCATTTTAAAGCGGTGAAGACTATAACGTTCACTTAGGTCGGTACCATTGCCTCAAGTCCATAGGCTAGCGAGAAGGGTGTTTTCGTGTAGTCATCATGGAGTAGTATGAGGAGACCACAATACTATGTCAAGTTAGTTAAGCCAAAATTTGTAAAATGGGTTACTAGAGATTTGAAAAATGTCAAAAATTCTAAAATGGGTTGGCGGATACAAGTCAAGGTTCTTAATTCATAGAAACAAATAAACTCCACAATTCAATAAAATATTAGATATGATTTTACTATAAGTATGCTTATATAAAGAATTACAGTGAATACATTTGTCATTGAAAGATAAACATATTTAAAATCAAAAATAATTATACTATTTTTAAAGAGCGGATCAAACTCCAATAACAATTATATTGCGAGTAAATACTAGATCCGTGCCGTTGACATCTTTCACATCTTGCAGCGTATTTTCACAGTCGGCTAATATGCCCTTGTTTTTATCTTCAAAGCAAAGACACTCTCACCGATGTTGTTTTCTCTGACTCCTTCGTGTGTTTCTTCGATCACACACTGAACTTTGATCTCGTGCAGAAAATCTAGGAAAACTCTGGTTGTGCTCCAATGGTAGTGTCTTCCATTAGGATATAGTGGGAAATTCTTACCCATAATCGTTGAGCTGCCCGTTTTTGGTTGGAACTTCCCCATCGAGGAAGAGAAGGTTTTGGTCAGGAGTGGGCATTCGGGTATCCGTTTTGGTTTAGATAGAATAGTTTGGATTTTTGAATATTTTGGTAGAAGGGGTTCATAATTTTACAAATTAGGATTGGGTTTGGATATTTTTACTTTGGATTCGGTTTTTTCGGGTATAACCAAAAAAATCTGAACTATGAAATCTCCTATATATTAAAAGAGAAACATTACAACATTTGATGTAGCCATGTGTCATCGACACAATGATTATTAGAATCTCCAGAGAAATAGGTTGATCCATCTAAATATATAATAAGCTTTTTATTAAACTAACCATAAATTAAATATCAATGTTATTCATTTTTTCCATAAATAAAAATTACGGAATTGCCTAATGTGGCTAAGGTATATATGACAATTAATGATATTAAATAATAAAGATTTGATAAAAATTAGTGTATCCTCTATCATTTTTTCAGTTTTAACTTATTAAAATAAATTAAACAACCACATTAACCATATAATAAAAGTTTAGATTTTTCTGTATATGTTATATTTTGAATTTTGGAAAACAACTATAAATTACTAAAACAGTTAAAAGTCTCACATTAAAAAATTTTGTGAATCATGGTTTAAATTTTTTATCATGACAAGATACAAATTATTACAAAATCATATAAGTATGAAATCTCATTTAATACATATTAAGATTATATATATATATATATATATATATATATATATATATATATATATATATATATTAAATTAAACTATATACCATATAAGAATATATAAATATTTTAATTTTAAAATTTGCTTTTTGAACAAATATTGACAACCTAATATTTAAATTTTAAACTTTGCCTTGAATTTTTTTAAAAAATTATAAATTACTAAAACTATTAAACATCACACAATAATTTTTTGTCATCAATGAATTTTTTGTTATAAAAAAGTACAATGATCAAAAAACAATATGAGTAAAACTATTAGACAAAATAATTTAATAAATATGAATATTAAAAATACACTACATATATATGTTAATCTAATTTGAATTTATTTATAGACCCTGTAAAATAGAAAAAGCATTTGTTCGGATTACTTAAATTTATTTATGTGTTCGCATCAATTTAATAATATACGTAATAGTTACTGTTTTTTTTAATATTTAATATTTATTATTTTATAATATGTAAAAAGATATATATAATACGTAAAAATAATTTTTATATAATGTTCATCCCGCACAAGTCTTAATCTAGTTATTTCTTTAAAAAACATCCTTGTCATTGTAGGTCATCGTGTCTGCAATCAAAAATTCCTTGATTTAATTTCACAAACCAAAAATGTCAAGAGACCACACGTGATTTCATTGCACAACGAGTACGAGAACACAAAATCTTTCATTATACATATCAAAGTGAGACATGCAATCCGTCTCTCACTCAAACTACGTTTATATCGAAGAGATCAATCGGAGCTGATTCACTCGAAATCTGAAGAGGATAAAAAGTAAAGAGGAGAGATTTTCAATACTGAGCCATATTTTTACAGATTAAACGGGAGAAAGGGTGTATGTAACGACCCGTTCCCCGAGCATTTTTATTTATAAAAGAAGGGATCCGCAAAAGAGGTTTCTTTGTAAGGAAGTGAAAATTATTCTAAGTGTTGGAGCTTTTGTTTCGTTATGAATGAAATAAGAACTGCATTTTTCTCTAAGGATAAACTGAACATAAAACGATCAAAGTTTAGGGAAGTAGCCGACGAACCGCAGAGCCAACTAAGGAAAGTTTGGACGTACGGGAATGCGGGTTTCAAGTAAGGCAAGTTCGATTCGTCATCCTTGACGGGCCGCACCTAAAGGAAGGTTGGGTCTGCGGGAGCCGTTTAAAGAAAAAATTGTAGAGCCTCAGTCAAGACTTTGTGGGCAAGGTTTGGCGAAGCCAAATAAGAAAACATCATTAAATTTCCGGCTTGGTGAACAAGTCCAAAAGTAGTATAAAAAGGGACTTCTAGCTCTCATTCTAGACACAACTCAAAAAGCAAGTCTTAGAGAGAGGCTAGAGCAAGAACGCAGTCCTGGAGAGAGAGTTTGGGAGGTGAGGATTGAGCAAGGAGGATCGCAGGATTCTTCGCCGGAAAACACAGCTAAGTTCAGAGTCTTTGATCTATTAAGATCAATCCAGGCGAGGATGTGATTCGTGGCAATCCAATAAGAATTGTTTTCTCTGGTTTGATTCAGTATGATTAAATTTATGCTTGGATATAATTCGTTTATGGAAAGTTCGTTCATCGTGTTCTTAAGAAATGTATGATAGCAATTTTTTATGAAAAGTTCGTTCATTGCGTTCTTAGGAAATGCATGCTAGATTTAATGGATGGATAATTGGGTTATGTTATGTTTATGTGAGAAATGAACTTTTGATCTGAGAGCCTAAGACATAAAATTATAATGTGTTTAAGGAAAAGATAATCAAATTGAGTTAATTAAGGAAACTGGTTAAGGAGAATGTTATGGACCTTCGGGTCGAAGGTTTAACTACGGGCTGTAATCGACCGACGGATCATCGGTTGGCTACGGCTGCAGGAACGGCAACGGCCACGGGTTGGCTACGGCTGCGGATTTATGGGCTTTCGAGTCGAAAGGTACACGATATCTTTACTGATACATGAGAAATGTCGGAACTAGCTAGGTACATGATATCTCATGATTTTTATGAGTTTTAGATTCATATTTTAGCTTATTATGATCATTTTAGATTGCATTTAGGTCTTTATGTTGCATTTGCATACTCATTTGCGTAACACATGGGCTAAAGTGCACATTTGAGAAGTTTGGGCTGAAATCGTGAGGTTAATCGTGCAATTTAAAAAGTTTGTGGCCGGATTGAGAACTATCAAGAGGCGGGATCATTCTGCAAATATGAGGGGTCTGAAATGTTCAATTGGAAGTTTTGGGTCAATTCGTAAGGATGTTTCTGCAATTTACAAAGGCTTTGGCTGCTTTGTAATGAACGAGAAGTTCAGGGACCTGTTTTGCAAAATTGAAGAAGCCACCATCGGAGAGGATCGAGAGCTGTCGGACGAAGCTTGATTCCGACGACGTAGCTCACCGGAGTTCGAAGAGAGGAGATGAGCACGGGAACAGAGGAGATGATTTAGACCAGAGATTCCGTGGTGGAGAATTGCGACGAGGGTTGGAGCTTGTGCGGCTATGGGCTACGTGCTTCGACAGAAGAAGTGCCACGGCGGCTAGGTGAGTACGAAGAACAGTCAGCGGCGGAGCAGAGCACGACTGGTTGACGACACGGGCTAGGCTTGGATGTAGTGGAGAGGATAGACGCCGCGGACTCACACAGCGGGTTGGTTGCGACCGCGGAAACGAAGAAGGTGGAATCGCGGAGACCCGACGCGGAAGAGAGAGGCCGCGAAACGGAGAAGGTGATTCATTAATTTAAATACGGTTTAATCCGGTTTGGTTTGGTTTGTAAAGTCAGACCATGACGAATTTAGCATCTAATAAATAGATTTAGACCTAAAAACTTTATCTGTATCTCATTTTTCTTAAGACTTTGTCTCTTTTTGTAAAAGATAGAATCTTTGGATAATTTGAGTAAGTACTTCATCTTATATTTGTGTTTCTCTTGTTCATTAACATGATTAGCTTTGATCCTTACATGAGTTTAAGGTTTCTCGTAGAGATTAGTGAATAGTGACCTTGTGATTCAAGGGTTAGATAGATTATGGTGATTAAGTGGCTATTTAGGATGTTTATTGCTTGATTAACAATTTTATATGTTTGCTAAGTGTTTTTAATGCTAGATTAGACTTGATCACTCTCATCTAGACTTTAAGCTATTTTACGTCCGGAAGGTGTTTGTTAAAATGTTTGAATGAACTTAGTATTGTCATTTACATATTTGGCCAACGACAGTTGATGTCTGAAATGTTTAGTGGTTAGTAGACTTGTGATTCATGCATGATTGATTGCGTTAGCCAACGACAGTTGATGTTTAATTCATGATTAATATAGGGGTTTTTTCCACGACAATGGATTAATCTATATTGAATGAGATCTAGACCTATAGACTTGTTGATTGTTTTGTTTGAACATCCTAAATTGAACCTTGATCACCTTATATCAATTATCATTGCCCATGAATCCATCTTTAGCATTTGATTGAATTCTTGCACTTATTTCTAGATTGAATTTGAGATCACCTTGTTTATATTTCTAGGATATTAGCTTGTTACAAATCATCCATCTTCTTGTTTTCTTAGATTAAGGAAGCTTATGTATTCTTGGTGTTATAGATCCTTAGTTTCTTGTGGATTCGATCCTAAAGTGTTACAATGACATGTCATTCGATTGTGGTATTGTTGGCACATTAGGTTAATTGGTGTGTGCTTAAACGCTTAATCAGTACTTGAATTTTAGAACCGAATGCTAAGATGTTAGTATTGATTGAGTATTTGATTATTGGACTGTAGTAGGCGGTATTGAACGTCCTTACTGAGTATTTGTGTATGTTCATGTTTCCTTTTGTGATGCAGGTGATGAGTAGTTGGTTGGACCGGAGCGCGGGACGATGAAGAGCATCAGGCGGGTTATTCATAAACTTGGGATTTTAGTTGGGTGTTTTATGAATCTTATTCTATCATTCTACATTATTTTCTCGGATTTATTAATAAAGTTGCACTATTTGCTTGAATTTATTTGGTGGAAACTTTTCTGAGTTTTATTTAGAAATTTTCAAGGCTTTTCAAAAAAATTTAGGTTGGGATGTTTCAGTTTACTCTTCGGATCTAGCTCATGTTATGTATCAATGGATTTAGGGTTAAGTTCGGCTATGCTCAGGTCGTGGTTCGGATTTTGGATATACCGGATCGGGTTTAAATATCCAAACTTATTCAATACAAAAATCGATCAGATATTTTATTACTTCGGTATAGATTTCAGTTAGAATTTTTAGGTCAAATTCGAATTTGGGTATCAGTAAAAATACTCATGCCTAGTTTTGGCCATACCAAGCAGGCATGTCTCATGCTTTTGTGGTTTTGTGCACTAATTATATTATAGCCAATAATTAAAAGAATTTTGTAAAAAGGGGCACTAATATTTTTGGAAAAAGGTTCAAATACTAGCTAAAATTTTGTAAAAAAAGTTTGGGTCTAGTGCAAATACACTATTCCCTTAACTAAAAGAGAAGTTCCTTGAAATAAAATAAGTTAGCTAATACTTTTGAAAAATAAGTTCAGTAAAAATAATTTAGTTTTAAATATTTATATTTAAAAGATTAATTTCAGTATTTTTCATTACAAACTTAAAGATATTTATGAAATTGATGTAATTTTGAAAAGTGATATCATGTAAAATAAGAATTCCTTTTGAGGTAATTTGCTCAAAAACATTGAAAGATAGCGAAATTAGGGATATGCCAAAAATAGTAAGAGTTCAAGCGCGTGAGCTTCCTAGCTAGCGTTTAAATACGAAAGTGTCCTTTTCCAAAACTAGGTGACGTACAATTATGTTCTGCCAAAGAGATTTATTTAGATTTGGAAAGATTACGAAAGGATTTGCAAAATTTACCTCGATAAATGATATGTACCGTGCCGTGTGTAGTTCTCTGCAGCCACTCATTCTCTGACATGAACGTGTCAAATGTTTAGTATAGCTACTTCTACTTGCGTTATCGAATTATTTATTGCAAGTGGCACAAGTTGAGTTAGCTCACTTTTAGCTTAGTACAAATAAAATTAGTCTCTTTACATTTTTGTTAACCGGGTTCACATTAAATTGAACGCCATTTCAAATTCAATTCTGGTTAAACGTTTTGTGATATATAAATAAAAAGTTCGCGTCTGTTTTATGTCGTTTCAAATTCATAATTCATGTTCATTATATCGTCAACTACCTTCTTCTCATTTAGTCACTTGTTGCAACACGCAAGTTACTGCATGCACAATGTATAAATTAAGTGTAAACTATCAGAAAATGTGGCTTGCTAACATTCAAATTGTACGGCTAAATTAAAAAATATGTCTACTATCGTTATAATTTACCGTCCAGTAAAATTGTTGGTTAGCTATCTAAAATAATTTATGCTCGAAGTCATAAAACTAAACTCTAAACCCAATATCATAACCCTAAACCCAAACAAAATCATAAACCTTAAACCCTAAACCAAAAATCGTAAACCCTAAACCCTAACCACATCGTAAACCCTAAACCCTAAATCCTAATAAAATCATAAACCTAAAACCTTAAAACCTAAACTTTAAACTCAGCATAAACACCTTAGACCCTAACAATTGATCATAAACCCTTGACTGTATAATACAATACAATATACTGTATAGACAATTTCATTAAGCATAAGGTCTGGTAGATGGAGAAGAAATAAAAATCAATTATCAAATGTCCAATTTTCCTTGTGGATAGTTATCATATTTTTTGGACGGCTAACATAATCAATGAACAGGTCAATAAGAAGATTAGCTATAAATTATCATACGTTTACACTCTATAGTTTTAACCGTAAATCGAAATTCCTAAACCGCGAACAGTCTATAATATAAAATTGCTTGTTAATTTTGTAGTTGGATGTGTAACTTGTTTGATAGCTTGTTAACAGTTATTTGATAGCTTGTTAGCTTATGAGAAACCTAAATTTCAATTATGCGGAATTCACTGTTATGGTCCAATAATTTTTATGGCTATCCATTGAATAAAGTTGCAGCTAACAATTTTGTGAATCTATCTATATATATAAAGTATATATTTTCCCTTCTTCTGACAAGTGGCATGGAGGTTTGCTGCCACGTGTCCTCTTTTATTTTTTCATTAAAATTCATGTGTTTGTTATATTAAAAAATTACCGATGGAACTTGAATAATGCAAAAACTAAGAAAATTAGAATAAATAAAAAAATAACAAAAGAAAGCGAAATTTTTGATTCTGATAGAATTTCTGAGAATTTTAGTTATCTAATCGTTCTCGCACAAAGAATCATTATATGAAATTTGATAATTATTTTATTGGTCAGTAAAATTCAAGATAAATAAAGAAATAAGTAAAATAATATAAATAATTTTAAATATTTAATTTATGAAAAACTAAAAATAATATTAACTTTCACTATTTATTAATTTTTACGATTTTCTATTTTTTTAATTTACAAATTAAATATTTATTTCACTATTAAAAATCATAAAATAACTAAACTAAGAAGAAGAAACTAGAGCACAACATATGGTCTAAACCTAAAACCTCCGCAACCACAAAAAAGGTAAAATTCCATAATAATACTAACTCAATAAAGGTCCGAAACTGAAAAGAGATTAAGAATGAAGACTAAATTACCTCATCTTACTACGAAGTGTTTTAGCTAAAATAATCAGAAGTCAGAAAAAAGCAAAAGAATAAAATCTGAGACAAAACAATCCTCCGAACACAAATGTGTGTGATAGAGTACCAACGCAAAGAACCAAAAAGCAAGTCAGAAGAAAAATAATGACCAAAATGCCAAAGTCAGCACGAAGTAGGAAGGCACATGCCTAAAGCCCCAAAAGCCCAGCCACCAGCTAAGAGGTAAGAAGCACCTCACAAACTAAAGCAAGACGTCCATGCCAGCGAAGAACCACAAAACTCTAGATAAAAAGGACCAAATCTCCATGAGATTAACTCCGTACGCCTATACCAAGGGAAACATGGAAAGAAAAGAAACAACCTGAGGGAGCGAGAATGGAAGCCAACCACCGAGAAACCAGAGCTCAAGCTTGATACCATAAACAACCTTCCAAGCCCACCGAACATACATGGAGGAAAACACTATCCAAACCTAGAGTGGCAAACATGGCAGAAATGAGAGCTACTAGAGATGCGAGCAGCAATGAAAACTGCAACGAGATGAGAGAACAGCGAGGGAATGGAAAACAAAATGAAATTAGCAAACCGTAGAGTCGTACTCAAGCTATGAAGGAGATAAAAGAAGTTAGATCACGAAAAAAAACAAAATTTTAAAACCAAGACGAGCAGGGACCATCGACGTCAAGCCAACGACAAGGAAAAAACATCAACGACGCCTAAACTCTGACTCAACCCAAAAAGATGCAGTCTCCAACATCAGCCAAAATTTAAGGAAGAAGAGGAGCAATCAATATTGATCGAAACAAGCTACAATGCAGTGAGAAACAACCGCACAACTTGGAACTCTTAGACCCGAGCCACAACAAATATGAGATAATCTCACAGGACAAGAAGGACAATAAGAACTCTACTCCAAAACATAACAATCATTCCTGGGAGAAGCACCAGTGAGCTAAACGAAATACAAAGATGGTGATAGGTAAGGTCAAAATATAGAGATATGGCTAAAAACATCTCAAAAAAATAATGTTCAAAATTTTGAAAATACAATAAAATATAATTTTGACTCTGAAATCGTTAATCTTAGAATCAACAAATATATAAATGCATAGTTATTGAAACTAAATATGCTTTATATGAGAGGTTCACGTCACCACTAACAAATACTATTATATACACGACAACATATTATTGAAAAAACAAACACAAAATATATTAACATATCACTTACTACTACATAATACAGTAAAAATACAAATAATACTTTTAACAAATAATAAGAGCTATATAATTATATCATCCAGAAAATTCTTACTTATTAACAATAAAATAATATTCCGCGCGAACACCCCTAGTTGGTAATAAATTTAAGTATCCAAATACTGCATAGACAATAATTATTGCCTTTAATTACAACTTGAAAACCCACTCCCTGCTGTTGTTTTTGATCAAGATTATCCTTTGTATTGAGTTGAATATTGTGCACAGATATTTGGTGTTTACTTTCCGGGCTAATTCATTAGACATATTCATGAAACAGACAAAGATGCGGGTGTCTTGTGTATGAAAATATAAATACAAGAGCGTGTTAGACTACAAACAAGCACACCAACAAAAGTTACGTCAAACCAAAGAATAACATATGGCTTAAATAAGACTCTGGCTTAACATGTAGTTACCATGTATATACAACATAAATATACAATTTATATATATATCAGACAGAGACGCAATGATGGAGAGTTTCACCGGAGATGCAGCGGCGGATAGCTTCAATGGAACTGCAGAGGCGGAGAGCTTCACCCGAGTTGCAGCGGCGGAGAGCTTCACCGAAGATGCAGCGGCGGAGAGATTCACTGGAGATGGAGATGCAGAGGGGGAAAGCTTGACCTGAGATGCAGAGGCCGAGAGGCCCTAGCTTGTATCATCAACTTGAACAATCCTTCGAGTCTTTCTTCAAGCTCTTTCATAGCTGCCTCTACTCTTCCATGACAGGTGAGTGAAGACGGGGAGAAAACAATTTTGAATTTCAAAAGAAGTAAAAGATATGAATGCAGAGGATAAGATTTCATCAAATCTTTGGCAAGATATCGTCTATAAAATCGTAGAGTCCAAAAAAAAAAGCCAACAGTGTCAAAACATTAGAGTTTGGTATATTTTTTGGTAGGAGCACTAGTTTCTCGTTCCTTTTTAACTAAATAGTAAATACACTAATTACAAAAAGTTACAATTCATAAGGCTTCTTTAATGGCGAGGCACGGCGCCAGCTCCGGGATCTCGTCTCATTCTCGCCGATTCTCCACGGCGGTGAACCCCATCAACATAAGCTTACTTTCGAAACAACTAATTCAGCTCGGACGCATCAACAATCCCGATACCTTTCCAGAGATCACTCATCAGAAAGAACTCCAAGCGTCATCGCTCACCTCGAAGCTCGACGACTGCACCGGCCTCCACCAAATCAAACAAGTCCACGCTCACGTTATCCGACAAGGACACGACCAAAGCTGCTACATCATCACCAAGCTAATCCGCACGCTCACCAGGCTCGGCGTCCCCATGGATCCCTACCCTCGCCGCGTGATGGAGCTTGTTCAGTTCCGCAACCCCTTCCTCTGGACCGCCGTGATTCGCGGCTACGCGGTTCAAGGTAACCTGTCGGAAGCCGTTTCTATGTATGGATGCATGAGGAAAGAAGGGATCACTCCTGCTTCTTTCACTTTCTCTGCTCTTTTGAAAGCTTGCGGTTCGGTCGGAGATTTGAGTTTAGGTCGGCAGTTTCACGCGCAGACCTTTCGACTCAGTGGGTTCTGTTCTGTATACGTTGGCAACACAATGATCGATCTGTATGTGAAATGCGGGTCTATGGAATGTGCACGTAAGGTGTTCGATGAAATGCCTGAACGGGACGTGATATCGTGGACTGAGCTTATAGCAGCGTATGCGAAAGCTTGGGATATGGACTCCGCAGCGGAGCTGTTTGAAAACTTGCCGAAGAAGGATATTGTGGCTTGGACAGCTATGGTTACGGGGTTTGTGCAGAACGCTAAACCTCAGGAAGCGTTAGAGTATTTCCATAGAATGGAGATGTCAGGAGTTTTACCTGATGAAGTCGCTGTCGCCGGGTTTATATCTGCTTGTGCGCAGCTTGGAGCAAGCAAATACGCGGACCGGGCTGTCGAAATCGCTTTAAAATCTGGTTATTCTCCTAGTGGTCACGTTGTTATAGGCTCTGCGTTGATAGATATGTACTCAAAATGCGGAGATGTAGAAGAAGCAGTAAATGTGTTTGAGTCGATGAACAACAAGAATGTTTTTTCTTACAGTTCTATGATCCTTGGTCTTGCTATGCACGGGCGTGCTCGCGAGGCTTTGGATCTGTTCCATTACATGGTAAAGCAGACCACGATAAAACCAAACACAGTTACTTTCGTTGGTGTGCTTACGGCTTGTAGCCACGCAGGACTTGTAGACCAAGGGCGTCAAATATTCGCGTCTATGCATCAAACATTCGGCGTTGAACCAACGTGTGACCTCTATACCTGTATGGTCGATCTTCTAGGCCGTGCAGGAAGGTTGCAAGAAGCTCTTGAAGTGATTAAAACAATGTCCGTGGAGCCACACGGAGGTGTGTGGGGTGCGTTGCTCGGCGCCTGCAGGATCCACAAGGATCCTGACGTTGCGGAGATCGCTGCAAAACATTTGTTTGAGATTGAACCAGATGTTATCGGAAACTATATCTTGCTATGTAATGTATACGCTTCAGCTGGTGACTGGGAAGGTGTTTTAAGCGTGCGGAAACTGATTAAAGAAAAGGGTTTGAAGAAGACACCAGCGGTTAGCTGGGTTGTGGATGAGAATGGTCAGACGCACAAGTTTTTCCCGGGAAATATGAACCATCCGATGTCGGATAAGATTCAAGAGACGTTAGAAGAGCTTGTACAGAGATTAACTGTTCTAGGTTATGAACCGGATTTGAGGTCCGTTCCCTACAATGCGAGTGATGATGAGAAGAGGTCGATACTGATTTGTCACACTGAGAAGCTGGCTTTAGCGTTCTCCTTGCTCACTACGAGCAGAGATAGTGAGATAAAGATAATGAAGAATTTGAGGATGTGTCAAGATTGTCACACGTTTATGCGTTTGGCGTCGGAGGTCACAGGGAGGGTTATTATAATGAGGGATAATATGAGATTCCATCACTTTAGGAATGGAGCTTGTTCCTGTGGTGATTTTTGGTGAGAGTCGAGGTTATACTAGACCAAATTCGATCTCTGACAAGTTATACAAAATGGATCGTATTTTATTGATTTTATTTAGGATCTCTGCGAGGGCAAAAAACAAATACAATTCCACTGCAAAAGTATGTGAAGAACACAGTTACACAAATGGTAAACACAACTCAGATGCTACAATCTCGATCTACGTATAAACCTCTTCCCCGGTCTCCTCCTAGACCGCCCTGTTTCAGACAACTTCACATCCCAATCCTCGACGTTCTTGGGGATATAAACATCAAACAAGATTTGACCAAGAACACCATTGGGCTTAACCGCATCCTCGTCGTTTTGAGCACTGGACAGACGTATCAAATCTTGCTTGTGTTCATCTTGCACAGACCCACCGTTGCCGACGTAATAACCAACGGTGCTTCGAGGCACGAAGAAATGATCAGTTGTGACAAGTGGAGTTCCGTTGAAGCTTCGGTTAAGACCAGAGGTTGATGCCCCAAAGCTTTGAGTTGTTGGCTCTGTTATATCATCATCACATTGAGTCTCTTCTTTCATTGCTTCTCTGTCAAGACTTCTTGTCTTCTGCAAATAAACTGACGCTGCTTTTGACAAGAAGTCGGATACAGCTGCTTTATAGTCCACTTGATTGTACCGATAATGACCTGAAAAATATGTAAGTTAAAGAAACTGATTGGGAGAAAATATATTTGACAAAGTTTTAGTAATATACTAACCAACGTGAGGAGAATCATTCCATTTAACGAGTTTTACATTTCCTCCTAGCTCTTGGAGACGGGTGGCGAAATTGTGTATGGTTTGGTAAGGAGCGAGGTCATCGTTTTCAGAGCATAGAATGAGATAAGGAACTCTCAATGTCTGCAACATTCAAGAATGCAAATGAGATAAAGAGGTAGAAACCGAGATCAGAGCCGACATATGTAAAAAACTGCTTACTATGGTAGAGTAAAGAGTCTGCCAGAACTCGGCTCGCTGTGATTCAAACCTGTTGAGGAAAACATAATCGAGACTCGACGCGATACCATTGGCTGCCCATACAAATGGTTTAGGTGGTTTAGACATTTTGAGGGTAGTTGGATGAACTGCCAATCGAGCTCCCAAGTCGCTGGTGAAATCCACAGGACATGAGTCACAGATAAACCCTGAGATGCAGTTTCTAACCATTCTACAATCGTCCTGGTTCAGTCCTGTGTCGCATATCCCTTCAAGTATCTGCAAAGATATATACAAAAGTAAGCTCAATCTTGTTCCTTTTCTAAATATACATAATCAGAAATTCGTTAAAAGACACTTACTTGAAGAACCTTATACATACAAGCATTAGGACCACCTGAGAAAGAAGCAAACACTAGAGGAACTGGCTTTGCCTTGAGCTCCTACAAGTTCCCAATTCAAAACACTTATTATTTACTCTTCTCTGTTTAGGGATTTGAGTATCTAAAATAAAATAAAATAAAAATAATAAAAATGTAATAAGACAAAACATCAATCACCTTTACAAGTTCAGACACAAGACCAGAAGCTAGATCCGCAGCTTTGTCCGGTAAGAACCTATACATGTAATAAAAACCCCCAAACAAATTTTATTGAATAATGAAATTAGAGAAATCGAGAAAACAGAGAAAGTAGAAGAGAGAAGACAAACATGTTGAGGAATTGAGAATGGCAAACGAGTGAGTCCCAGAGAAGAGAATCATAGAGATCGACATGGTTCTTGAGATTGCGTTCTTCGCTAGACATCCAAGCGAATACCACAACGATCGCTTCGCAACTTCCTCCTCCTCCTTGGTTATTCCTCTTTCGCCAATAGTACTTTCCTCCATATCCCCACATCTCCTCTTTATCTGAATTAGGGTTTTCTCTTTGTCAATTGACTTTGAACATGATGAGAGGAGGGCACAAGCATCGAGCAGAGAGACGTAAAAAGACGAACAAGATAGAACGACCAGATCACCTTGGCTTATCACTTGCCTTTATTAAAAATAATATTTAAATTGATAAATCTAATTGTTAATAGGAAGGATATCTTGTGGCCTCTTATAGTAATTTCGCAGTATTTTGAAATAAACAAAATGAGTAAACAAACTCTTGCATTTGTCAAATACATTTAATAAATTCAAAAATCTCATTGAATAATTGGACACACGATTGATTCGGTTGCCTTCACCATATTATGTAGGATTACATAAACAATTGTTTAACATTGAAAAAGTATAACTATCATGCATGTTTAGATAATATATTCAATTTTATTATAATTTGAAAAGAACCTGGCAAAAGTCACTCTTCAAAACGTAAAATTTAGTAGTGGGCAAAAAAAAGATATGCTTCTTATCAGCTATCAAACGGCCCGGGTGGATAGTAGAGATCAAATACACAACATTCTATCTTTTTATAATAACATCTCCTGTCACTAACAGTTCTACAACTGTTTTTGTGTTCCACGCAATTCTTTTAGCTCACCCTCAGGGCCGGTCCTGAGATTTAGGGGGCTGTAAGCAATTTTTAAAAAATTTCAGCGAAATTTTGTTTTTGGTAAATTTGGAGGCTTAAAAAAATTTTCTGAGAGCTTTTTTCTATGTAATTTTTTCCAAAATTTTTGGAGACCTAAAACCAATGTTTCGTTAGGCTTTGCCCAGGACCGGCTCTGCTCACACTAACACATGATATAGTACATGTTGTTTTCATTTTTGACATGGTTGACATTGCACAGTCGGTTGACAACATGAGATCAAATGTAAAGTTGTAACTGGAGACAGAAAACAGATTGTTGTCTTTGTAGTCAGTCACTCGGAAGAAACCAGAAATAATCCTCTCTTTTTTGTTTGCCAGTATTCATCAGAGTTTGCTAGCTTTTTGGATAATCCAGTGTAGCTTCTATCAGGCCAGCTCAACATCTATTTGGGCACTGGGCAAAAATATTTTTAAACTTTTATTGTTTATATTTATTTATAATTTAATTATATTTATTTTTTAATCATCAACATATTTATAAATTTGTGATAAAAACAACTTATGAACATATGAAATATTTTAGGGCCTCTTTTCAACTAAATTTAGAGAATATTTTTTTAAAAAAAATCTATATAGAAACATGTATATATAAAAACATATTGGGCCCTTTAACTATCAAATACGGGAGGCACGAATTTGTATCCAGGGCGATCGCATCCTTTGTCCCATGTTAGTCTGACCTGACTTCTATAAACATCAAGTTAAAAAAAACTAATTGTCTTTTCTCTTCAAGTATCTTTATATATAAAAGAGACTTTCAATCCCTCTTGGTGATGCTAACAAGGACGACACGTCCGAAATTCTGAAGTCGAGGCGACACGTGTCCCACTTCCAAAAATGCATCACTTCATTTAAGTAAGAATCAATTGGTGCGGGTTTTTAATGTATTGTGGGCTTTATGTTTGAATGATTAAACCAGCTGGCCGGCCCGATTGAACCAACCCTATTCTCTTACGCGAAGAGTAAAACTTTACGGCTCTTTGTTTGATAACGACGTCTGAGCTTCATCTTCATCGCCGAAACGCTTCCAGTTACAAAATCTTTGCATTAAACCCCTTCTTAAATCCACAACTATGGTGCAGGCTTCCATGCAAATTTTCTGTGTGACGGTGTATCTGCGATTATAAAAAGATTAGCCTTTCTCCTCTGAAACCCATCTTCTCAGTCCGTCAAAAAAAAAACGAAGTCATCCATCTTTCTCTCTGATTCGAAGATCGCACGCTGCTCCTCCACCGATTGAGATGCTGAAGTCGATGACAAAGAGTGGAACTTGAATTGAGATTTGTCGATTTTCTCAAATAATTGCAAAGAATCACCTTCAGGAAGCGATCAGACTACTCCGTCTCCTCCATGGTATCCTCGCCGATTTTGAAGACATAAAAGATTCTTCTATGAATTTCCCATATTTCTTAAGGTCGGTTTTGGATTATTTGAGAAAATTTCACTTTCTGGTTTTTTTTTTTTGGAACCCGTTGAAGAACACACTGGTTGGAGCTGAGGCTAACCACAACTTGAATAGCCAAGTGAACTCCATAACCGTGGGATGCTGGGAGCTCAACACGCTCTTGACCCATTGACCACAGTGAAGGCATGCGTGAACAATGCAGGTATAGCACTGATCCAACACGGGTGGCATCCAATGTCGTTCATCACCATCTCTGGAGAGATTGACTCTAGGGCGATTGAGAAGAGTTCTATGGTAGGATTTGCTCTCGCTCTCAAGCCTTGAGAGAAGAACTTCAAATGTCTTCTAATCTCTTGGACTAATCTCTGTCTATTTTTTTTCTTTAGAAATTGTTCCTTTGTTTTCATTTTGTTCTACAAAATAAGATTTAAAAAAAATACTATGAAAGGATGTCTTTAATGATGAACCATACAAGTCTCTTTCTTGATTATATAATTTTAAACTTTTTGTGATGGAAGTGGTTTCCCGGTTGTATTGTATAGTTCAGGTTATGTCCTCCTGTCCACAAAGCTTCATACTCCAAATCTGCTATTAAATTTTTTTAAGAATTTGATATGACCTTAAGGTTTTTTAAAAATTCTTTGCTAATGATTTGCTAGATCACTGGTTCTTGGTGGTCTCTCTGAGAAATATCATGGCTTATAAAACTTCTGGGTGGTTGATGGAATCAACGTAAGGCGTTATCTTTAGTTTTGTTTAACTTTTCAAAAATCATCTTCTCATGCTTGGATTGATTTGCAGGATATCGATGTGGAGACATTGCGGATATTGATGGTTTGAAGATGCATTAGTGTGAGCTTTGATATGGAGCTTTTTGGATCAAACTCTTCTGATGAGCAGCTTACCGGAGTTAGGATTCTTAGACAATTTGCAGTCAATGAATGGTATTCGGGTGAGACACTTGAGAAGATCATTATCAACGTCCCTGTTGTTGAAAGGTTTTACAACTCAAACTTTACAGATAAGTGATGACACAGTTGCTAACTTTTTTTTGTTGTTACTAGGTCGGTGGAGATGCTGAAGTGAAAAGATCTGCAAAAAGAAGAGATTAGGAGATCAGCTGCTGATATACTATCAAAACTCGCTAGCAAACAGCAGAACTCTTTAAGAGTCGCTGGGATATCTGGTGCAATGGAAACTATTTTTTCGTTATTAGAGAGCACGAGATCATCAGGTGAAGCGCCTGATGAGATTGGAGAGAAAAGTGTTCCGTGACTCTAATCTACACTATGACTTCTGTAGATTCAACAGTTTGGGACTCTTGATCCTGAAGAAGCTAGCGAAAGATCATGATAACTGTGGAAACCTCGGCAACACAAGGGGTTTTCTCCCGAGGATTATTGATTTCACGCACGTGGACCAAGTTCAATTGTGGGATGAGAACGCAGACGTTACCAGGTCACAGGTCCTAGAAACGGTCGTGCAGCTGGTGAAAATGTTAGTCAGCACGACTGAGAACACATGGAAGTGTCTCAGGAGGGAGATCTCAGAGATTGTTTTTACGGTGAGCAACGGGAGGGATGTGCTGAGACACGGAAGCTCGAGAGAGAATTGATGGAACGGTGGTGTTTTGAAAGAGCTGTTCAACATTTTCTAACATATGGAGACGATGGGAATCAGGGATCTGTGAGGATCGCTGCAGGAAGACTCGTGGAAGCACTTGAAGTTCCATCGATCTGTGTCAATGTTGCAAGTTTATAATAGAGTGGCTATTCTCAGATGTTCCAGATAAAAGATGGTCATATCAGTAAGAAGAAGAAGAAAAAAGACAACTGACAAATATTTTACAAACTACATATGTAGCTTCGTGTAAATGTAATTGAAGGTTAATATCATCATGTAAGTGCTAATCCTTTATCAACCATAGTTGAGAAATAAGTATAAGTTCATTGATTGCAGTACCAACAAGCTTGACTTGCAAGTAATTGAATTTTTTTTATTTCACTGAACCCAGACTTACGAAAGAAAATAAAAACGGCGAATATCAGGAATTTTATGAAAATTTGTATAAATACATACATAACTCCATTACAGGAAAACTAAAATAATCCATAAGATATCAAAAATATAACAACAAAATTATTTAAATACATAAATAATCCATAATACATAATTTCAAGAATAAGTATGAAAAATTCATAAGAACAACAAATAGAAGAATTCATTTATGATTTTGCTATTACGTTGTATATCAAACCAAGTTGAAAGAAAATTAAAAAGAAAAATAATGTATCAGAATAAGATAACGAGGTTGTATTTTTGTTAATCAAATAAACACAATTAATACTAATAAATTAGACCAAATAAAATGAGAAAATATGAAAACATTTGGTTGGTAGAATTTTAAACAAACCACATTAATATAAAAACAATTGTTAAGCTGTAAAATTAAAAAAAGAAAGAAATAGAATATTGCATCCAAAGATATCACTAATACTAGATATAAAACTAGATGATCTAAATAAAATAAACATATCAAAATATCCACATTGCCAAAATAAAAATAGCCCATTAAATTTTAATATTATATTATGAACTATAGTTAATCGTGGATAATGTAAGGTTGAATATTATAACATCAAACAATTTTAACCATAGTAATTGATATACATAAAATAATAATTTCTAAAATGAATTTTAAAATATATAGATAAAATGGTTGTAAAACAATTATGAACATGGAATTTTTTATTAAAATAGATTAAAGATTTTAAATAAATTTGTATTATTATTTTGTTTATTCGCGCGTCCGTTGGGCGGGTTTGCCCTAGTGTGTTATATAATCAATGCTATACCACATCTGCGGATAGAGTAACACGTGTATATATGGGGAGAAACCACTTTCAGCTACAAAAATCGTTCTTCTCGACTAATAAATTACTACACTTTGAAGAATGAGGGATGGCTTATAGCAAAGGTTGGTGTCTTGGTGAAGTGGTTCGAGTTCACATCTCCAACACCATAAAAGAAGAAAATAATCTAAGATTGATTACACATGCAAATCGGTTTACGCGTCCGATCAGTTGAGAATATAGTTTTTTTATAACCCGGGGTAGCTGAACTCGAAAGTCCGACTAATCCTTTGGTAGCCGCCCACCGGCAAAATGTAAGCTTGACTGTTCTACGTGGGAGTACATAGATGGATACATAGTTAGGTTCAACTAATTAAAATTGCATATATGGAGCTGATGGAAAGGGGTACATAGTTGATGGATCAATTAACCTAACTATCTACGCCGTCTGTAGTTGATGGATCAATAATTTCGATCGAGTAGTACCTTCAGTACTTGTTTTACGGTGGAGGTATACATCTTAGACAGATATGGAATATCTATGGGCTAATAAGGTTTTGAAAATAGGATCACAGTCAAAAGCTATTGGAACTAGTTAAGATTTCCTGAAGGGCTGGATGAAGTCTACCTACTCAACTCCGTTCGGAGAATTTAAATGTTTTGTTATATAAGTAAAAGAAATTTGAAAATCACTCTTGATACTGATTTTACTTTTGAAGATCATATATTGAATATGTTCTCTCCAAACGCAGCTCCGGCAATATCTTTGATTCTCAAAGGTTTCATTTATTTGCCAACCAAATCAGCTAATTCTTTGGTTACAGTATATTATTATTATTATTATTATTATTATTATTATTATTATTATATAACAATGAGAACTGAGTTTTGTTTTCTTCTAGCCAGGCAGCTCGGGGAGCGGTTTGGTTAGTTGTTTGATAAGCCTGCGTAGTATTTGTAATACTCATGTAGGCATATACAACAACTGTAGCGTGGATAAGATTATCAATGTATATACTGCGACAAAAAGTTATATAAAGCTTTCAAAATATGTTACTAATTAATGACAATGAATTTGTACATTTGTGCAATACTTTAAGATTTATTCACTTCATGTATCCGACTTTAACGTTCAGAAATTTATTTGTATAATTGAATATATATTTTTCTTGTGTATATAATTATTTGAATGCTTTTAGTATCATGCATGTTTATTTGTTATAGAAATTCATTTTTCCGAATTATTATAAAACTATATTCTCAACTAACCACGCGGTTTGGTGGTACGATAATTTCGAAAAGGTAAACAATTCGGGTTCGAAACTTACCATCTAGATTTATCCATCTGTGTTGCCAGACGGCGTAGATAGTTAGGTTAATTGATCCATCAACTATGATTAGTCGAACTAATTAAAAGGGGTACATAGTTGATGGATCAATTAACCTAATTATATATAAGCTTAACATATATATGAATGAAAAGGGGTACATAGTTAGGTTCAACTAATTAAAATTGCATATATGGAGCGACAAAAGATATGTGATATGATGCACTTTAACAGGTTGAAAATATCAATGGCGCAGCACTCAATTTTGGATCTAGGTTAGATTAATTGATCCATCAACTATGAACTGTGTTAGTCTTTTTCTAACCAGTGTTGAACGCTTTATATAGCACTTTATATAGCAAGATAAACTACTTTTTTTATAAATCCTGGAAATTATTCTGCCTGAATTCATCTCTACGACCCTATATAAGAAAATGTGGTTTTACTAAATATCATGCATGTATATACGATGTAGCCAAGCCAATTAAACATTATTTCATTCACCGACTAAAACCTAATGATGCAAACATGAAGAGGTTTCCTCGCATAACTTTCAACGGTTTGATCTCCCCTCATTGTATTATTCATCTACCATGGTGCTCTCACCTCAAAGGGTACACTCCATCAGAAAAGTCAAGAAAAAGATAAGAAGTGAAGTACATACATGATACAATGCACCAAGAAGAAGTAAATAGTTCGAGGTTCCATGTACCACAATATTTAAATCCAAGCTTTCTTAGGGCCCGTTTTATGGTGTTATTGGCCCACTGTCCTTTCCTCAGCATATAAATGTATATACATATATGTAAATCATTCATGATATTGATTTATATATATATGTCTCCGAGGAGACATCTAAAGGACTAATCGACCCATTGAGATGAGAATGGGAACTCAGTATTGGTGGGTCATGCGGTCCGCGTGACACCTTCACACCCCGACACCATCCACTTTTGTATACTTGCTATTATGTTTATCTATTTATGTATATACAGTGCACCTCTTCACCAACATGGATCATCTATTTTGGAGAGTCCTTCCACAGATGAAAGACCATCAGTTTACTTGGATACTTTGGTATATCTGGAAAGCAGGAATAATAAAGTTTTCAGTAATTTGGACATGGATTTCATAGTTACATTTCAACTGGCAGAAACGAAATCGACACTGTGAGCGGAGACGCAAGTATTAAATGATCAGAGAATGGCTCCACCAATAAATACGACATTACCATCAATTCCAGGAAGATGGTGTTTTACGAATGGCTCGTGGAAAAAGGGTTCTAATTTTTCAGGTCAAGGTTGGTTCAGTACTTTAGTAGGTTTTGATGGATTACTTGGGGGCAAGGAATGTTAGAGCCAGTCTCTCGCCTTTACATGTGGAGATGGAAGCATTACTATGGGCAATGGAATGTATGAGGAATTTACGTCAATTTCAGGTTACGTTTGCAACAGATTGTTCTCAATTGGTGAAGATGGTTTCGAAACAAGAGGAGTGGCCAACTTTTGCAAGTTATTTGGAAGATATCAAGACCCTGAAAGAGTGTTTCATCCGATCAGAGCTTATCTATGTACCACAGACGCAAAATCCAAAGGCGGATAGTCTAGCACGCAGTGCTAGGAAGCAACCGTCTTTTGTCGTTCACATGGATGCAGATCATCCCGTTTGGTTTACAGAGTCAATATGAGTCTGTATAGTTGATGACAAAAAAAAAAATAGTATATACAATGCACATGATCACATGTACGTAGAGATGTACATACACATGTATATATATTCGTATGTATACGTGTAATGAACATTTCTTTGCATGTACAGCTGTCATTTGGATAAGTATTTCTCCTAGGAAACAAAGTGCTCTCGGAGTGGGGAAATTTGGATTTTTAATTGTACGTACGTAGTGTCATAAGATTGAAGATTTCTTTTGGTGTAAACGATAGAAATAGTAAATTTGCTCCACGGTCAACAAAAGGGGTGGCTGTTCGGATATCCGTTCGAGTATTTCGGACTTTCGGATATTTTGGTATAGGGATAGAGAACTCGTTCGGGTATTTATGTACTTCGGGTCGGGTTTGGATACTTTTAGTTCGGGTTCAGTTATTTTTTATAGGGTTCAGATATTTAGATTTAAAAAAAAATTAAATTTTTCATTTTCTAAGTTTATATTTATCCGAAGCCGATCCGAAAAACCCCTAAGCAACAAGCAAGACCTAGCAATAACTTTATCCTCCACTAAATATAGTTATACTCCACTAAATATAGTCGACCAATGTTAAATCTTTTTTTTTTTTGTCAACGACCAATGTTAAATCACAATGCTCTAACAATTCACTTTGCTTAAACTAGCACAAACAAAAAAGAAATTGTACACATATTTTGTATTGCACACTAATGAAAAGAAATAGACAAATAATTACAACAGGTCTTCTTTTTAGTAAAGAGAATATTTTGAAGTAAACATTACATAGGAATTCGATCCCAATATAGAAGATATTACAAGTTCCAAGATTACAATATCACAATAGAAGTTATGGACTTAATTTAAAAATAACAAAAAAACGAAAAAAAGAGAAAAAAAAATTAAAGCACGAAAAATTAACAATTTTCAATTAATAATGGCTCACGCCGGAACTCCGCCGCCGTACCTTCCTTACAGTCGGAAAAACGTCTCCGATTATGATCACATTATCATGTCAAGAGATCGTTCACCCATCCAAGATCAAGATCGCCACTATGACCCACCTCAAAGCTATTCTTATCCCTAGCTTCCGCTGCCGCAGTTGCAGCCACCGTGAAATCGCTTAACCGGCCGCCGCGTGGTGTGAATTCATCTCTTAAGAAGCTCGGCGGCGGCAGCTGACCATTGAGGTAACTTGGAGTAGAAGAAGGTGAAAAGGCATATTTAAAGGAACTCTGTTGTAACTGGAGATCTCTATCTCCGACATCAATCCACGGCGGAAGACGGTGGTGGTTGCTTATATTTGATGAGGCAAGCATGGTCTCGCCCGTGGTAACCGGCATGATGACAGGAGATGACGAGGAAGCCGCGAGTGCTTCCTTGAAACTAAATGAATCTAAAGAATTGATCAGCTCGTGTAGAACTTGCTTGTGTGCCACGGCGGAGTGCCGGCGGCTCATCCGTGAAAAAACGGCAGATTTATTAGCCGGAGATAACGGTGGAGATGACGTCGGTGATCGTGATAAATCCAAGAGAGTGCTCGTCGGAGAATGGGAACAAAACATACAACACCGATTATTCTTATTACTCAACACCGACGCCGGAGATGAAGCCGCCGATCCACCTCCGCCGGAGACAAAGTTTTCTGACGGCGGAAGAACTCTAAACTGACGTGGAGAGTGAGCAAAGAAACATATTTTTCTCTTACAATGCTTACCATCTTTACAAGCTTCCGTACGGTAACGACTCGGATGGAGCCAACACTCGAAAACGCCGTGCGCAAAACCGCACATATCACCACGGCTACAATCGCAACCGTTTCGAAACTCGGGACAAACTTCGCCCGTGTAGTGATACCGGCGAGGGTCACGACGACGAGCCTTTTCGCCGGGATGAGCGAAAGGACAGTCGGTCCAGTCGTGGCTACGGCTACGCGTGCACCGTCGGATCTTGAACTCGTACATCCGGAAATGGTCGCCGGCGTAAGGATCGTCGGAGTCCGAGTCGTAACAACACTCTTTCTGAACCTTGTCTTCAGGACAGGGACTTGAAGGAGATATGGCGGAGGAAAGAAGCTTTCTCGGTGGAATATCCACCGTTGGTCTACCGATGTGGCCGGAGTTGTGATGTTCGACGTCCATGTTTACGTGGCCGAAGACGAGAGAGAAAAGTTTTGTTTTGTTTTATGTTTTTTTTTTGGTTTCGGAGAGAGATTGGAAGAGATAAGTGTAAGATAAAATGAGTAGATGCTTTATTGTGTATCTAATCTATTAATCTATATTAAAATAAAATCATTGTAATAAATGTATTTACACTATAATAGACACTAGACCCTGATCTGTGCGCTAGTGTGGATATGAATTTTCAGTTTTTAATTATTTGTTTTATTAAATGATGTATTTGTAATATTCGTTCATATTATATTCATTAGTTAAATATTTTTTTTGCATCTTAAACTATCTATATTTTTTACAAATGTGTGATATCATATAAAAATATATAAAAAAATGAGTATATAGAGTTAATTAAATAATTGTAAAAACAAAAATTTTTCTTTTGTGTGCGATATCATATAAATAATGATCCGCCTAGTTAACAAAAATCATGATTTTTTTTATGTGTAATTTTTTTTATTTTGACCATTTCCTTAAAATTGGATTAAATTTTACATATTTTAATTAGAATATTTTTAATATCTTTACCTTTTTATTTGAAATGTAACTCAATATTTTTTAAAAAATTATAACAAAATATTTTAAATTTTTTTTTTGAATTTGTTTGAAAAATATGAAAATTACATTCTAAATTAAAATTATCCTAAAATATGATAAGTTTTGATGTAAATGAAAACTCAAATTATGTCAAAAATAAGTATATTCAATGATAATAACAATTTAAATTGATTATTTTTACAAAAATACATTTACAAAAATATTGTTTGAAAGAAAATTCATTTATCTTTCAAATATAAAATAAAAATATTATAATTAAATAATAAAAAATATAAATAAAAACCATAAATTTAGCAAATGACAGCTGAGTTATATTATGCTAAAATTTTCTTTCTAACAATTTAGCAAATGACAAATGAGTTATGAGTAAATAATACCATATAATTTTTTAAAACATAGCCATTCTTAAATATTTTTTGAATAAATAATTATTTTTAAATTTAATCAACTGAAAATAATATCCGTACAATTGTGTGAGTCAAATTCTAGTTTTATTGATGCATGTTATATATTAGTGTTGCATGTTTTAGGTAACATTATTATGATGCACGTTTTATAAAATTTCCATTATTAAAATTATGCACGTAAAGATAACTCATGAGTTTTTTTGGTTGATTAAATGACATTATGTCCAAATTTATTTAAAGATATTTTATTAAGGTAACTAAAAAAGACAAACAATAAAATAAGAAAGTTAAATTCATTTAAGCATATTTCATTAATGTAACTGAAAAGACAAGTAATAAATTAGGCTATTTTATTTATTTTATGATATTTCATAAATGAAACTGAAAAAGACAAGTTAAAAAATAGGGAGTTTAATTAATGAAGTAAGAACATTTTCAAATGAGTACTTCTCTTTTAATAATATAGAAGTGGCAGTCTTACAATGATTTAATAATAAGTATGTTAACGTTTTCACACTATATTCATAAATGTGTTCACAATATGTACATTGCGTTTTTTAATATAAAACTCACATACATGGTTCCAATAAAACTCTGGATTTTTCGGTTCGAATAAAAGTAGATAACGAATCAAAAGCCAAACTATATATATATATTATTTTTATTGTTTACGGATAAAGTCGAGCAAAATATTCATAAATTTTGATTCGATTTGTTATTCGTTTTGATTTGAACCAAAAAATCTGGATATCCGTAACTCTACGAAACAAATCAAATACAAAAATACAATATTAAAAAAAAGAAGCAAATCACAAATACCAATATTTTTAGGAACAAATATTTAATTCGATCTGTTATATGCATATATATACGTATATGTAGAGAATTATATATATACGTTATATATATTATACTTTATATCAGTTTTACAATATTTTTATGAATTAAATTTATTATATTAGGTACTAAAATTTTAAAAGTTAAATAATGTTTTATTTTTGTAAGAAAATTTTATTTTTAAAGTTTTCAATTATTTTTAAAATTTTATTTTATTTACGGATCAAATCGGATATTCTTTAAAATTCTAAAACATTTCGGTTATCCGAGACACCGAATATCTAGGTGGCTAAAGATCGAATCGACACGAATGCTTCTAAATACCCAGATATTCGATCTGTGTCCACCCCTATTTACAGATACAATTTTACTTTTTTTATATGAAAAAATGACTAATGTCAAGGCTATTTTTATTTTAAATTAATTTTAATTTTATCTTTCATGTATAATTTTGAACAAAATGTCATTTACTATTAATTAACAATATTTTATATATTTGTCAAATATTTTTATATACTTTTTACATACACATACATGTGCATCTTGATGTGAGCACCTTGTAACTAAGTATTCACTACAATTGAAGTATCTAGTTTTTTTTTAAAGTTGAAATATTTTTTCTTAATGATTCTTTCACTACCGACCAAATTGTAGTGAAATGATTTGTCTTGATAAATTTTTTTTCTTTTTCTTAAACTATTATCTGTTTAGAAACTATAATATGAAACTATTGGTTCGACATGACGACTATTTAAAATTCATAACATGAAAATAAACAAATAATATTAATTTTTGGTTTTTACCGGAAAAAACAAAAAATCAAACATTTTAACCGAATAAACTAAAATGAATATTAATTTTAAATAATAATTATATTTTAGAAGATTAAAAACCAAAAAAAAAACTTAAAACCGAACCAATATCCATATAAAACAGATGTAATATCTTTTTATTAAAAATAACGAAACTAATAATCACATCCCGTGCAAAGCGCGGATTATTACCTAGTTTAGAGTACTATTATTTATCTATTGTACAAATGTTGTCGTTTAATTTTGAACCTATTCTAGAGTCTATCATTTAAGTTACACGATTTTTATTTACATTCCTGATATATCAACCCAATAAAATCTAAACCAACCTAATTAATACATTAGTAATATTTAAAATTTGTCAAACTATATCTATATCTATATATATATATAAAGATGTTGGTGACCCTCCTGTGATGCCACGTGGAAAGTCGTTTGCTACAGACACGACACGTGTCCCGCTTCATTGAAACGCGCCGTATCACTTAATCGTATCAGTCATGGGTTATAATACTTCGTGCTGGGCTTGAGACTTTAAAGACCCAAAATCAACATTATGACATACCACGTCAACTTATATTGTAAAAGAGATATTTTCCCATATATACATACCGCTACATACTAAATTTATGTAGAATCAATATAAAGCTTATTATAAATAAACGACACATCATACATAACGATACATATTATGTTAGTATAATTATTCAGTAAATAAAAATTCGATTAAATTATTCAGTAAATAAAAAATTCGATTATCTTTATTCATATCGAAAATATCGTGAACGTTCAAATATTTCGATTTTTTACTTAGATTTCCATTTACCAAGATACATGTACGAATTTCTAATAGTAAGAATACGTAAAACCATAAAAAACTGGAATTAACAAGAGAACCATGATTCGATATACGTTAGGTGTAAGATATTGGTTTTCCCACTAACACTGATTCGTTAAGAAGTAACTCTACTGTCACGTTGTGTATTAATCATAACATAAATATACATAGTAAATCATCAGTATATATATGTATATATATACGCTCTGATAATTATAAATTGACTTATGGTTTTAAAAAACTTACTTTTCTTATCTCCACGATAATAAATAAATTATGTATTCCTATTAAAAAAAAATCAATCATAGTGTTAATACTTCTGAAGTCAAACGAAAACTAAGAATAAAAAGAATCTATACGAAATCAGGGCATATATATTATGGGCTACAAATGAAGTTTCTATAACTGCTAAGTACTATTTTCGCCATCCATCTAAAATAAAAATAAAAAATAATAATAATAATTAAAGATAATTAGCTCACACACTAACGTATAAAAGCATGATCAATACACTCTTAAATTCACCATTAACAGTTATAATGACAATAAACACCCAGTATATAAAAAGGCATGAACAACTCTATTAATATCTTGATGCATGCCATCACTATATAAATCAACTTCCATTTGCTAATATCATCATCCATACACAAAACAAAACAACAATTATGTCTAAGCATATGATTATCCAAAATCGTAAACCTAAAAATCAGAGAGACACACCCCTCTCCTGTCAAGGTTGAGCCGTGCAAGAGAGTACACCATTGCCGACGTCAACCGATGTATTCGTTCCTAGCCATACGAGGTTACAGACAAGGAGTGCAGAAACATCTTCAGACATGCGCGTTTGAGGGGCCTCGCCAACCATCCACTGCGAACTCTATGTTCTTACAAAGATGAGATGAAGTTTTGCCTTAGGTATGGCAATCGTGAGGCACATTACATAGAAGGAGTAAAGCATCTCTTTGCTTTACATGATCGTACCAAAGGAATGAGGCACCTCAAGATCTCAGCAACAAAAAACTATAAGAGAGGTAAGTATCTGTACGCAATACTTAAGCTACTCGCAGGTGACCATGTTGAAGGGATGAATCTTCTAGACGTTCATAAATGGAGAAGCAACACATATGTGGTTGATAAACTGTGGAATCAAGTTAAGAGGTCGTTGCATGAAGTTCCAATCATAAAGAACAGCTTCTATGGCACGAACATGATTCTTATAATGCCACCAAGAGCTTGCGAACTCAACAAACTCGAGAACAGATGCAGTAAGTGCTTCTATTATAAAGAGATGGCAAGGTTTATGGAGTTAGTGCACCGTGGCTAACAACTTTCCTAAATTTATCCTTTTTAGTATTTCCATTTCAATGCATGTTTCAATTACTGCTGTTTTTTTTTTCCTGCATTGTATGCATTGTTTCATGTTTACTATAAAGAAATTCTGGTAGTTGCTAATTCCATATCTATTAAACTATATTTAAATTCTGTTTTACATATGCACATTCAATTATTCATATTAAAATGCTATATTAGACGTAGCGGCCATTACATTATTACATAATTATCTGGAACTCAATAACTTGTGGCACAAGTAAACAATTCTGTCATTTGGGCTACTTATAATCCATAGTAATAAAAGACCGACTCTTGGGCTTAGAATATTAACAATATATTTACCGTTCGAACGTATACGGAAGTTTAGTTTCGTAATGTATACTAATCCCCTCAGGATTGTTACACAAAAATGCAAGTTCAGAAAGTATATATTAAAGTTAACGTGCCTCACTGTCCATGCACGAAAGTATGGAATCCTACCTTTAGGTATTTCTTGCAAATTATAATCAGTTCTTCCTGTATGATCTCCCAGCATGTATATCTCTTAGATTTCAATTGGTGGCACCTTACAAATACATTCATAAAATTAGCATCAAAGTCAACTTTGATTTGATACCCTCATTCTACGATATATATAGTGTGATCCTAAATTAGATTAGATTATTTAGGGAATTGAAAAAGTAAAATAATAAACCATTCACACTAGGATTGCATATCTATTGTATACCATTCATATAATTATAAATCTATATTTGAAAATATCAAAACTAAAGATGAGATTCCGCGCGTTTAAACTATATAACAAATAACCTATTTAATAGTATTTCCAAAATAAACTCTATATAGCTTCAAATACATAGTTTTTTACCCTCCCAAAAAACTATAGAACTTAAAATTTAGAGTTTTGTGGAATGAAACTTTAAATTTAAGTTTCATTTTTTTTTTCATTTTGGTCATTGCAACTAATTACATATCACATTTATGATTCTTAAGTATTTTTTCGATTATCATTTTAATCCTTAAAAAAATTATATCTCATAATTGTTTCAGATTTGTTTTTATAAGTTCACGTTTTACGCATAAAATTAAATAAAAAAATTAAAATAAAATTTATATTATTTTAAAACTAAAATTAGACAACAAGAATATTACAGAAAACCTTAATATTTTTTTTTAAATGATACATGAAGACTTAATTATCATACAAGTTTAAATATTACAAGTATTCTGGTAAATTTGCTCTCAAACCTCCAAAATATTGTCCACAATTTTGTGTAACAGAAGATGGAGAATTACAAAAATAGTTTTATGAAATAATGTGGTATTTTGTTTATAGTTTAATATTTAATTATGTATTTCTATTTATTATTTTATATTTTAGTGTAAGATTTTATTAATTAATATTTATGAAATTTTTTTTATATGTGTTAGTTATTTATAAAAAGTTTATGGATTTACATTAGTTATGATAAATATAAGGACTATAAAGTAAAATACAAATAATTTTGAATTTAAGTTTTGAAGTTTTGTTTTTGGAGAAGAATACCTTGAAATTTCAAATATCCCGTGTGATAGGTATCTTTGGAATCATATCTATATATGTTGTTCCATAACCAATTCCATGTTTCCATGTTACTTATTTTAAATTAAAATACAACAAAACTACTAAATTGAAAACATATATTTAATACTCGCTTGACTGGTGTAAACAAGACCAATCAATTAAAATGATCTAAGTATTCTTTCATATCTACCACTACATATGACTACTAATCTCAAAAAGTTCAAAAGTTAGTATATACTCGCAGACTTACTTATTCCTATTAGTATGCTAATTCATAATACTTCTCAAATTTAAGCAGTACACCTTTAAAAGATAAACGAATACACTAAATATTAACAAATTAAGGTAACGAGTCTTTTTTATAAATTTCACTAATCTTACCTTCTCTCGAACTCACTCACACAAGAATAAATTATTCTCTCATTTGGTCCAACATCAATCAACTTATCATGCACAAAAAAATTAATAACTAAGAACATTCACACAATCAATAATCCAAATACAAACAAAAAATAAGTTCAAAAAATATATTTTAAACAAGAAAAATGTATCACATTCCGCGCGTAGCGCGGACCGAACCTAGTGTACAAGTATAAAACGATTTTGGTAATATTATTTTACATTTCATGTGCGGGTCATTAGAATTATCATTCAATTATATGGCAAAAGACTCCAAACCGACTATATTAACATTCATATGGTCATTTTTTTCTCAAAGAAAAAGAAAAACATTCATACGTATAAATACGTGACCAATGACACCAATGACACTGAATGTTCAATCATATTAATATTCATAAGTTTCCAACACGTGACTAATTTTGTAATATTTCTAAGCCTATATTAAATAATAGATGTATATAAAATCGCTTGTGGTGAATCATGAAACATTATCATTACGCAAATAAACCTATACTATCTATACTATGTAATTTGACATCAAACGTGTATAAAATTTTCATATATTAGATAGTCAGTTATTTGTAAAGTAGTTTATGGTGCATTAGATTGGGGATAAAAGGCATATATTTGTATCATTGGATTATATGGAAATCGCACAATATAGTTTTGTGATATTTGTATAGTTGATTTAAATGATAGGTCAAATGTTGCTATCGTTGTTTATATAACAGTTTGTGTAGTTTAAGACAATTTTCATGCTAGAGTAATTAGAAAGTACATATGTTGATGTTAAATATTTAAGATAATTAGAAATTTAGTTTAAATTGAAAGAAAATATATTTAGATTTAGTAACTAACAATTGTAGATTTTCTTATTTTGAAATTACTTGATGCACTAGAAATTTTTTAATCTATTTATTTAGAGTCTTATTTTTATGATAATAGTTATGATTTAAGTTTGGGACCTATACATTTATTTATTAATAATATATTAGATATATAATTCTGAAAATTTTGTTACGTTATTTACCATCTATTTCATGAATCACTAAAAATAACCGAGGTTTACCAAATGACATTCAATTTCGACATACAAAATATCTATCTCTCACATACACAATACAATATAATATATCTGAAATCAGTTTTTCTCGTATTACGTCTCTTTATATTTTTTATTAACGTATCATCTAACCTTTCATTGTGAACACAATATAATCATTAAAAACTCTTTTATAGTTTTTTTTTTAAAAAACTCTTATATAGTATAATACTGCTACGTACGACTCATTTGGACCATTTATTTATCAAGATTTTGATGTATGTCACCGATGCTATAACAAATTGGCTTAACTAAGCCATTGTCCATTTTTTGGTACAGATGAATTGTCAGCTAATAAGAGCAGTTAAACTAAATCGGCAAATTATGAATTTTCTATTTTTTGTTACTAAAATTATAAAAGCCGCAAAACATGGTCAATATTTATATTGTGTGATTCTATTTTTTCCATATTAAGACTTATAAAAATAAAACTAATCAAATAGAAATCCTAACAAATCAATTTACGGGTAGCATATAAAGTTAGATACCCTTCAAAATATTCAAGATTTCAAGAATGTAATGTTTAAATTATGTTTTTACATAGATTTACTGTTACAAAATCATCCTAATATTTATATAAGAAGCATATATGATTTACTAACAAAACAAGCAAGTATCCGAACTACAAGCCACACATTCTAGATTGAAATCAAGTTTAATTCATTTGTAAAAATACTTCTAACACTATTTTATACAAAAATAACTCTGCGTTTTGAGGCGGATTAGAATCTGGTATATAATTATATATGTGTTAGTGTGTACATATATATATACATATCGAGATTAGCCTAAAAGTCAAAATGTATAGTGTGATGTAAAATAAATACGTTTCATAATGCTAAAGGCGATAACAATTCGGGGGACATATTTAATTTGATATATACTCCTATTAATCAGTGTACGCTCAAAGAAGGTGGTAGGTAGTAGATTTGTAGTTTCATGATTCATATTAATAGATCGCTATCGAATTATGACCCGGATTCAACTTTAATAGAATGTTTGCCTCGAATATATCTATTTTACTAAAATAGTGTTATTATTTTTATTAACCATAAAATTTATATTGGTTTCATTTCGATCATTTACATCTACTTGATTATTTTCATTAATCTATTAAATATATAACATTTTTGAAAAATCTTAATAATTATAAAATTTAGTAATAAATTCATTTTAAGTTTTACTTTTTGTTATAACAAAATATATTTTAAAAAATCCAACAAAATCTAACTTAGATTTTGAAATATTTTTAAAATTAATGCATTGATTAATTTAGTAATTAATAATATAATATTAACTAAATTTTATTAATGAACCAAAAAAATAAAATTATATGCTATTTCTAAAAAATATATAATTATATTCTCTATTATATTAAAATAGAAATAATATATGAATCAAATATGAAAACATATTTAATTGGTAAATTAATATATATTATTTTAAAAATACGTTAATCAAAATAAATATACCTTTAAAAATATTAGATTCATAAATTATTTAATATTTATACAAAAACAAAATTATTGAATATATGTTAAACTTTTGTATCTACAACTATATATTATTTATTTATTTATTTTGAAAATCACAACCGTATATCATCAGATTTATATTTTACCATACCACAATCACAGGAAATGGTTCCAGATACTTTTTATATGTATGTCATGAATGATAAACAAGTAACACTACAAGAAAACATTGGTATTCTGACGGACATTCCGACGGAAAATGAAATCCTCAGAATATCCCGAGGAATTTCCGAGGATAATCCGAGGAAACACAAAATTTGGTTTCCTCGGAATTTCCTCGGAATATACCGACTGAATTCCGGGGAAATATCAATCCGTCGGAATATTCTTATGGAATACCGAGGAAAAATATATTCCTCGGAAAAAATCGATGAATTCCGAGGATATATTATAGCCGTTAGAGAGCCGTTGGGGGATTTTAAAAATTTCGAGGAAATTCCGACAAACTAGCCGTTGGTGTCGGAATTCCATCGGAATTTCCTCGGTCTGTCGGCAGGATTTCAACTATAAATACAAGCACCCCTCTTCCTCTTCATTCACTCCATATCTTCATCCTCCCTCCTACTCTCTTTACACACGAATTTGATTCATAAAAAACATGTTTTCTTCAAATTATTTTCGTTCTTGAATCGATCGACCTCATTTGGATCCGAACACGAGATTGCTTACGGAAGAATACCAACGAGGTATAACCGAATTCATGAGTTAGTTCACCGACAACCGGAAGCAAAAACAGGTATGTTAAGATGTCCTTGCTCTAATTGTAAAAATAGAAAGGTTATTAAAGAGTGGGATGTTTGGACTCATCTATATTTGAGTGAGTTTACACGAAGTTACAAAATTTGGTATCATCATGGGGAAACTGATTATGAACATGGTAGTACTAGCGAACCTCAGCCAGCGGTTAGATTAGAAGAACCAATTAGAACGGATGTAGAATATGATGTAGGTACTGAGCAGATGGTAAATGATCATTTTAGAGGGGAAGATTTACCCAATGCAGAAGCTAGGAGATTTTATGATATGTTGGATGCTGGAAAGCAACCATTGTACGAAGGTTGCAGAGATGGTCATTCAGCTTTATCATCTGCTACAAGATTGATGAGCAATAAAACAGATTATAATTTGGCTGAAGACTGTGTGGATGCGATTGATGATTTTGTAAAAGGTATTCTACCAGAGGATAATGTAGCTCCTGGTTCATACTACGAGGTTCAGAAACTCGTAGCTGGTCTTGGTTTATCGTATCAGGTATGATACGCCCTAAATCGGGAAGGATCACTTTAGCTGGGTGTTGGATATGATCCGAGAAGGCAAACGGCACTTCTGGAACTGATATGGATTGAAAGGATCGTCAAGAGATGCGGAATGACTCTTGATATACCCACGATCTAAGGCTAACCACCCAAGAATGAATGAATGTGTTGGCTAACCACCAAACAACACACAAAGATGAATTGGCTGACCACCAAATCAACAAGCCGGTTCACACCAATGAACTAGCTAAAGAACTCTCTCTCTCACTCAGAGAAAAGAAGAAAACAAAAATAAACTCAAACTTAGACTGATTTTATTATGAGAAGTGTTTACATATTTATACTA
Source organism: Brassica napus (assembly GCF_020379485.1). Taxonomy (NCBI): domain Eukaryota; kingdom Viridiplantae; phylum Streptophyta; class Magnoliopsida; order Brassicales; family Brassicaceae; genus Brassica; species Brassica napus. The sequence continues at coordinate 20,694,038 of NC_063452.1, forward strand.
CTTGAGGAATAGAAAAAGACTTAAGAATGTATTAAAGACAAACTTAGTAAATTGAATCTAGATGAGAAATTTAAAGACAATGTATTAAAACTCTTGGATCTCAGATCTGGTCAAAGAGACTCTTCGGCTAACGTCCAGGTTCGTCTGAACCAAGTAGTTCATTCGCGGTAAGGATCAAGATGTGGGCTGGACGATCCATACGGCCCAAATTCGCGAGAACTGAAGGTCTCCTGATTTGCAAATTGCATAACTCCCACATCTGAACTCCGTTTAATCTGATTCTTCTTCGAGGAGCTCCGTAATTGAGTTGAGAACATTCTCCAAGTGATTTCATGCGAGGAGGACTCGTTTGTTGGAAGATATGAGTCAAACAATGAACATATATCATTACTGCTTTCCATGATCAAGCCATGCATGTCTGTTTTGCCCGGTGCGCTACTCAAGGGCGCATCAAGGTAATAGATGTATGCAGCGACAACTGCATGATTTATTGGAGGGCGGATGAACAGCGGGTTACATGCAAATTTTGTGGGAAGCCTCGTTATAAAGATATGAGTGGAAGAGTTTCAGTGCCATATAAAAGGATGTGGTATTTGCCTTTGACGGAAAGGTTGCAGAGGTTGTATCTGTCTGAACGCACAGCACAACCAATGAGATGGCATGCGGAGCACTCAACAGATGGTGAGATCAGACATCCTTCAGATGCAAAAGCGTGGAAGCATTTCCAATCAAAGTATCCCGACTTGGCGTATGAGAGAAGAAATGTCTACATTGGATTATGTACTGATGGTTTCAGCCCGTTTGGCAAGAGTGGAAAACAATATTCTCTATGGCCAGTCATTCTTACACCATATAACCTACCCCCAAACTTGTGTTTGCGACGAGAGTTTTTGTTTCTCTCGATTCTCGTTCCCGGACCAGAGCATCCTAAGAGATCACTTGATGTGTTTCTTCAGCCACTAATATATGTGTTGCAACAACTATGGGCTCAAGGTGTTGAAACATACGATGTTTCGTGTAAAGAAAACTTTCAAATACGGGCAGTACTAATGTGGACAATAAGTGATTTTCCAGCATATGGTATGTTATCTGTATGGACAACGCATGGAAGGCTATCATGTCCATATTGTCAAGATAACACTGATGCTTTCCAACTAAAACACGGAAGGAAAACGTGTTGGTTTGACTGTCACAGGAGATTCCTACCACCTGATCATCCATATCGTAGGAGTAGGAATTTGTTTACGAAAAACAAGAGGGTGTTTGACAGTCCACCTCCGGAAATTTGTGGGAAAGATTTGAAGACACAACTAAGAGATTTTGGTGCAGAAAGGACGCCAGACGTCGGTGGACATGAGCGTTTTCCGGTAGATGCTGTTGGAGACCTACATAAATTGCACAAAAAAAGTATTTTCTGGGATCTGCCATACTGGGAGGATCATCTGCTAAGGCATAATTTAGATGTCATGCATATTGAGAAAAACTTTTTTGACAATCTCATGAACACGATCCTTAATGTTCAATGTAAAACAAAGGATAATTTGAAGTCAAGACTGGATTTAGTCGATATATGTGCTCGTTCAGAACTTCATGTTGATGAGAATGGTAGGGCTCCTTTTCCCATATACCGACTTGATGCAGAGGAAAAAGATGCGTTCATTGATTGGATTTCAAACGATGTGGAATTTCCAGACGATTACGCATCTAATTTGCGTAACTGTATCGACAGAAAGGAATGAACGTTTACTGGCTTGAAAAGCCACGATTGCCATGTAATGATGCAGCGCCTCTTTCCGTTTGCCTTCAAGGAACTATTACCACGAAATGTTCATGAAGCAATTGCAGGGATAAGTGGTTTCTTCCGCGATTTATGCACGAGATAAATGACTCTTGAAGGTATTGAAAATTTGAAGACTAACATAGCCGTGATTCAGTGCAACCTTGAGAAGATATTTCCTCCCTCATTTTTTGATGTTATGGAGCATCTTGTTATTCACATGGCAAGAGAATTGGAACTTGGTGGTCCTGTGCAGTAAAGATGGATGTATCTGTATGAGCGGTATATGTTCCATTTGAAGAAGATGGTGAAAAATTTAAGTAGGGTGGAAGGTTCTATAGTCGCACAGATGATCAATGGAGAAACTTTAAACTTTGCCGAGTACTACTTTCCAGCAGAAGTTCAGACCAAAAACAGAAGACCTGCTCGGCATGATGATAGAGGCGAACGGGTAACATATCATGTTACGGTTCCAGACATTTTCATAGACGTTGGACGACTTAGCGGAAAACCAAAGGACCGTCGACTTACTGAGGAGGAGCGCAGTAATTTGCAAACATATTTGCTCACCAACTGCGAAGATGTTCTTCAATATGAGAGGTAAATAAATTAGCTTACGAATTTATATTTTAACAAGTTGAAATTTAAATCTTAATTAATTACATCATTGTCATCATATGTACAGGATTTTCATGGCAGAAAAGCGGTTCGAATATAGATACGCTACAGAGGACGAACTAGAAGAAATGAAGCAGAGAGAATTTACTGGATGAATGTTTACTTATGTGAGTGCTTTAAACAAATTAAAATATCATTTATCATATATTTATACTAATTCACATTTATTGATATAACATATATATGTGTTATTAATAGGTGTCTGCTGGTTTGGCCAGAGGTGAAACATTTGACGATTGGATACGCGAGATGGTCGTTGGACCAAACTTTGTTGTGAAGTCATATCCGAGATTTTGTACTCGAGGATATGCATTAACAACTCAGAAGAGGAGACGTTCGAGTACGACTTATGATGCTGGGGTTTGTTTTGCATCAGGAGATGATGTATACTACAGACACATACATGAGATTTTGGAAATCAAGTATTTGGGCATGGTTGGATTGCGCTGTACTGTTTTCTATTGTGATTGGCACGACAACACTCTAGATCGAGGTGTGAGAACAGATGCATTTGGTGTTACATCAGTAAATTCGAGGCGAAAGCTGCAATATTATGATCCTTTCATTCTTGCTTCTCAGGCCGATCAAGTAATTAAATGTTAATTATTCAGAATGATTCATCATCATGTGTATTAATTTATAATTTTACTAATAATTTTTTAAATGTCACAGGTTAGTTATATCAAGTACCACCGTGTAAGGAACAGAAATGATCCATGGGTTACTGTTACAAGACTCAACCCGAGAGGCCAAGTTCAGGGAAGTTCTGAGCTGGAAGACCCTCTACCACCAAACACATCCGGCAACTTAAGTGCAGCAGAAGATTTAGCTGGAGTTGGCCTTGTAGTCGATTTAACCGAATTCGGAGAGGAAGCCGTCGTTCACGTAGAAGATGAACCAGTGATTGGAGAGTTTCACCAAGATCCATATTCAGATTCATCTGGTGATGATGACTCGGAAACAGACTAGCATCGACTTTTTTTTTTTTTAATAGAAATACCGAGGGAAGATAGGTTTTCCTCGGAATTTCCTCGGAATAGACCTTGTCAATTAAGGGATTTGATTATAGAGTCTTTTTCCTCAGAATTTCCTCGGAACTAGGGATTTTTAACCGAAAACAACGTTTTGCGGATTGAATAACACGTATATAACCTTCATTAAGTGTCTTAACCAGATTATGAAGTCAAACTTTGGTGTTTTACCCAATAACAAACACTTTTACGATTGCATGAACGAAAACCACACAACATAAGAGAAACACTTATACACTTTAATAAACGGTAAAAGGAATACTTACAATTATTTTTGAAATTTTGTTATTTCATGGTTTATGATCATCTATACAAAGAATCCTCAATGATATGCATTACAATTGTATAAAAAATGAAATACGGCAAAAAAAAATCGATGTATTGAAACCCCAAACCCTTTTTCCTCGGAATATTCCGACGGAATTCCGAGGAAGATAGGGGTTTCCTCGGAATTCCCTTGGAATATTCCGAGGAAATTCCGAGGAACTAGGGGTTTTTAACCGATTGAATAACACGTATATAACCTTCATTAAGTGTCTTAACCAGATTATGAAGTCAAACTTTGGTGTTTTACCCAATAACAAACACTTTTACGATTGCATGAACGAAAACCACACAACATAAGAGAAACACTTATACACTTTAATAAACGGTAAAGGAAATACTTACAATTATTTTTAAAATTTTGTTATTTCATTGTTTATGATCATCTATACAAAGAATCCTCAATGGTATGCATTACAATTGTATAAGAAATGAAATACGGCAAAAAAAATCGATGTTTTGAAACCCCAAACCCTTTGTCCTCGGAATTTCCTCGGTAATTACCGAGGGTATTCCGAGGAAATATGGTTCCTCGGAATATTTTCATTTAACCGGGTAAACCAAGCCGCCAAATATTTCGCGAAAATTGAATTAATGATTTCCGAGGAAATTCCGACGGAAATATTTAATTATTCCGAGAAAATTCCAACGGACATTTTCCGTCGGACGCCTCATTTTATTAGGTTGAACCAGATCTTCTTTCCCATTTCTCTCTTCCTCTCCGCCGGAGCTCTCCTTCTCTCTCGCGATTTCCGCCCTAATCCTCCTCAATTTCAGTCACTGATCATGTATGAACCCTATCTCACTCTCTTAGGTTAGATTTGTTAGGTTTTTAAGTAGATTTGATGATTTTGGATTGATATTTATAGATTTTTGTTAGGGTGAATGGTAGGATTGTGTAGAATCGAGTTTGATTATGGTATTCACTTGATTTGGAATTTTTTTTTTTAGTTTTTATTATTTTTGTGGTTATAAAAATCTAATTGATAATTATGTATATATAACATGAAAACGTTTTTTGTATATAAAATCTATTTTTTCCATTATAAAATCATTTATATATTTATTAAACATTTTTAATATCTATAAAACTTTTTTCTGTGATTAAAAACTATTATTTGGGATTTGTTTTTTAAAAATAAAATTATATATATATATAAAAATTTCTATATTTATTAAACATTTTTAATATTATTAAAACTATTTTTTGTAATTATTAAACTATTTTTTATTTATTAAAACTATTTTTTGCAATTATTAAGCTATTTTTTATTTATTAAAACTATTTTTTGTAACTATTAAACTATTTTTATTTATTAAAACTATATTTTGTAATTATTAAACTATTTTTTATTTATTAAAACTATTTTTTGTAATTATTAAACTATTTATATTTTTGTGATTAAAAACTATTTTTTAAATATTTTTTTTAATTTATTAAAATTATTCGAAATAATTTTTAAATATGTTTTTTTTAATTTACAGGTCTAATGATGATTAGACCCGGCCTCGACAGCGTCGTGGTCGTGGTGGTACAGGGAGCCAGTCTCGGGATTCCAGCCAGATTAAGGATTCCGCTTCGCCCCACAGCTCCTACCATACATCTCCCGCTCTTGCTCTTTTCGCTCCCGCTGCTGCACCCGCTCCTGCTCCCGCTCCTGCTCCTCCGGGTCCTCCGGGTCCTCCGGGAGTGATGAGTGTTGCGGAGTTGGTTCGACAGTCCGGTCGTGACCATCTTCCCTATCTCACTCAGTATCCACATGGACGGGATCAAACATGGTAATTAAACGTATTTTTTTTCATTAAAATTTGATTCATTATTAATAATTTTTTCTTTTTATTAGGTTCAACCGATCCGAGAACGGGATCAGCGCATGGATCAACCGTATGATGTACTCGGCCCTCGACAAGGGACATCCGACTTTCACTGACTTCCCTACCAACAAGCAGCATCTGTGGTTTCGCCAGTTTGCGGTAAGTATTCTAATTTTTTACTTATATTTTTAATCTTTAATATAAATTTTCTACTAATTGTGTTTTTTTTTCAGCAAGAATTCAACTAGAATTCCGATGATACGCTCTTTATCTATCACCACTTCGTCCATAAAGTTATGGACAACTATGGGAAGCAGATCCACGAGTGGAAGAAGAAGTGGGAAATAAACAAGGTTCTTTTTAATTTATTAAACAATTTTTTAATTTATTAAACTACTTTTTTATTTATTTAACTATTTTCTTTTCTTTTTTATTAAAAGGTACCAAAGTCGATCAACAACACGGTCTGGACGGAGTTGTGTGTGCATTGGGATAAGGAAGAGACGAAAGAAACTTCTTCCACCAACTCCACCAACCGTAGGAGCGAGCGTAAAGGGGAGGACGTCTTCAAGCATAACTTGGGTGCTCAATCTATTGCCACTCTGGGGGATCGTATGGTAAGTTCAACCGCTTTTTCTTCAATTATTTAAGTTTTGAAATTTTATTTTTTGTGCATTTCTTCTAATTTCTAATGTTTGTTTAATTTATGTTTTTTTCAAGGCAGAAGAAAATGATGGCGAGCCGGTTGATGATCTCGCCCTAATGAAGAGGGCGTATACCAACAAGAAGACCGGCCAGATTGATGATGGTCTTGTGAGGGAAGTGGTCACCCTGGTCCAAACTCAGGTGCAAGACGAAGTGTCTCAGCTTCAAACCGAGGATGACGATTCGACGGCTTCGACCAACTTGTCCCGGGTTCGAATCAACGAAATCGTTCAATCGGTAAGTTCTTTTTTTTTAAGTTCAATTCATTTATTTCTTGATTTTTATTTTATCATCTTTTTATATTATTTAAATTTGGCTATTTTCTATTTCAGCCAGTTCCAAAGAAGAAGGGACGTTTGGTCGGTTTGGGTCGTCCCTCCCGGTCGGTTCCTCTTTTTTATGCACCACCGCCCTTTGTTGATCCAGAAGTACTTACGGCTCAGTTGAAGGACAAGGATGATCGCATATCTTTGTTGGAGACCCAGATGGCGGCTCAACAGGCGGGCTATGAGGCACATAAGAGGCTGAACCAGCAAATGATGGAGATGATGCAGAGGATGTACCTGAACGAGGTGTTCTCGAACGTGCAAGACCCGTAGTTTTTTTTTTTTTTCAAAAACTCGGAATGTTTTATTTTTATTTGTACAACTTTGAATATTATCTAATATGTTTTCAATTTTAATTTTTTTTTATATTTTCGAATTTAAATTTCAAAAAAAAAAAATTTAAAAGTTTAATTTTTTTTGAAATTCTGAGGAAATGAACCGAGGGACTCCTTCCTCGGAATTTTCGAGGGACTCCTTCCTCAGAATTTTCCGAGGGCTCTGTTCCTCGGAAATTCCCGATGAAAATTCCGAGGAACATTTCGTCGGAACTTCAGAGGATTGCACCATCGGAAAGTCCATCGAAATATCCCGACGGAGTTCTCCCTCGGTATATTTCGAGGACCTTTCCGACGAACTGCTGGTCCTCGGAGTTTCCTCGGAAATTCATTTCCTCGGAATGCCGTCGAAAATTTCCGAGGGATTTCCGAGGAAAAATGAATTTCCGAGGAGTTATTTCTGAGGACTTGTTTCGTCGGTATGTCGTCGGAATAACGTTATTCCGACGACATACCGACGATTTTTTCCCTCGGTATGTCCTTGTTTTCTTGTAGTGTGAGAAACTTGATTGAGTTATCTAAAACAAATATTGTATGCCTTTGTGTATTAAACCAATGCCATAAGAAAATTGGAACTGACTACAATGAGGATCTGTTTGATGATGGTACTAGTTTTTCTGATGAAATTCTAATGAAGGGTTAGATGAAATAATGTTGTTGATGATATTCAAGCAACCAAAATGTATCCTTGAGACTTATTGAAAAATCTTTGTTTGTTAGTTAACAAAAGTTAATAATTGTTATGAACTATTATGTGGATGTCCATTAGGTCCATAAGCCCGTGTTCTAGAGGATTCTGAATCCCTAATGTTGTATCCATATATATTGTATCGTGACCTATGGAATAAGAAAATTAACCAATTTCTTCTTTTTCTTATTCACAATACGTTATCAGAACGTTCTAACCCTAGCTACCTTAAAAAAAAAACCTAGCCGCCGAGCAAAAATCCCAACTTTTGCCGTTATTATTCTTTCGCGAGGTTTATGTAACCAATCGAAGAAAACATGTGACTACGAGTGATCCTCTATTCTCCGTTGATTCCCAATCTCTATTATTATTGCCGTTCGAGCTAAGTATCTCTTTACCGTTTGTTTGATCGAAACGTAGTTATGGAATTATGTTCCAATATTGTATGATTCCAATTTCTTGCTTATTATTTTATTAGTTACAACTGTCTAGACATGCAAGCATATAGATTTGTGCTTTATTATTTTTTTTGTGTAAATGTTAAAGATTTATACCAGGCTTTTCTTTTACATAGTTGTGGAAGACCACTTATTACAACAAGAAGATAACAGAGCAAGCAGTTACAAGATTAAAAAAGATGTTACGGATCAGGAGGTGGCAGGCGGAAGTAGACGAGCATAGGAGACGGCGACGACGGGGTAGAAGGTGGAATGGAGATGAGTCGATCACGCATCAGGCGATCGACACGTGAATAGATCCCGGCTTTGGTAGTAGATGTTTGCTGGAAGATGCGCATATTTCTTTCACGCCATACGCAGTAGACGATGCACTGCAGCAACAACTTGATAACGCCTGATAGAACTGAAGAAGAAGCGACCTGATGATTTGATAATAAACCAGCAACCTCAAGAAAGGATGACGGGGCAGAAGGGATGGATTGTCCACAGAAGTGGCCCCAGACCCTTGATACGAATGAGCATTGGAAGAACAAGTGTTGATGGGACTCTTGTCCTGCCGAGCAAAGCACACACTGCAAAGTAACAGAAAGACCCCAAGAAGCTAGCCTGTCCTTTGTAGGGAGTCTTGATAGTATTGCCATCCATGTAACAAAAGAACATCTCGGTATCTCCTCCTTGAACCAGACCATAGAATACCATTCGACTGTCGGAGCTGTCTCACGGATTGAGTGCCATGTTGCCTTGGTAGAGAACTTAGGAACAAAATGACCGGCCCCATTGCGCCAAAGAAACCTATCAACTCCTCGGGTTGGAGCAGGAGGAGTCATAGTAGATAGAACTATTTGCAAGGTTTCAGCAACATTAGATCTAGCAGGTGGAAGTTGCCACTCCCCATTCACAGTGGCATCAGCCACAACTGATTCGAGAGTGATCCTGAGTTCCCGCGGTCCTCTTTGACCAAAGCCTTCAATCAAAGGTCCCATATGTGTCCAATAATCATACCAAAAGCTAGCAGCTGTGCCGTCACCAATCGAACATCTTAGAAACTCTGCCACAGTCTCTTTTATTCTAATCATACTCCGCACAGTCGGAGAGAGCCTTTGAGAGTCCGCAGTCGTCCAATAGCATCGCCTAGAAAACACATTAGAATGCAACCACGCAACCCATAAAGACCCTGACCCTGAGAAAAAGTTCCACACCCTCTTAAGGTTGAAGACTTGTTGAAATTCCTCCGGACGCCTCAGACCCAGCCCACCCTCCTTTTTTGGTTTGCAAATATCAGACAAGCTTACTCTGGTTCCAGCAGCTGAAGAAGTCCTGTTTTTCCAAAGAAAGGCACAACACAACGAATCCACCTTCTCATAGAATCTTTTTGGCGAAGCAAAAACCGAACTCCAGAAATTCACCATTCCATAAATCACCGAAGCCACCATTCTTACCTTTCCAGCAAAAGATAAGTTCTTCACAGTCCAAGAGTGCATTTTTGAGGTTATTCTTTCCAAAAAAGGTTGCAAGGTGGCATAGCTTACTCTGCTCGGGTTAAGAGGCAGGCCCAGATATCTTGTAGGGAAGGTTCCAAGTTTGACTCCAGCTATATCACTCCAGCTATAGCTTACTCTGCTTTATTATTTGATATGCTTGTTTAATATTCTTGTCATTTATTGCTTCGTTTGATGAACCATTGGTTTGAGTAAGCATAGTTAACGATGGGTTTGATATAATTATATTGAATCACATGATGATATAACTAACCGCATGTTTTATAAATGACGCACCCATAAATTCTTATTGGATTGTTTTTTTTGATATGTTCGTTTAGTTGTTGTTGCATGATATATTTGTGTACGATCATGCTTATTTGTTCGGTTTATCATACATCTATGTACGTTGATAGGAAACCGATGTACATAATTTAATAAACCTTTGACTTATAGATTCATCCAATAATTTTAGATCGAATATGTTTTATTGGAATCTTGCTTGATCGAAATATAATTTTATGAAGAAAGAATTGTTTAAAGTTGGTCTAACCTAGTATTGATTTCGTATTGTTTTGATTCGGCTTAGTCGATCACTGATTTTTAACACTCATCGTGTTTTATACGTAAACAATAAATATGTTAGACGTAGCACGTATGGTTTATAGTCTGATAGTTGGTGCATATACTTTATGTCTTGTTTCTTTTAAGTCTGAAGAGAATCAATGTGTATAAATCGGATTGATATATATATATATGTTTACTAACAAATATAGCCATGTTTTCATGAGCTAAAGTCTTCATATTCCAGGATTATATATATATTCTTAAGATGGGAATTTACATGAGATTCTAATCAACGCCTTGTCTCCGACTGTAATTCTTCTAACAGAGATAAGTACCATTTGTCTTCTATATTTTAAGTTGATACATAATCACTTACTTGAGAAGATAAAATAATTTATATAAAAGATTGGTATATGTGACTAAGATATTGTGCGGAGAATTGATTGACTCGTAAAACAAGAATCTTGTTTCAGTAGCATAATAGTAAATCTCTTATATACTAAAGCACAAGTCACTCAAACAATAAAATTTTGACATATGTAATTTTTTATAAAATTTAAAAAAATCAAAATTATACTTTTGTAACTGCAAAAATTATATCTTCTATTATTTCTCAAACTACCAACCATCACGTTCTAAGAAGAACAATTCATTAATTCATAACTTAACTGTTTTTTTTTACAAACATTCAATCAACAGTTATTTTATATATTTTTTTCTCTTTTCTTCTTCTCCTAAATAAATTTCATTATCGTTTTCTATAAGTTTTGAGTGTGGAAGAGATCTTTATTCAAATCAATTCCACTCTTTTTCTGAAAACAATTTCCTATGATTCTATATGTATGATTCAAGTAGACAATTTTATCAGAATATAAATGGTGAAAAATCTCTTATATACTAAAGCACAAGTCACTCAAGTAATAAAATTTTGACATGTGTAATTTTTTATAAAATTTAAAAAAATCAAAATTATACTTTTGTAACTGCAAAAATTATATCTCCTATTCTTTCTCAAACTACCAACCATCACGTTCTAAGAAGAACAATTCATTAATTCATAACTCAACTTTTTTTTTTTTTTTACAAACATTCAATCAACAATTATTTTCTATATTTTTTTTTCTCCTTCTTGTCTCCTAAATAAATTTCCTTATCGTTTTCTATAAGTTTTGAGTGTGGAAGAGATCTTTATTCAAATCCATTCCACTCTTTTTCTGAAAACAATTTCCTATGATTATATATGTATGATTCAAGTAGACAATTTTATCAGAATATAAATGGTGGAAAATCAGAGCTTTGCTTCACAGAGTATTACCATCAGATGTTATTTTCAACAAAAAAAAGTTATTCTCAATTTCTCTCAGAAAAAAGGTAAAATTATAATATTTAAATTTTGTTTGAATAGATTAATATCAGATTTTTTATAAATTGCTTATATAGCAAGGATATAGAATTCAAGCTTTGTGAAACATAAACTGATAAAAAAATTAAAAGGGAATTAGAGAAAAGAGAGTGTGAGTAATTTCTACTAATACAAATGTGAAGCTCTATCGGGAGAGAAAATCCAGTTTATTTACTTAGTATTTATGTATATATTATTTTACATTGTTTTAAATATAGTAATATACCAATGAAGTTTTCTGCAGATAAATATTTCAATATGAAAGTTTGTGTGTAGGTAAATATTCATTTATGAGATTTAATCACATTTTACATACATTTATAGATTAAATATGTTATATGAAATCTATAATTTTATTCATTTAACAACTAATCTTACTCCCACAACATGCATATAGAAAAAACATTTTTAGTGATTCATTATGTTTTCTTAGTAAATTTTAAGACCAACTTTCCATGGATAATGTACTTTTGATGGTACTATAGTTATTAGTATTTATATATTTTCCATGTGTGATGCTCAATTACTAGGGTAAAACTAAGTATGTTAATTTTCATTTGGTAGGTTTAGTCATCTTTGATTCTTCTATTTTTTTTTTTTAATCTTTATGTTGGTTTAGCCCTTAAAAAATATTTCTGGTCGGTTTCAGATAGGCATGGGCATTCGGGGTCCCAATCGGGTTTCGGTTTTATCCATTCGGGTTTTGATTTTTCGGGTTTATCAAAATCAACCCCATTCGGGTTATATAAAAGTTCGGTTCGGGACCGGTTCGGGTTCTATCGGGTTCGGATCGGGGTTAGTAAATCTTCAAAAACCCGGTATAACCCATTGTACTTTCGGGTTCGGGTCCCAATCGGTTCTTCGGTTTAAAAATACCTAATTTGAACCTATTTTGTAACTAAAACATAAATGAAATCGGTTCTTCGAATTTAAAATACATGATTTGTACATATTTTAATAGCCAAAACATAACTAAAATCGATTCAAAAATAAGAAATAACATCAAACGTGATCATTCAAAATCAAGCGAAAGATAAACATAGTTAGTGATAGAAAAAAAACCAGATAACTAAAATCATAAAACAAAAACTAAGTTCTCATGAAATGAGAAACATTATTCAATGAAAACAAAACCAAAATCTAAAAACTTCAGGCTTCAACATAACCGTCACATTCCACCATCAACCTTCGTGTAACAGATAATTATTTTAGAAGTTCAATAATATCTTAAAGTATTTTGGATACATATTAAGAATTAAGATCATATTTGGTAGAAGTTCTTTTTGTGATTTTAAATGTTTCGGGTTCTATCGGATATCCATTTAGGTCCGGGTTCGGTTCGGATAATACCCATAACCCAAAATACCAAAAAACAGGATCCATTCGGTATTTATGTCGGGTTCGGATCGGTTCGGATTCATTTTTATCGGATCGGGTTCGGTTCGGATTTTCGGGTTCGGTTTATTTGCCCAGCCCTAGTTTCAGATAATAAAACGTTTTCAGTTTTTATTTTTCTATTATCTTTTTTTTTCTTTTTGGTCAATAATTTTACTGTTTATGTTTATTACATTAAAGTAAAGAGATTTATATTTTTAAGAGTATTATTTACAAGAGTAAAACAAAATGTTCAAATTTAATATTTCATACCATATTTTAAGTAGGTACATATCTCATTTTTTTTTGTATAAAACAAATTTTCAAACATGTATGATGTATACATATCTCAAAAGAATCATATAACAGTTTTAGTTTTTATAATCGCTTTATGTAAATGCAGCTACTTCTAAGTTTATGTGGCAATGTGATAGATTTAAAAAATATGTGTCTAAAATAATAATGTATTTTGATATTTTGATAGTCATTACAATTTTATAATTGTATAATTTGGAAAACAGTGACAATTAGCGTGCATAGCACGGGATGTAATACTAGTAACTAATAAATTGGATGATGTTTATAGGAATATTATTTAATATATTTAATAAAATGGTTGTGACAATGTATAGTTTTTAATACATTTATTGATTGATAAGTAGTTAGCAGAAAGATATTAATGGTATGCTAATAAAGTTAGTGAATGAAATAATTGTTATATGAGTATCGTTTATTTCTTGATATAATAAAATGTTTTCGATAATACATATCTATTGATAGTGTTAATTATCATATTTCATTATCATTATATATATGAGAACTTAAGCTTAAAGTTTGATCTTAAAGATTCATAAATTTTGGAGAACAATTCAAAGAAAGGTAAAATCACATGAATGTGATTACCTAAAACTCATTATTTATTTTGCATCTAAAGATTACAAAACTTTGAGTCTATAAATATATTTCAGCTATGTTGTATGTTGAGATTAAAAGTAAAATTTCTCTAAGAAATTTAAATGATGCATATATTGTGAAAAATATATTTTTCATACAAGTAATTGTCTAGTAGACACACAATTGAAAAAAAGAGATTAAAGAAGTTTATAATTATATTTTGTCTCCTTTAGACCAAGAAAAAAAAATGAGTTATTGATGTAAGATGATAAATCACGTCTAGTTGATTATGATTATTCTCTTCAAGAGAATCTGCCATTTTATATTGAAAAAAAATCATCATTGGTAAAAAAAAATGGACATAAAAGTGGTTGTAGACGTGAATGTGGATATAAATAAAGTCAAAGACTCCATACTCTCATTTGAAGTTGAAAAAATAAAAATGGTAATAAAAAAAAGATAAGATTAGAAAATTATGGGTAGCATATAAAGTTAGACACCCTTCAAAATATTCAAGATTTCAAGAATGTAATGTTTAAATTATGTTTTTACATAGATTTACTGTAACAAAATCATCATAATATTTATATAAGAAACATATATGATTTACTAACAAAACAAGCAAGTATCCAACTACAAGCCACACATTCTAGATTGAAATCAAGTTTAATTAATTTGTAAAAATACTTCTAACACTCTTCTTTTCTAGCACCATCCAGCCGATAAATGGGAAAAGGGGCCGTACCGTTCTCATCAACGTGAAGTTCAGAACGATCACAGATATCGACTAAATCCAACCTTGACTTCAAATTATCCTTCGTTTTACCTTGGATGTTAAGGACTGTGTTCATCAGATTGTCGAAGAAGTTCTTCTCAATATGCATGACATCTAAATTATGCCGCAATAGATGACTCTCCCAATATGGCAGATCCCAGAAAATACTCTTTTTGTGCCAGTTATGTAGCTCTCCAACCGCACTGACTCGAATGTTTTCATGTCCACCTACATCTGGCGTCCTTTCTGCATCAAAATACCTAAACTGCTTCAACAAATCTTTCTCACAAACTTCCTCAGGTGGACCATCAAACACCTGCTTGTTCTTCGTAAACGAAGTCTTACTCCTGCGGTATGGATGATCAGGTGGTAGAAATCGTCTGTGACAGTCAAACCAACACGTTTTCCTTCCGTTCTTTAGTTGGAAAGCATCTGTGTCATCTTGACAATATGGACATGATAGCCTCCCATGTGTTGTCCATCCAGATAACATACCATATGCTGAAAAGTCACTTATTGTCCACATAATTACTGCCCGCATCTGAAAGTTTTCTTTGCACGAAACATCGTATGTCTCAAAACCATGCGCCCATAGTTGTTGCAACTCATATATCAGTGGTTGAAGAAACACATCTAGTGATCTTTTAGGATGATCTGGTCCGGGGACAAGAATTGAGAGAAACAAAAACTCTCGTCGCATGCATAAGCTCGGTCGTAAGTTGTACGGTGTCACAATAACTGACCATAGAGAATACTGTCTTCCATGCTTTCCAAATGGGCTGAAACCATCAGTAGATAATCCAAGATAAACATTTCTTCTCTCTTCCGCAAATTCTGGATATGTTGACTGGAAATGTTTCCAAGCCTTCGCATCTGAAGGATGTCTAATCTCACCATTTGTGGAATGCTCTGCATGCCATCTCATTGCTTTTGCTGTGCGCTCACACTGATACAACCTCTTCAATCTTTCCGTCAAAGGAAAATACCACATTCTTTTGAATGGGATCAGAACTCTTCCCCTCGTCTCCTGATAACAAGGTTTCACACAAAATTTGCATACATTCCGTGTCTCATCCGCTCTCCATTAGATCATGCAGTTGTCAATACATACATCTATCACTTCATACGGAAGTTGAAGACCGGCAACAAGTTTCTGAACCTCGTAATATGAACCCGGTGCAAGGTTATCCTCAGGTAGAATACCTTTGACAAAATCAGTAATCGCATCCATACATTCTTCAGCCAAATTATAGTCTGTCTTAATACCCATTAATCTAGTTGCAGATGATAAGACTGAATGACCATCTCTACAATTTTGATACAAAGGTTGTTTTCCTGCATCCAACATGTCAAAAAATCTCCTAGATTCGGGATTTGGTTCTTCCCCTCTATAATGATCATGTACCATCTGCTCAGTACCTACACCATAATCTATATCCGTTCTAGATTCTTCTAACCTAATATCAGGCTGAAGTTCACTAACAGGCTGAGGTTCGCTAGTACTACCATATTCATAACCAGTTTCCCCATGAAGGTACCAAACTTTATAATTACGTGAAAACCCTTTCATATACAAATGAGTCCAAATATCAAATTCTTTTACAACCTTATTATTATTGCAAGTAGAGCAGGGACATCTTAACATACCACTTTTTGCATCTGGTTGCTGTTGAACAAGCCTCGTGAATTCTCCAATCCCTTGAACGTATTCTTCCGTAAGCAAATTGGTGTTGGGATCCAAATGAGGTTTATCCATCCAAGAACGATAATAAACTTCTGAAGACATGATTTTCACGAAATTGTTATGACTAAAAAGAATGAAGAGAGAATGAAGTGTGAATGAGTTGAATGAGGAGGGGTTGCATTTATAGGAAATTGCTTACGGCCCTCCGACGACTTTCCGACGAAATTCCGACGGATGTAAAGCAGTCCGTCGGAATTCCGTTGGTATTGTTCAATCTCAAACGGCTATACAACGGTCATATATATTTGTCGGCAACGGTCACATGGTTCGTCGGAAATTCGTCGGAAAATTCCGACGGAATACCGACGACTGTACTGTTAATCGGAATGTCGTCGGAAGCTCGTCGGTATATTCCGACGAATTTTCGACGACTACAACGGTTACATTTTTTTATCGGAATGTCGTCGAAAAGTCGTCGGAAAATTCTGACGACCCATGTTTCGTCGGAATTCCGTCGGAAATAGCCGACGGAATTCCGACGACTTCAAATTTTTGGATTTCGTCGGAAATTGGTCGGTAATCCGTCACAAACGTCCGACGACATTGATGTCCGTCGGAACCTCCGTCGGAATTCGGCGTGTTTTCTTGTAGTGTAAAATTTAGTAATAAATTCATTTTAACTATACATTTAAGTTTTACTTTTTGTTATAACAAAATATATTTTAAAAAATCTAACAAAATCTAACTTAGATTTTGAAATATTTTTAAAATTAATGCATTGATTAATTTAGTAATTAATAATATAATATTAACTAAATTTTATTAATGAAACAAAAAAATAAAATTCTATGCTATTTCTAAAAAATATATAATTATATTCTCTATTATATTAAAATAGAAATAATATATAAATTAA
Source organism: Brassica napus (assembly GCF_020379485.1). Classification (NCBI taxonomy): domain Eukaryota; kingdom Viridiplantae; phylum Streptophyta; class Magnoliopsida; order Brassicales; family Brassicaceae; genus Brassica; species Brassica napus. The sequence continues at coordinate 20,711,265 of NC_063452.1, forward strand.
ATATGAAAACATATTTAATTGGTAAATTAATATATATTATTTTAAAAATACGTTAATCAAAATAAATATACCTTTAAAAATATTAGATTCATAAATTATTTAATATTTATACAAAAACTAAATTATTGAATATATGTTAAACTTTTGTATCTACAACTATATATTATTTATTTATTTATTTTAAAAATCACAACCGTATATCATCAGATTTATTTTTTACCAGACCTAATGTTACAGGAAATGGTTCTAGATACTTTTTTATATGTATGTCATGAATGATAGACAAGTGAAAAACTTGATTGAGATATCTAAAACAAATATTGTATGCCTTTGTGTATTAAACCAATGCCATAAGAAAATTGGAACTGACTACAATGCGGATCTGTCTGATGATGGTACTAGTTTTTCTGATGAAATTCTAATGAAGGGTTAGATGAAATAATGTTGTTGATGATATTCAAGCAACCGAAATGTATCCTTGAGACTTATTGAAAAATCTTTGTTTGCTAGCTAACAAAAGTTAATAATATTATAGTGAAACATAACTAAAAATTGTAATATACAAATAAATATTTTATGAAGATAATTTATTACAAAGCAAATTTCATAAGATTATTCTAGAGTTTATTTGATTATCCATAATCTCGATGTTCAAATGAAGTCTGTTAATAAAATCAGAAAAGGTTAAAACAATATTAATAAATGATTTAAATTATAAAAATATATGCGACAAAAAAGTTTCTAAAAAAATTATAGCCTAGGGGTTCTTTGGGCTAAGTAGAATACTAGAGTAAAATAGAAAAATACTGAGATAGGGAATTATAGAGAGTGGGGAAAGCGGTAAAGCAGAAAACTCCTCCTAAATAAAATACTAAAATATGGCAGTATCAAAAAATCTATGGGCTAAGTAGAATAACTTTGTAATCTCAAAAATAAAAAGTGGACTATGCTCCCTCAGATCAAATACTTACCACGTAAAGAAAGTGAAACATACACTGATAAAGAGTAATACTATAAACAAAAGAAGCAAAAACAATAGGCTTAAAACATGTTAATTGCAACATCAAAATTTTCTATGCAGCGACTAAAGCTCGATTAGCCAGAAATCATAATGGCTATGGAAAGTGAAGATACAACAATGGATCAATCTGAATAGTCCTACTTTAAAAATGACGTTTTATTAAGTACAAGAAGCTCAATATAATGTATTGCTTCCCTCTTCGTGAATGTGTATGCTAAAGAATCATCTCAACAAGTAGCTGCATATATTTTTTTCAAAACTGGCAAAAGAAGAAAGATAAATTTTTTTTTTTTTTTTTGAACAACAAGAATCAGAATAACAACACCACAACCACCACAGATACTCATGAACACGACAGGTTATTTACCGAGTCAAGAGATTATATTGCTGTTAACAAATATTTTGGTTATATGTTCCTTCAAACAGATTCCGAGCAGACAGATGACAAGGAGAAAATTCCTCCATCACAAGTGTTATGAATCAAGTGTACTTTTAATGTTTATGTCCTGGAAGAAAACTACTCCATTAGTATCATTTGTGCTGGATTTATGAAGTTCCAAACAAGTACAAGGGACTTCTCACTGCCTCATGTCCAGAACCCACCTAGGCCGATGGAACAGACAAGTCTGAATGAGCCAGAGTTTGCAACATCTCAGCGAACTCGTCCTGTGAGACTTAAAAGCAGTTCAGATTTTGAGGGAGAGATGCTAACGGAGATGCCTAAGTTTGAAGACAAAGTCATACAAAAGCAGATAGAGGCTGGAAAGGTCAGAACTCCCTACACAACCGACTATCCTGTGGTGTGCAAAATGGGTATAAAAATATAAATAAATTTAATAAGATAAGTAATGTACTTTACCTGAAACTGTCACAAAATACTAAGTAACGTCTACAATGAGTAAGCAAAAAAAAAAAGATTGTCACAAATGTAAAATTCCATAGAATTTAACTACTTAAACCAAAAACAACAACTGAGATATATATCTAGCAAACAGATAAACAAGCCCCTGATCCATCTTTATATATACGTTGTTGTTTGCAGCAGCAGCACGTCCATTAGGCTCCAAGTTTCTTTCACTCGGTTTGCTTCTGCCGGTAAGCTATGATCTGAAAAGAACAAACCAGATAAGAAAAAAAAGTTTCGGACAGTTAAATCATACTAAGATAAGACTAATGAACAGATATATTGAAACAGATTATTATTATTATTACTATTAATGGTGACGCTACCAAATGTTGTTCAACTTTGAGCCTTGACAATGTTTCATTGTCTTCCAGACTTTGCATCTCTTCTTTGGATGCTGAAGCTGAATCTGAAGCCACTACAGAAAGATTCTCTATTGCCTTATCTCCTCCTCCTCCTAATCCTCTTGTTACCAACAATTCCACCTCTTCAGTCTTCAGATGTATCTGAAGTGCCACAAACTGTTCAACATTGAGAAAACACTCTTAACAAGGATAAATATATATATTCTATATAAAGTGAAAATTGCAGACTAAATAGAGAGAGAGAGAGAGGAGTACTCACTTCACGGAGCTGTTTAACAAGCAAAGTGGGTCGGCAACAGAGATATGGCTGAGGTAACTCTGGTACACAGTTTGTGTCCACTGAGACAAGCTTGAGATGAATATCCTCAATACTGTTGCCATCGACGCTGCTGCGTAGACACTCCACAAGTCTATTCACGCGAGCATTCCTCACACTCTTACTACTACCTCCTGTTGCATTATTCCCATGCCTTGTGTGACTCCTTGTACCCCCTCTTCCCCAAGCAAGTATCTCCGGGTTCCACACAAGCCCCGGAGATATCCCTTTGCTGTTGTTGTCTCGAAGATTCACATCTACGTCGTTCTCTGCGCAGTTACCATTGTTGTTGTTTGCACCCGAAGAAGAAGGGTTCAGTGTTGAACGACTTGTAGACCGTTTCCTTCTTTGTCTCAGCCGGACTTCTGCACCACGCTCTTCTGAAGACGAATCTTTCCCGTTGTTGTCATCATTATTATCATCTTCATTGGCTTCTTCTACTGTGTTCTGTTCCATGTTTCTGCAGTTCCTTCTCCTTCTACGCTGTGGTCTCGTTGAAACCGATGCCTCTTTACCAAAAGATTTTCTTTTCACAAGAGCCTCTGATTGTCTCTGCGATACTTCAGCTATAGATGCTTGAATCTACACAAAAGCCATAAACAACTTAGAGAAACATACTTTTTTAGATAGTAAGAAGAAGGTAAATAACAACATTCCCCACAGCACAGACCTGCTTGTTACGAGCCTTGTCATCTTCATGAAAAGCGAATTCCTGAAAAAGAAATGGAAAGCATTGTAGAGATAAACAAGCAAGCAAGGACACACACAAAGAGAAGGTGTTGATGCTTTTACCTCTTCCTCATAGGTATCAATATTTGAGAATAGAGCTGCAATAAGAGCATCAAAAGTGGGGTCGTCTCTAAGAGAACGACGGCTTGCACAACGTTTCCTGCAAGCGGGACATTCCTTGTTCCTGCAATAGAGCAATGAACTCAGAACAAAGTAACTATAAAGTAAGAAAAAGAAACCGAACAAGTGGAGGGCAATACCCCAATCTCATTGACTTATCAATACATTCTCTACAGAACCGATGCAGACATTCCATCACAGTCCTTGTTTTCTTTATGATTCCTGGAAGAAAAAAAAAAAAGAAACTCCTATCAGCATACTCATACAGTATTAGTGGAGATTAAACTAGCATTTGTAGGATTATGAGAAAGTTAGTAATGTGAAAATGTCAGCCAAAGTAATTTTTCCACAATAAAGGCAAGTTTAAACATATTCTCTGCAAATGAACGATATACACAAGAAGACCATATGGAAAGAAACTAAGTACCTAAGCAAATGGGACACTGGACGTCTTTACGGATTTCTCCTAGATCAATTTCCACAAATCTGCACGAAACAAAAAAAAATCAGATATTGTTAAACAACAAGGATACAGAATGTGTGTCAAGACATAAATAAAGCTGGTTTTTAAACTGGAACTTGTAGATGCAACCATATTGACAGAAAAAAACCAAAAGAGTTTTGTACAACAAAAGTTAAGTTGACCTGTCTCAAGACCCAACTTTACAGTGGCTTTAACCACCAACAACAACAAAAAGAAAAAAACTCTACATTGTTCAAACACAAGAGCTGAGAGAGAGTTTAGAGGTTTTGGAGCACAAGGAGGACATTAATTACAACATGATTTCATCAGATCAATAAATCAGGCAGACAAATTTTCACATGTACTGATCCCACAAACGGATTGAGACTAAAACCATCAAACCAGAAACTGTTTGAGAACCAGTTAGAGCAAAAACACATGTAGAGAGTGGAGAAGAGGAATCGTACTCTGACTTGTCTCCTGATGGACTTTTATCCTTAGAATCTGTAGAAATAAGAAACCAAACTCGATCACATGAAACAAACACAGTCTCACGTATATTATTATTCACAACAACAACAAGAAGAAGCGTCAAGTGCGTTTCCACGAGTACAAACCCAAAACAACTATTACCTTCTTCCTCCTCTGCATCTTCTTTATCTTCTTCTTCTTCGTCTTCGTCTTCCACTACTTCTTCCTCATCCGCCTCGTCGCGTTTCACTTCTTCTTCGTCTTTCTTCTCTTGTAGATCCTCTTCTTCCTTCTCTTCAGGTTCTGGACCAAATCGGTCGCCTCGTTGGTCTTTTTCTCCGCCTTCCTCATCGGGAATCGCAGCCGCCTTCAGGCTCTTCTCCACAGACATTGTAGGAGACTGATCTTCCACGAGCTCTATCACAGAAACCAAAAGCTTCTACTTCTCTCCTCTATGTCACTACGTCTCTCTCTCTCTCTTTTCTTCTGCTGCGTTTGTGTTTCGGGTTCGGTCCCGATATAGAGAGAGAGGAAACTTGGGGTGCTGACTGATCGATATAAAACATTGGGGGTTTAATTTTATTTTGACCTAAGATTTCTAATTATTGTGGGTCCTTAAAATAAATAAACCTCGATTCTTAACTCGATTACATACTGTACATGTCGGCCTTCCACTCGCATGTGCAAAGTCCATTTGCAAAGCCTGTATGCTCAGCCCATTTGCAGTATAAATGATTATTATCGTTAAATCTAGGCATTTTAATGAAAAGATCTTTCAAGTATTAATGGATCTATATTAATTTTAATTTTTTTTATATAAATACTTCTCAACTAAAAGATATTATAAAAAAATCTATAGGGTAATTGGTAACATCAACAAAACATTGGGAACAAATAGAAACATTGGGGGGGGGGGGGGGGGGGGGGGCTGTTATTCAAATGTGAATTCTTAAAAAAAATTTAAAATTCAGTGTTATTGAACTTGTAATTTCATAAAACACTCTAAAATTCACTATTATTGAACAAAACTTAAGTGGAAATTTTAAAGTGCTTTAATTATTTTTAGAGTGTTTGAGAAGATTTTCTTAGTTATAAAAATAAAATTCAAATCTCATTATTTTAGATGAGATTCTAGAGTTGTTTAACAAAAATCACCCATAAATTCTTAGATTCACTTAAAATCTTCTAAAAACTCACTAATATCAGATTCAATACACCCTCTTAGTGATGAACAAATGTGTTCTATATTCTTCTGCAATAAAAAGAATGAGAATCCCACTGTCAAGAAGTTTTCTCTTAGATCCACAGTAGGCCTGAGCATTTTAACCTGGACCTGAAAATTCGAACCAGAACCGACCAGAAAATACCCGACTCGAAAGTTTACAAGTATCTTTTGGATTTCATTTACCTGAAAGAGCCTGACCGAAAGAAACCGACCCGAATAGACTCGGACCCAAAAAGAACCGATCCTATAAGAACCGATTTGTACCCAACTTAAAAACATGTTTTTCCAAAACTATGATTTTTTGTGTTCTATTTTATATATATTATTTTAAGAAAGTTGAAATATCTTTTGTTAACAATTTTGTTATTATTTTGTAATATTTTTAAGTAATATGAAGCTTTAAAATGTAAAATTTAGAGTTTAAAAATGTTTTATTTTAATTATTTATAGTTTAATTTAAGTTATTTTCTAAAATTTTAGATATATATATATGAAAAATATCGACTAAATTTGATGGAGTTTGGGTATGTCATGTCCTTTTCAGATCCTAAATACCCGAATCCGGTCCGGACCCGATATGGACCCAAAAATTACGGGTGTTTTATAGGTATTTTAATTATAGATCCGGACCCGAGAAGAACCGACCCTAATCCGAACCGAAAATTTACAAGTACCTATTGGATCCAAATGTTTCGGATCCAATGGATCCAGACCCGAAATGAACCAGTCCGAACCCGACCCGGAGATCCGAACGTCCAGGCTTAATCCACAGCTACCCCGATGGTTTGGCTTCTACTACCGCCGGGGGAGGCCCTTCCTCATCGTTTTTTCTCCCCTCTTGTGAAGTGTTCTTCTTTCTGTTGTCCTCTTCGTCTCCCCTTCTCTTTCCTCGGGCCTTTTTCCGGCGGTGTTGCTTTCCGGACTAGGGGTCGCTGATGGTATGGGTGATGCATATTTCCTGGTAGTTGTTGGTGGTCTCTATTGGCCGTGGTCTCTTTTGGTCGTGGCTCTTTGTGTGGTAGTGTTGACTCTGCAGAGCAGCGTTAACTATGTTTCTCTCCAAGTTGATCTCCTATCTTTGGAGTTTGACCTTCGTGGTGAGATGTTGACAGTTGCGATCCAAGGATCTGCCTTTTGGATCTCCTTGCATGGTGGTTTTGTTGGAGCTTTATCGTATCCTCTCCTTGATGTTACTATTGTCTTGGTTTTAGTTCTTGCTTTCTCTTTGGAGGGTGTTTAGGGTAAAACTACAGTTTTTGTTGGTCTTTATAGTTAGCTGTTGGGTAGCTTAGTTCCTTTGCAACGGAATCTTATGGTTTTGTCTTGTGCACCAGCTTTAGTTCCTCTGTAACCTATCATGCATCAACTTTTAGGCTTTGTTGTTGGTAGTTGACTCAATTTTTTTTTCCTAAGTTTGGTGCCATATGTTCTTCTACGTCTCTAGAGCCGTCTCAAACTTTATACAGACCATGTTAAAAAAATAAAATAAGTTTTTTTTTAATAATATGAAATAATTTAATATTTTTTTATAAAATATCATTAAAATATAAAATAAATGCATCAATTTAATTATTTTATATCTAAATAACACTATTTTCTGTTTTCTTTTTAAATGCAAAATCATTAATCAAATCATTAAACTTGATCATTTGGCATTTTTCAATGCAAAATCATTAATCAAATCATTAAACTTGATCATTTGGCATTTTTCAATGCAAAATCATCAATCAAATCATCAAATTTGATCATTCTTCTAGCTTTTTCAGTTTTTTTTTAAGTTTATTATATCCATAATCAAAAATTATAACCTATAAATATAATAGAGTAACAAAATCTGGATAGTAGTTAGACAAAAAGCTATTTTCTCTTTTTATACAAGGCACTCTTTTTTCTTGTCGACCAAAGTTGTAGGCTAGTTTTTTCTTCTTTGTGTTTGCTATTTTTTTTATAAAAACAACGGTGAAGAAAATATATTTTGTTCTCCCTATCTATAATCATTAATTTATAATTGTTTCCTAAACACAGTCAAATTAGAATATTAACTTTCTATTTTACCATTTAATATTCAAACACACATTAAAAACCATTTCTTACTTTCCAAAATATATAATTGATATAAATACTAATTACTTCCTAATTTATTGCATTTTTAGTTGGTCATATAAACAAAATAAAGAATTGTAATTTATATTTATTGGTTATAAATATGAAAATTAAATTCAAATATAGTTATTCTGATTTTTTTATAAATATATGATTTTAAATTTATAATTATTATTAAACAAAAAAAATTAAGGACCCTCTAAAATTTTGGACCATGTTCGACTGCTGAATTTTTGCACGTGCTAAAAAAAAAGTCTTGTCCGTCTCGTTGGAGTTTGCTGGTGGTGTTTATCGGTGTACTTGCCATCCACGTTTAGTAAATCAAAGCTGGTGAATTTGGGGTTAAGGAGTCAACAACGTCTCGATTGGTCGTTCTTCCTCCCTCGTCGGCGAGAGATAGATAGGCTTCGAATGGTAAAAGCAGTTCAAGCGGGACAGATCAAGCAGATCATGCAGATCAAGCAGGACAAGTGCAGATCAAGCAGGACAAGTGCAGATCAAGCGGATCATACAGGAGAGAACCAGATCAAACCGATCAAATAATTTATTATAACTTATGAATGACAAAATCATTTAAAAACTAAATATCATATATTAAAACAATAAAAATGACACCTAGATATCTAAACAAATATCTTAGATGTTATAGTATCGCCCGAAATACCTGTAAATATTTTATAAGATACTTATACTTCTTTTATTTTTTTATTTAAAATAATAAGTAGAGAATAATAATTTTGTATTGTTAAAGTTGTAAATAAAATAAAATAAAAATATTATATTCATAAAATTAGATAAATATATTTTTAAAGTTATGTGTTGTAACAAAGTTATTTATTAACCAAACAAAAAAAAGCAGATCAACACTACCAAATGTTGGCGGGTGAGATCTGCATGCAGATCTCCTGTTTTTTCCACAAAAAGACAAAAAATATTGAACTGCATGCAGATCTTCTGCTTGAACTGCTTTTACAAATAAAAAAGAATGAATGGTAAATGCAGTGCGGAATAACTGCATGCGCAGGAGATGTGCAGGAGAACTGCACTTGTCCCGCTCCTCCATTCCGACACATAGAGAGAGTTTTGAAGGAGGAAGGTAAACTTCTACTCCACACGTGGCGTCCTTAACTAAATTTTATTTAAACACTAGTGTATCATCCTGTGCCAAGCACGGATCAGCATATGCTTGCATCTAAATTGTCATTTTCTTAAACATTTACAGTATTCTTTATATTATTGTTTTTATCAAGATAGAAATTGTTTTAGTCACATTTTCTGTAGCTAAATTACATCACATCAAAATTAGAAGTGGCTCCATTAAAACAAAACAGTTAAAAACGTTAAAACAATTATTATGATTTTCTTCGAAAAGAGCATATGCATGTATATAAGCAGTTTTCATAAAATAAGTTAATATATCTAAGAACACATAAATTATAGTTATATATACTTTTTATATGTCACAATTTTTTGTATTTTTTAATTGAATCTTTTTTAAAAATAAAATGTCTTTAGATTTGATTGACTGGAAATTAAAAACAATAAAAATAAACACATATGTACAATAATTTTTAAATGACAGACTTACGTTTTTAGACGAATATGCTCTTTTATAGACAAACAGGTTTGTAAATACCCAATTTGCTTCATTGAAGTTGTTGACACACTCGTTTTCCCCACTAGAATGTTAGGCTTTTTGGTTGTCTTTACACAAATTTTGAAAACTGCGTCACATCATTATTTGTTAGCTTTGGGGTGAGATTCTTCAAGTATATGACGGCTACAAAAACGAAACAGAGGATTTTAAAAGAGTAACACGAGAAAGAGAGAATCAAAGAACAAATAATGATACCACTGGTTTCAGATTATGCACGATTCTCTTCTTGTATTTTGTCTGTTGCAGAGAATGTTCCTTCATTTTGTTTGTAATTTAGGTTTTTCCTTTAAATGCCAATTTACCTCAAATAGAAACCTTGCTTGCCGGTGTTGGAATATTTGTTGATTTGAGTAGGAGAGAAATTTTCTTTTTCTGTGTTGGGCATAAATTATTACACGAACATATATAGAGTAACACCTCACACATATAAATGGTGGAATAAAGGTAGTTTTCCAGAGATTGCTGGTAAGTGGTAACTGGGGATCGTGGAGTGGAGGTGTGGGAAAAAAATGTTGGAGTATTATGATTTAGTAATTACTTATATTGTAATAATGTAAACTGACATGTAATTTTATTAAGCCTTAATAACGTGTTTTATCTTTTGTTTTATTTGATTTTATCTTTGTTTTATTATTTTAAATATAATTTTGTAATAATCCATGTGTCAAAATCTTATTGGTCATGCGACTTGCGCTTTAGTATATAGGGAATTAAAGAATAATTCAGTATTTAAGGCAAATTTTCCTAATTTTATTTAATTTGTGTATGTTAGGGTAAACAAAGAAAGCAGAACCCAAAAAAACGATGGCGGCTCCTCAACTAGTATGAATTTCTCTGATTCTCTTTCTACTTGTTTCTCAAGGCACTGTCTAACAGTTCATGTGTAATTTTTATGAATAGGCATGTGTTTTGCTTGTGGAAACTGAACTCAAAGGTTGGCAAAAGACATTACATAAAATATTTGTGGGCATTGAAGGTACAGAAGCTTTGAGTCTTGATTAATCTTCTTGTTAATTGATTACTCAAGAGGTAGATAAGTCTTTAACTATAATTGTGTCGTTAATTCTAGGTTTAGCGTTCTCCATTGATGCACCCGACTGGTGGACACATGGGGAAGGAGCTAATCCTATGATGTTCACTAAGAAGTTGATGTTTTTACGTGGTGAAGTTGATCCTGTGGTCTTCATTAAAAAGTTATTTAAAGCGAAAATTTACGCTATGCTCTACAGGATTGATTATGGACATGAAGAGAATCCACAAGGCATCCGGAAACCTAATAATCATTTTCTGGTTATATATATATATTGATCTCATAACTTCACTGCTTCCAACGTTTTTCAATTGTTTTAGTTTTTTAAAACTGTTTTTTTTTTTTGGCAGAGATTTAGATTTGAGATAGACATGTTAGAAGGAAGTTGGTACAAGAAAATCATAGGAGCTTTAAAGACCATCCAAGGTTTGCAAGTTTTCTCTAATATTTATAGATATATAAGGTTTGGTTTGGTGTTTGTTATTTATTTGTGAGTTCGATGTCAGGTGTATCATTTACCATAGATGCACCAAGTCAGATGGTATATATGTGTGGGAACATTGAAGAAGGTTTGCTCTTGAAGATGTTAACGAAGACGGGCATTCAAATTTTGGGAATGGACTATGGTAATTTGAAGCCACCTCCCAAGAAAGTTGAGGCTCAAATATCAGATGGAACCGAGACACAACCCAAGAAAGACACAGAGCCTCCTCCTGAGATTGTTGTCACGAAACACCAAGCCAAAAACAAGAAACCTCGTGGTTTTAAAGTTTTTTGTTGTCCATGAATCATGTCGTCATTAGAACATAGTATTCTTAAGTTCCAGTCGTTTATTTAAGAGTCTGATAACAACAGACATTTACTATTTTTGCGTTTTCTTCCATAGATTCAATTCCAAGTAAAGTCTTTCTTTCTTTCTGCGTGTTTTACTACCTAGAGGAGAGCGGCTTGATAACAACCAACCAAAAATGAAACCATGGGTTTGGATTGAATGGATTATTTCTCTTACTAAAAATCTCATGTGGCTTGTCATGAGCATCCGTTTATGTAGCAGTCAAGGAGACTCTCCGTGAGATAGATCGAAAAGCATTCTTGCTTTGTTTATTTCATTCTCTCTGAAGTTACATTTTACCCACATTGTATGGGGTTATTTTAAAGATGTGTGCTGGTATTTTTGTGCTTTTTCCTGGCCTGTTTGGCTCAGAATTATCAGAATATTTTGGATTTTTCATTGAATTATAAGTGCTAAAAACAAAAATGAATGGAAATGAATGGAAAGAAAAAACTATTTTTTATGAATTATAAAAAAATTTAGAAGTATTAAAAACAATATTTACTAATTTATGATTTTCATCAGAATATATAGTTATATAAGCTTTAAAAATATATTATCTTATCTATTTGTGTGGTGTTTTGAATTGGTCCAATTTGAAACCGATAAAATTCATTAATTTATAGGTCATACATCACAAATTTCTGTTATATGTTAGATAGTGGTTTATATTTTCAAAATGCAATCATACACTCCCTAGCCAAATTTGGATTCCTAGTTCCGCATACAATAGTAAATAATTGCTTCTTATCATACTTCTGTTTTTGAGAATTGGTCAGATTTCAAAGAAACTTTAGTATCAAATTTGTGAAAGATCAGATATTGGAGTAATATGATGATAATCAGGAAATTATCTTGGGGCACCTTTTGACACAGTTCTGTGTATGAGAAACAATTTGTTATCCCAATTCCCTAAATGATCATCTTTCAAATCTTTAACTAATCTTATTGTATTACTTCAATCTTTATCAGATGATAAGTGAAAGTAATCCTTAAAACCCAAAGAACCTGAACGAAAGTTTGTAACTGTTATAGAAATACAACAACAGAAATGTTTAACCTGTGTATGTATGAACACATCTTTATAATATATGAAGAAATGTACATACATATCTAGACAAGATCAAACTCTATGATGAGTCTGTATAAATGTTATACACATCTATGTAATCACAGAGCTGAGCTTTTTTCATAAAGCAAACAATCTTAAATCTCTATTATAATATATATATTTTTTCCAAAATCTAGGAACCAGAAAAAAGCTTATCATCAGACTCTTCTTTGATACAAACAAGACTCAAACTGGTTATGTTTTTGTCCCTTCCTGCCAAATTAACCAAATCATTTCAGACACATGATTCAGTTTCTGGATTGCTTTGCCTTCTGCCTGGTGAATTCCTGGAGCTGCCTGTCATGTTCTTCCAGCATCTGATCAACTTTACTTGGCTGAGCCAGCAATGGACCCGACATGTACATTTTGTTTTCCTCAGAATCATACTACACACAAAAAAAAAAACACACAGAGATATTAAACCAAAATGTAAAGTAAAAGACAGTTTCTTATCTGCAGAAGTAAGGGAAAAAGATTCACTTACCCAAGACGGGTCATTTGGGATTTTCATTTGCCTCTTACTATTATCCATGGTGTCAGCTCTGTTGAATGTTCTCAAATTCTCCCTTTGCTGATCCATGATGAGTTGATTCGAGCCAACTGTGTCTACCACACTTTGTCCTGCTCTGTATGAACAAGGTATCCTAGGGGCTGCATTGTCCTTCAACCGACTATGATTCCGGTTTTTCATTATGGGACCCGAGTATGAGACTGTCGCACTCGTTTTATTGTTGCTGGTCTTCTCCTTTGTAATATGCATTTGTCTCGTTGAATTACCCAGCACACACGTTCTTAAATAAGGATTCTGCATCAGCCAACAAGTTTTTACTTTTAGTTAAAAATCTGATGAATCAGAGGTAACACCAAACCATAGAAGATCACGTACCTCCATAGCCGCTGTGAGAGATGGATTAGCTTTCACTGGTGGGATAAGTTTTCTCTCGTGTGATCGTCTCTGAGAGTCTTGTCTTTCATGCTTCTCCTGTGCAGGTCGTTGTTGCCTCTTTGCATCATCGCGGAGTTTAGCATCAATCTCTTTGCTTGGTGGATATTTTGGTAGGGAAGATGGATCGCAAGCCAACGGCTCTGTTCTAAAGTACTGCTCATCAATAACTATGTGTTACCAAACCACAATATTTAACTAAGAATAACAACAAAACATAAAGGTTAAACCAAGCACCTCACTCTCGAGAGCTCTAACTGCAGACCCTCTCCGATCAGGATCTATGGAGAGTAAAGCCTCCAAAAGCGAAAGAACATTAGTAGGCAAATTCTTGAACATATCTGCTACACGTCGTCCATAAGGAAGGGCAGGTCTAAACGCAGCTGAAAGTGGTAACTTCAGTTTCCTCCAGTAATCTTCTGTTGGTGAACCACACAGCTTGAATATTTTATGCAGTTGCTCCACCTTAGAAAACATTATATTATAAGTCAGTTTAGTAGAAGATGAGTTCTAGATGGATTTTTTTTTTTTTTTTTGAATACCAGGAGGTTCCCAGGCCCGAAACCACATCATGTAATATTAGTTTCTTTCCATCGGTCACTCAAACGTGAAACCTTCCTGGTGTACTAGATGGATTTAAGAGTGTATGTACCTCTGTTTTCCCCGGCAGGATCGGTTTCCCGGAGTACAGTTCGCCTAGGATACATCCTGTGCTCCACAAATCAACACCAACACCGTAATGACAAGCTCCAAGAAGAAGCTCTGGTGGTCTATACCAAAGAGTCACAACACGGCTAGTCAATGGAATCCGGTTCTCTGGGTCGAAAAACGTAGCTAAACCGAAATCCGCTATCTTCAAGACTCCATTACTATCAATCAGTAGATTCGATCCCTTTATATCGCGGTGCAGAACACCGCGACTGTGACAATGATGAAGCCCACTTAGAAGTTGTTTCATGTAACATTTAACCTAGAAGAAGAAGAAGAAGAACAAGTTGAGTTTGATATACAGTACAGAGAAGCAACTTAATAGTTTAGTTTACTACCTGAGGCTCAGAGAACTTGATACCGGGTATGGAAGCAAGTCCGACGAGATCATGATCCATATACTCGAAAACCAAGTAAAGAGAAGACGAAACAGAGGCGGTGATCAAGCCTTCTAACTTAAGTACATTAGGATGATCAAGCCTTCTCATTACAATAATCTCTCTAGCCATAAACTTAACACTCTCTAAATCGCTAAGATCGAACCGGACTCTTTTAAGCGCAACAATCTTGTTATTAATAAGATCACGTGCCTTGTATACACTGCTATAAGTGCCTTGACCAATCTGCAAAATAAACACAGATTATCATTTGAACCAGCAGATATTCAAAAAAAAAAAAAAAAAACAGAACATGCTTATTACTTTCTCGAGTTTCTCAAAGGTACTAGCGCGCCGTGGGGTCCAATCCACAAGTGCTTCACCAGCCACAGAGACAAGCCAAGCAGGCCATCCTGCGGCCACTTGTTCTGCAACGCTAGGGTCTCTCTTTAGTTCCTCGTGTGGAGGAGTAGCATCTTCGTCTTCATCCGTATCACCAATCTCTGAAATCTCCGGATGCTTCTCAGAATATCTACTCGAATTGAACTCAACTTTGGCGTCGTCTCTGTAACTCGACCTATCTTCTTGCTCCTCTTTGCTTTGGCTAGAATCATCGATCCTCGACGAATTGATCCTTGAAGAACGCTTCTCTGATGATTCCTTCCTTTGTTGATGTTGATGATGGTGATGGTGTCTCTTCAGAGACTTCTTCTTGGAGATGATGCAACCCATGAGAGGATCAGCTCTTCACTACAGAACACAACTTTAATGTCCCGGCGAGACCCAGTTTCACCATCAACTCAAAACCCAAAAACCCACAACACACTGTAGAATAATTACAGAGCAAAGAAACAAGAATCTTATGTAAAAGTTCGAAGAAAAATACGAGATATATCAAGAAAAATCAAAACCCAGGAAGTGGAATTCAAAGTTGGACCTTGGAGAGGATTCAGATGATGATTGATGATCGATGTTTTAAAGACTTTATATGAAATAGAGAGGAGGTGTAGGGAGAAAAAAAAAGGAAGGATTGGAATTTTTTCTTGGTTTCAGATTGGTATCATTTGACCGATGAAACACTGCATTGACACAGAGACAGAGAGATGTGTATAATATATATATATATACGTGTTTAATCATACAGTTAACACAGGCACCCTACGTCGACTGATGAGAGACTTTTCTCTCTCTCTCTCTCTCACTTGTTTTCTTGTCTAAATTATAAATTGCATTTTTTCTTCTTTTATGGACATGAGTTATATGTAGCCATATTTGTTTTATTGACTTTATTTTTTTCCTTAGTTTAATTGGTTTCTATATTTTACTCATTTTATTAAATGAAAATATGAGTATATACATGTTTTGCAAAATCAATTTTTAAAAGTTGAAAAAGTATTTTATGTTATACTCAATTTATGGATTTAAAGATGTGAACAAAATAATTGTGATTACAAGAATGCATAAAGACTCTTTCTGTATAATGAAAATAAGAGTAATATTTTGTAGATATGTAATTTAAAGATAAATTTTGCCAGAGAAAAAAAATGTATTTCGATCAAATCACCGTTGATTATAGGAGTTGAATTACTGAAAGAAATAAATTATTTATAAACATCAAACATGATTCAAATATAGTTTGACGGTAGGGTTGGGCAAATAAATCCAACCCAAAAATTCGAACCGAACCTGATCTGAGAAAAATGAATCTGAACCGATCTGGAGCCGACATAAATACCGAATGAATCTTGTTTTATGGTATTTTGGGTTATGGATATTATCCGAACCGAGCTCAAACTTAAATGGATATCCGATAGAACCTGAGAGATTCAAAATTCCAAAAAGAATTTGTACCAAACATGATCTTAATTTCTAGTATGTATCCAAAATACACTATGATATTATTGAACACTTAAAATAATTATATATTACACGAAGGTTGATAGTTGAAAGTGGCGATTGAGGCTTGAAACTTTTAGATTTTGGTTTTGTTTTCATTGAATAATGTTTTTCATTTTATGAGAATTTGTTTTTTTTTTTGTTTTATGCTTTCATTTATTTGGGTTTTTTCTATCAATAACTATGTTTACATTTCGTTTGATTTTGAATGAACAAGTTTAATGTTTTTTCTTATTTTTTAATCGATTTTACTTATGTTTTGGTTACAAAATAGGTACAAATCAAGTACTTTAAAACCGAAGAATCGATCTTACTTATGTTTTGGTTACCAAGTAGGTATAAATCAAGTACTTTTAAACCAAAGAACCGATTAGAACTCAAACGCCAAAGTACATCGGGTTGTACCGGTTCTTTGAAAATTTACTAACCCCGACCCAAACCCGATAAACCCCGAATCGGTCCCAAACCGAACTTTCATATAATCCGAGTATGACTGATTTTGATAAACCCAAAAACCGAAACTTGATTGGACAAAACTGAAACCCGATTGGAACCCCGAGTGTCCATACCTAGTTGAAATGAAATTGAAAAGTAATTTCAATAATTGATTAATCTCTATATTTTATATAGATATTACTTCTAAGGATTTAATAAAGGCCCTATAATTATTACTTTCAATTATTATTTAAAAATACAATCAAAATTTAATTTTTTTGAACAAACAAACTAATGTTATTTTTTTTTTTTGAAATTTCTTTAAAAAAATTAAAATAGTGTATATTTACACAGTTTTATTACACTTTCTCAACTGAAACTAGATATTATATACTCCCTCCGTTCCTTAATGATATATTTTTTAGAAAAAAAATATATCGAAAAAATGTATTTTTTATGTTTTTTATGAAAAAAAATATAAACTTCAAGAAATTAATTAACTTTATTGAATTACTATTGGTTAAAAGTTATTAAAAATTGAAAATTGAAAATTAAAGAAAATTGTACATTTATTATGGTAGTTTAATATGTGCGAAAATATTAAAAAATCTATGTCTGTGGAACCGAGGAGAAGTATGTTACTAAAAATAAGATCCATAAATATCATATTTAGAGTTGGTTATGGGGCAGATGCACTGACCCTACTTTAAAGTTTAAATCAATACCGCTAAGGCGCTTAAGAGTGTTTTCAACAAATTGTTATCTTTAAAGAATTTTTTACTTTTAGTAGATTTTATCCTTTCAAATTTTAGAGGTGCATTATTGGTTTCCTCAAAACACTATATATTTTTTTTGTTTTAGTTTTTACAATTATATATGTTTAACAAATGTATGATTAATATTTTCTATACCATATTTTAGTACTTATTGTTATATTTTTATAAAATTTTAACTGAAAATTGATATTTATTCATTTTTGTAATACTTACAGTCATGTTTAAATAATCATGATTATATTTACGTATAAATATTTTTGAGTAATGTTTTTATTTATTTATAAAACTTAGTAACTGTAATACAAAAATGAATAAATATCAATTTTCAGTTAAAATTTTATAAAAATATAACAATAAGTACTAAAATATGGTATAGAAAATATTAATTTAACAAAAAAAAACAAACTATAATATTATTAAATAAATTTATGAGCGATCGAATACCATACTCTCTACCTCTTGTTTTAAGAGTGATCGTCCTTTCACATGAGAATGCTCGTTGGAGATCTGACTGTTCGTCCCTTGGCTACGAAACGAATGGCATTTATACCATGGCTTTGATCCCAACATCAAATATCAATATTCTATATTCATAATCGTCTTTTATATTTCTCTCATCTTTATTAATGTTTTGGCATACCTTCTTCTTTGTTGGTCTTGTCAGCCTTGATTCACTCCTCTAAAAAAATAGGTTTAGGAACTAATGATTATCAGCACCATTTGCCAGATTATACTGTTAGGCAGAGGCTATTTTCAGTTATCCTTATCCTGTATATTCGACAAGCTTGTTGTTTTTGTAACTCAAATTTGGGATATGATGTTCTATCTGTTTAGTTTTTTTACAAATTCAATAGCAATTTTGAAAATATTCAAGAACACAAATGTTGTTAAGTAACACTTCTATGGTTGTTTATATTTATGATTACATCTATTTTCATGTTCCGTGGGAAACATCAAATAACAACTGTGATTATCTTTTCGATAGAAAGCTATTACTTAATACCCAATGAAGCTTGTTTTATTGATGTCTATATTTTCTTCAACATTTTGTAAAAAGGTGACAATGATATGTAATGAAGTTTTAGTCGGAAAAGGAGGTTTTCTACTAAAAAGAGACGAACGATATCCAGAACGATTAGTTTTTCATTAGATATTGAAAATATAAGACACTTTTCATGACTTTTTAATCTAAGATGCAATGTTTATATGGCACAATTTGTGACGAATAGTCGGATATTGGTGCCGCTACTATTCAGCAGATTTAAACCTGGGGGAGATCACGTGAGGAATATGTTATGAATATAGAAATGTACTTCTTAGAAAAAAAGGAAATACTCAAACTGCAAGAAAAATGAAAAATACAAACTTAGACAAACTAGGTAACATCATTTTCGTAAGAACTATTTTTCAAACTAGTGACTTTTTCATACCATCATATTCAAAAAATGGAGAATAAAATTAAGGAACTATAATACAAATGCTTTGTATCATGAATTCATGTATAATATGTTTGTAATAATGTCCTTGGTTTATTTTTAAAAAATGTCCTTGGTTGACTTTGACATTTTGTGTGTTTGATTTTTACGTTGAAAAAAAGAGAGAGACAACAACGCGAAAGAAACTCAGAAGCCTTAATAATTTACGAAAATACCAATCATAACTCAATTGATTATTTATCATCTTGAACTTAAAAAATAACCATTTAATTTTATGATATCTTGATTTATTTTAGTTTGACGGTCCATTGATAACAGTATGCTTCATGCCTTCAACGATGCTTGCTCATGCTCTTGTTGTTGTACATCAGAGTTGACTATTACCGATTTTAATACTTCCATACATTGTTTGTTGGTTTCATCTTGATTTACCAGATGTGTTTTTACATGCGCATATGCATCAGATCAAAGTGCATCATATAGATGTTAAAAAGAAGAAGATAAGATTCACTAAGCTCGCTGATAATATCTAAATATTGTTAAGACAAACTTTCTCCGTGAACTAATTCATAAGAATGAATTGTCCACAGGTTTAACAAGTCCAAAACACAAACGACAGCCGAAGAAGAAGGCAAATACTTGGTAGAAGGAAGCTATTGTTTCCTTCCAAGAACTTAGGTAGGAGGAGGATACCATAAAAACTCTTAACTTTCTTTCACAACTCTATGTTGTCTTAGTTTAACATTTCTGCAACTAACACATCCATTACCAACATGTTTTAAATAAAGGACTTTGGTCCATGAATCATATTGGCAACGTGTTTCAATTTCAGTCTTTAAAAATTATACGAGTTGTTGTTTTTGTTTTGCACACCATCATTGACTCCTTCCTTTTTTTTTTCTATATATCAGCCCATGTATACAAATGCAAGAGAACTTTGTTTGTGATAGAAAGTTTTTGTAGAATGAAAAAACTAATGGGTTTCTTCTCAAATATCTTTAGCTGCTTCACAAAGAAATCTGGATCTCGAGATTACATCTGCGACGGTGGTGTTTGTGTTCTACGAAGCTCCAACAATCCGACACTTGAAATGGGTTAATAATACATCTCTACTATCTCAGTTCTTGAAACTTGTTTGTAATCTGTCTACTTTGTATTTTATTATTTTTGTTTCCAAAATGAAAATCGAATGATATCTTAATTATAAGGATTTTGGTCATTTGGCACATATCTGTTGTCGAATATGGTCTGAAAATATCATGAAGTTACTTTTTTTTTTTTTTTGAAACACTAAAAGGCCTAATCGTGAAGTTATTTATAATGTTTATTTGATCATATACAATTTTGTTTATTTTAGGTGAAATGTTAAATACGTATTGGTAGATTTGATCATATATTGTTCCTTTTTTCCTTTTTTAAATAAGTAAACCTGTAAGTTATTTTTGTGAACTGGAAGGACTGAATTCAAACTGGAAACGGTTGAACCGACGTCATTTATTGTCTTGGTCCAAGAAGCCGCCGCGAAACATGTTGAATCTTGAACAAAACAGCTTCCGTTTGTGACTCGCTAGTCTCTTTGTTAAGGTTTCTTTGTTAGGGGATGTTCATTTGCTCATCTTTCTAAATGATCTATTCAGATGTTAATTGGAAGTGTTCGTTTGTCCTTCTATAGTTCATCTAGATGAGTATTCTAAATGAATTTCTCTTCGTTTTATCATCTAATTATCTTATATTATCCGGATAAATTTAATAAACAAAAGGTATACACATAACCTTCGCATACAAATTAATTAAAGCCTGCCTCTTTATTACTACATCAAAATATCTTTTCTTATGTTCTCCTATGTTGCCTCAACTCAAGCAGGAAGCTCTCAAGCTTCTGAAACATTGCTCCGACTTTATAGAGAGGAAAAAGAAAACACGTGATTGCTAGTCCCAAATCGAGCAAACCAGAGTTTTACAGAACCGATGGCATGTAAGCTCTTTTCTTATGTATGAAGTAAACACTTACTAACAATCAAACCTAGAAGAGTGACTGTAATAGATCTTAAAACTTGCTGACAAAGGTTTAGCAAAACATTTTGAACACAGAGAAGAACACTTTCTTTTATTTGTAAGAAAACCACATAGGTTTAGTTAACTTAGAACCTGTTGACATCATCATCGTCTTTTCGATTCTCCTTTGCCTTTCGCGATAAATCTTTCAAGCCCTTATCAACATCATCTCGGGCCCTATCCTCATCCTCACCGGACCCAACCACCGCCTCTGTAACCTTCTGAGCCGTGTTCTTAGCAGCCTCCCACGCATCTTTCACAGTCTCAATAGTCTTCTCCCCAACATCTTGAGCCTTTTCCTTTAGCCCATGAGTCATATCCTCTGCTCTCTCCTTACCCTCTTCCGCATAATCTTTCGTCTTTTCTTTCACATCATAAGCTTTGTCTTTAGCCTTCTCTTTGGCCTCGTAGGCTTTATCAGCTGCTCTGCTCGCTCCTTCATTCACTTTCTCCTTGGTTTCCTCCGCATAGTCTTTAGTCTTCTCTTTCACGTCATAAGCTTTGTCCTTAGCCTTCTCTTTCGCCTCATATGCTTTATCAGCTGCTCTGCTCGCTCCTTCGTTCACTTTCTCCTTGGTCTCTTCCGCATAGTCTTTTGTCTTCTCTTTCACGTCATAAGCTTTATCCTTAGCCTTCTCTTTGGTTTCGTATGCCTTATCAGCTGCCCTTCTCGCTCCTTCATTCACTCTATCCTTTGTTTGTTCAGCATAATCTTTGGTCTTGTCTTCAATATCATAGGCTTTGTCCTTAGCTTTCTCTTTGCCAGCTTCTGAGTATTCTCCTGACTGTTCTCTCCATTTCTTTGAATCATAAGCTAAATCAGCCCTTGAATCTCTCGCCTTCTCTACCGGATCATTTCTTCCCTATAAAAACAGAATCATTGATCATTCTTTAAAGTTTCACCTTCCACTTGATATATTGTCAGACACGTTAACCTAATACCAGTACCACCTTTTGTTACAAACGTGAGTCTTGTGTAGATCTTATAGAAAGGGGGGAAAAAGTTCATAACTATTGATCGCCCACTGAAGTGTCAAATTCAGCTTAATTTCTTGTCATACACGTTAACCTAATTGTTTTGTGTAAATCTTATTTAATTGTTTTTTTTTTAATTTATACATATAAAATTACATATCACAAAATTTACATATAAATAGAGATAATCCGTAAACAAAATTGTATTGAAAATGGGAATCATGAACTATTTGTTAAAAACCGGTTATGCACCTATCTGTTTTGATAATTGTATGTGTGTATATATAGAATAATTACCTTAGAATGGTCATTAACCGAGGAAGCAAAAAGGACCCGAGAGCTTTTCCGACTAAGCACCACCGCAAGAGGTCTCGGAGGAACTCGGCTTATAGAAAAAGCTCTGAAGAGACCGAAGATAGATGTTCTCGTTAGTTGCAAAGCTGTCACCATATTCATCAATCAAAAAGAACAATTTCTTCACAGTTTGGATTTTGAAAAATGTTTTTGTTATTCTGATTTTTGTTTCGACCCGTCGCATTTCTCTTGTATTTGTCTACGTTGCATACTTATAGAGCCACTAAACACAGCTGGCAGCATGAACTCGACACGTGTTTCTGTAGTGACACATGTCCAAAGTTTTGCGTTCTCTCTCCGCTTGGACCGACTTGTTTAACCACTTAATGAAGCTTGTTCATCGCAAGAAAGTTGAGATAATATTTTGTTGTTAATGTGGATCAAGTGTCATTCATTCGAACTTGAGTTGGGCCAACATTGGACCTTGTCTTTTGAGTTTCGTTTTCATAATGAAGACGTTGAGGTCTACATACATATAACGGATCACTCATCTGTCATTTCAACATATTTTAACAGAGAAAGTCATGCCAACTATGGATCGTAATCGGATATCTTTTAGCTGCTTGCAGAATTCTGGATGCAAGTAAGCAGAAGATTTCAGTATTACGTTCTTTAAGGATGGTAAGGAAGTTATTTTAGGAGCATACCACGATAGATTGTATTACCTGGAAGAAATGATACTACATACAACAGATACAAGGAGAGTTTTGCTCAGCTAAATAACAACTTTTGACTCAGCTAGCTAATGGCATTTTAGACTCTTAACATATGATTCAAACGAGGCTAGAGATTTTGGTTAAATAAGGTTACTTAACAGCTAAAGACATTAAGGTCTTGAAGTTGTGTTTTGGGAAATCACACAAGTTCTAAGAAAGGAAACCTACATCTGAAGAGTCTTTTGTTCATTCGGCTTTGTGGGGGAGCACCAGGAAATCACACTACTTCATCAGTCATCACCTTAATAGGACAAGGTATTCTCAAACTTTAGAGTGGAAGTATGAAACATTTGAATGGGGCCCCACTTTTGTGGGGCCTTTTTAAAAAAAATATTTTTTGTAATGCTATATATATAAATGTTTAATGTAAAATAGAAAAATGATAAAAGAAAAAAACAGATTTTAAAAATTATAATTATATAATATTTTTAATAATGGACTAAAATGTTCTTTTAAAAATTTAAGTAAACAAAAAATATTTTATCTTAAAAAATAATTTTAAATTATTTTTTTTTCAGAAAAATATCTTAAAATAATTAAATAAAAAATTTTGTTTTGGATAGAACCCTATAATTTCAGATCCGGCTCTGAGGTGGGGACACATATTTGAAAAAGAACAACTGTGTGTCCAAAGTCTTAACATATTCGCTACTTCTTCACTACAGAAACACTAATATACTTGACAATATATAAAAAGCTTAACTCCAAAGAACAAATGACATCATTTGATATCCTACAAACCGTTGTAGTGACAACCTACCCTAGATCAGTGTAATATGGACCAAACAACGACGACTTTCAAAATCTAATACTCAGGTTTGAGTAATATTTTGTCTACTAATTGAATAACCAATAATTCAACTAAAAGTAGGCGTGAGCGTTTGGGTATCCGTTCGGATTCGGATCGGATGCTTCGGATTTTCGGGTTTTCAGATGGAGAGGTACATAATCCATTAGGGTTATTTTATACTTCGGATCGGGTTCGGATTTTTAAGATTCGGGTTCGGATTATTTCAGGTATAACCGAATTATGTAACAAATAATAAAAAAAACAATTATGTATCCTTGATTTGATCCTATGAGACCAGAAACATTACTGTTGAAGCTAAAAGATTAAACAACTTAATATAAGATTCAACTTAATATAATATTTATGAGTTTTCTAATTTGTTATTACGTTGAGGAACACGAGCATGTATTCTTTTTCTTTGTGTAATTTCTATTTGTATTATTTTGAATAGAAAATGGTAAAGAATCCATCTATTCATAAATCAAAATAAAAGAGACATCAAAATCAAACAGAAATTAAACATCGATAATCATGAATGTCTGAACTCATGCTTGTGTAAAGAGCAAAAAGAAAACAAATCGTAAATCCTACTTGTAATCAAACATAAATCAAAATCGCAAAGTATAGTGATTCATACATGTAATCAGTTATAAACTGAATTTGAATATGTACTAAACATATACGTTGAAGAAGGAGAAAGAAGACAAAAAGACGAATGGAAATAGAAAATGTAAGTTTAGAAGTAATATATATTCGAGTACTTCGAGTAATTGGTTCGGGTATCGGATATAACCGATACGGGTACATGTATCCAGACTGATTGAATCCTAAACTCATTCGGGTTTTTTTTAACTTCAGTTCGGTTTTCGGTTCGGATTTTCGAGTCGTTTCGGGTTTCCGTTAATATGTCCACGCCTAACTAAAAGCAAAAGCTATTTGAAAAATCTTTATCTACTATACGAATCAACATTAAACTAAAAAAAAAAGCTTAAACCAGCCACTTGAATCATTTCTAGCTCTTAAAACGCAAAAGCTTCGGAATTTAAAGAGTAAATTCAAGATGCAACAGTCTTCTACATAGTGAAATAATGTCTCTCTCAGAAAAAAAAAAAAGCATAACCCATCAAAATTAACCGTTTTAGCTCTTAAAAAAAGAGCATAATTTTGAAACATTAAAAAGGTAAAACTCAAAACAACTCTCGACATTTACCATAATCAGGCTTGACCTTCGGGTTTCTTATCCTCTGCAGCTCCATTAGTCTCTGCTTCAGTGCTACTCTCCTCAGGAGGCTGAACCTGTTCATCCTCAGGGAGAGGCTCTTCCACATAATCATTCTCAAAAGCATCAGCCGGAACCTCGTAAATCCTAACCTGAGGCTTGGACGGATCCTTAACAAGAACATACTTCCCTTCACTCAGCTTCATACACAGATCAACAATCGACTTCACAATTCCCCACATGTTCAAAGTATTCAGATTGATCTGCCCAGCGAAATCCTTCGGCTTATACCCCAAAACCGATAGTATCACATGGTTAAAATGGTCACGAGGATGAACCCTGGAAACAAAACCAATCTTCATCATATCCGCATTAGCCAAAAGAGCCTGCGCTGTCCACTTAGCCAACTTATTACCATTGTTCTTCAACTCGTTAGCTAAAACCGCACCTCTCTGAGTCTCCAGCTTCTGCCTCCAATCAACACCAGAGTACTTCGGATCAAACTCGTTAAGAGCATTCAAAGTGAGGAAGGACTTCTGGTTGTTGAGATCAACAGTGCTCTGTAACTCACACCTAGCAACAAGGTACATACTATCATCCAGCTTCCATCTCCTGTACCTATAAGCAACAGAAGCATTCTCTTCACCTTCGTTGACATTAGGAATCGGCTCATCGAAAGCTTCTCTCTTCCCGTTCTTAACCAAAACCTGCTGAGCGAAGTTCTGGTTGATGAAAGCCGCCTCAAGGCCTAGAGAATGAGCAGAGTTGATATCGTCCTTCCCTTCAGGCAAGGGCTCCTGAGAAGTCTCGTGAACGGACAACAGATCGAGAGGAGAACCATCCCTCTTATCGAAGAAGAGCTTGTTCCCAACGCGCTGTATCACAAGATCCCACGAGTACACCGATCTCGGAGCGCACATGAGAGCAGCCAAGATAGCATCAGTGGCGAAAACAGTAGCTTTGTCCTCCTTAGCCAAACGCCTGATGACGTCATCGTCGCTTGTGGTGACCTTGAAGCTACGGTTCTTGAAACGCTCGAGACGACGTTCAGCCTTGGGAGTGATGCGATCGTAGCTCCGATCGTAAGACTCGAGTCCACCGCACAGGAGTAGATCCTCCGGCTCCTGGACCGTGAATGAGAGCTTGGAGAAAGACGAGAATGGGATCTGCTCGAGCATGTTCCACTCTGGCTGTATATCGACCGACGACTTGAACGCGGCGGCTTCGCGGCGCTGGTGGTGGAGGTTGTTACGGTTGTTATTGTAGAGACGATCGCGACGAGCTCGATCCTTCTCGGCTTCGCGTTTTTTCGCTTCGACCTCCTCGTCGCGGCGCTGGGGGAGCTGGTTGCGGTTGTGGAAGTTGTTGAATCTCCATTTAGGTCCGAATCTAGGACGAGGCGGTGGCTTGCCGTCGACTAATCGGAACGCTGCGTCTTCGTCGGCGTTTCCGGAGGAGTTAGCGAGGCCGAAGCCTTCGTCTACGGCGAAGGCGGAGAAATCGAAGATGGAGGAGGTATCGGATTTGGATCCGGTGGGAGGACGAGCGGAGGGGTTGGAGAGAGCTCGGGTCCAATCGGCGACGCGACCTAGCTTCTCGGCGCGGGAGAAGGAGCCCAGGGGAACGTTCGGGAGGAGATTCGCCGCCGCGACGCTGGTGGAGGAATTGTCGGAGGCGTCTGGAGGACCCCAGCCATCGGTGTTGAAAGGAACGGTGACGACTTCGAATGCTTCGAACACCATTGTTTGAGATTTCGTCGAGAGGAAGAAGATATTTTTAGTGAAAACAAGATATTTTATGTCGACGGCGGCGGAAACCCTAGATTTGAGAACGACTTATGGGCTAGTGGGCTTTTCTGAGCCTTAAAGCCCTTTAAGCTAACCTTAATAACCCAATGACATATAGTTTTGGTCTGCATTGAAATTCTCAATTCAGATCGGGTTATATATCAAACCGTAGATTTACGGAGGCATTTACGTACCGGTTTGCATCACTAATTGATCGTTGCTGTTCAAATTTGGATAAGAGAGAATTACAATTCGCCGCCGTCTCGAAACTAGTTTTATTTACACATATGTCCTCAGATTATATACTTCTTTCATTTAATTCCTCTGTTTACTAATGGTTGGTTTCTACTGTGATAGGAATGCTTTGTCTTTGGAACGTGACAATAACAAGCTGTGTAACCTTGCGATCTACCAGTTACATATGGATAGAGTCCCGGAAGCTCAATCTCTGCTTGAAGATGTAAGAGAGTCTCTAGGGAATCAAATGGATGGAACATAACAAGTCTTTTGAACGGGCTACAGAACTGTCGGCTTACGCTCAGATTATAGAAATAGCGAGAATATGACGCAGAACTTGAAAGAACAAAAGCAATATTTTTCACTTGACAAAAACAATAAACCAATACATGCAAACGTTTTAACATTCCAGAACGAATTTGGGTTTCACGAACAAAGCACGCAAACTGAAAAACAAAACAAAAGGAGAGGGACTTAAGAAAGAAACCGCAGCTTACGCAGCTTATGAATCAGACGAAGCCATTAACCTCAAGCCTCATCATACTCCTCTTCTTCATCTTCATACTCCTCTTCACCGGCTGTAGCATCCTGGTACTGCTGATACTCTGCAACAAGATCATTCATGTTACTCTCCGCTTCGGTGAACTCCATCTCGTCCATGCCTTCTCCTGTGTACCAATGAAGGAAAGCCTTTCTCCTGAACATAGCCGTGAACTGTTCACTCACACGCCTAAACATCTCCTGGATCGAAGTTGAGTTCCCGATGAAAGTCGACGCCATTTTCAAACCCGTTGGTGCAATATCACAGACGCTGGACTTGACGTTGTTCGGGATCCACTCCACAAAGTAGGATGAGTTTTTGTTCTGGATGTTCATCATCTGCTCGTCAACCTCCTTAGTGCTCAGCTTCCCACGGAACACAGCGGATGCGGTTAAGTAACGTCCATGGCGAGGGTCAGCAGCGCACATCATGTTCTTCGCGTCCCACATCTGCTGGGTCAGTTCAGGGACACTCAAGGCACTGTATTGCTGTGATCCTCTCGATGTCAATGGAGCAAAACCAACCATGAAGAAGTGGAGTCTCGGGAAAGGGATCAAGTTCACAGCAAGCTTCCTAAGGTCGGAGTTTAGCTGACCAGGGAAACGAAGACAGCAAGTAACACCACTCATTGTAGCAGAGATGAGGTGGTTAAGATCACCAACTAGTCACACACACAAAACACAAGTCAGAACTCAAATCACATTTACATAGGAAGAGAGAGACAATTCAATAGAATTGTACTCACATGTGGGGTTAGCGAGCTTGAGGGTACGGAAGCAGATATCGTAGAGAGCCTCATTGTCCAAAACCATACACTCGTCAGCGTTTTCAACAAGCTGATGAACCGAGAGAGTTGCATTGTACGGCTCAACAACAGTGTCAGAGACCTTGGGAGAAGGAAACACAGAGAAGGTCATCATCATACGATCTGGATACTCCTCTCTTATCTTAGAGATCAGAAGCGTTCCCATCCCAGATCCAGTTCCTCCACCCAATGAATGACAAACCTGGAAACCTATTCAAAGACCCAAACCAACACGCATAAAAACAATAATATCATCGCTATTCAAGATCAAGATTCAATACTCACTAACCAAGACCTAAATCGATCTTGATTGTTCTAGATTCAATATCAAAATCGAGGAGATACGCTCCATCTTCTCACCTTGGAGACAATCGCTGTTCTCAGCTTCCTTCCTCACAACATCAAGCACGGAATCGATCAACTCCGCGCCCTCCGTGTAGTGACCTTTCGCCCAGTTGTTCCCGGCGCCGGACTGCCCAAACACGAAGTTATCAGGCCTGAAAATCTGCCCGTACGGCCCAGATCTGAGCGAATCCATCGTCCCAGGCTCCAGATCCATGAGAACGGCGCGTGGGACGTACTTCCCGCCGCTCGCCTCGTTGAAATAGACATCGATGCGCTCGAGCTGGAGAGGAGAGTCGCCGACGTACTGGCCGGTGTGATCGATGCCGTGCTCGCCGCAGATGACTTCCCAGAACTTGGCGCCGATCTGGTTTCCACATTGGCCGCCTTGGATGTGGAGGATCTCTCTCATTTTCTCTCCTTTTGGTTTTGGTTTCGGTTTCTCAGAGAAAATGGGGGACTCGTTCTTTTTGTCGTTTGCGGAAATAGGTTTAAATTAAAAGGGTAATGATCTGCTATATATAGTTTACGTCTTCTTTAATGAGTTTTTTACGGTAGTTATTTTCGAATGTGCCCTTGTATTTTGCTGGATGTTTTAGTGATACCCTGATTGTTTTATATGTTTCGTTTTCGTACTCTGTGCTGTATGACAGCGGGGGGATTTCAAATTATCTCTGTCCCACTTTGTCCAGAGATATTTTTTGCTATTTAACCATTAAAAACAAATTTGTAATAAATAATTAGTTTTTCCCCTATTTATAAAGTTTACGCTGCTTCGAAATTTTGGATTTTATTGAAGGGGGAGAGATTAGATCTAAGGTACAATATTAAATTTTCCCCTATTTATAACGTTATGCCAATTACACTGTTTCGAAATTTTGAATTTTATTGAAGGGGGAGAGATTAGATCTAAGGTACAACTTTTTTAATTTGGCTAAATCATCTGCCCATCGGTCCGTTTTTTTTTTCTTATAGATAAGTAGCATAACTGAGACAAGTTTGTTAATTGTTACTGGATCTCGATCCGCGAAACCGCGTAGATTTTTGTTTTTATTTTTTTTATATAAATATTTTGCTTTCAATTTTAAATTGGTATATATTATAATATATATGTGTCTATCAATTTTTAAAACATAATAAGTTTACTGTATATTTTTTTCATTGAATAGATTATTTCAAACTTTCATATGTATTTGTATATTCTTCTATATATATATTTTCGGATTATTATTTCATTATTAAAATCGTAACTATATATATAAAGATTAGTAAAATATTATTTTATTGTCATATTCAAAGATATTGTAACATTTCAGAAATTTAGAAATTTTTTAAAAAAATAAACTTTTCGCTTCATAGATTTATATTATCGAGTAAATAATTAAACATTTAGTTTTTGTTTAATTTTTAAAATAAACTATATCGTTTAAAATTTGTTTTCATTGATTTAAGGTAGTAAAGATTAATCATTGTTAGATAATATGATTTTTGTTATTTAAAAAAAAAATCTTTATAATTTTAAAAGTTAACATAGACAAATATTTAAATATTTAGCATATGGAGGTATAGTATTACAACATTAAATTATATCTATTTAATATATACAATCTATAAATCAAATGGATCATCTAGGGTTTAAATCCAATTATTGATAGCCCAATAAAAATTTCTGGTAGGCCCAAAATTTAAATGATAAGATTAGATATTAAATGCAACATAACTTTCTACGAATAAATCTATTAGGTCCATTTTTTAAAAAAATCACACGCTTTGTTTTAATATATAAGATGCAATACAAATCATATAACTGCCAGGCTGGCTCGAATAAAGGTTGGGCTATTTCTGTAATTTGAAAAGGCCCACCACCTTTTGCCCTAAGCAGCGAAATTAGTATATATTTTTTCAACAAACGGTTATTCTATTACTCAAATATGAGGTGGTCTGGGTAACCAGACCGGAATAGAACAACCAATAAAACAAAGAGATCTATGAAAAGATCGAGCATTCTTAGCTAAAGAATCAGCAATTTCATTATGTGTTCTTGGCACGTAGGTGATCTTGAAATCCGAATAACACATGAGAATAATTTGAATGGCTTCCAGCTCCGTTGAAAAGTTTGGCCAGGCTTGGGGTTCCTTTATCATGGCTATCAGGTCCTTGCAATCTGTTCCAAAGTGTTGGCAGTTTGAATGTTGAAGCATGCTTTCCAGTGCCCATTTCAATGCTTCCAATTCCGAGTGTAGTGTTGTCTCTCGCCTCCTTAAGTTCTGTGTTCCCATAAGTTGGATCTTTCCCGTGTTATCCTTCCATACCCATCCAATTCTACTGAAAAGATCTGTAAATGTCCAAGAGCCATCCACCATACACATATTATTCAAGCTTAAGGCTTGTACCACTTCAGTGTTTGGTGCCTGTGGGGGATTAGGTATAGACTCCTTAGCATTATACTAAGCCTGACATTTACTCTCTGCGTACCTGACCAGTTCCAAAGGGTCCCTGTCAATCTACCTGAATAGCTTATCATTCCTCGCCTTCCATATGTATCATATTATCCAGGGATAAGGGTCTCTATCATCTTTTGGCCTTCTAATTGTATTTTTCCTCCAGAAAAGGTAGTCCATGTTGGCGTACATACTCGATATGGGGAAAGTTTGGGGGTTTGACGGCGTAGATGATAGTTCCCATGCTTGTAACGCTGGTGGACATTCAAAGATCGCGTGGGTTACATTTTCCTCTGGCTCTCCACATCTTGGCAGTAATTATCACACCGCAGATTGCGACGTATTAAGTTCCTTGTTACTGCTACCTGTCCCGAAATTAATTTCCATATAAGATGGCGAATTTTCTGAGGTGCGTTCACTTTCCAAGCAAAGGCTTGGAGTTCAGTGATGCTAGGTTGTGTAACTTCAGTTTCCTCCTCCGCATGCAATATATTTGTAGCAACCCAATACCCAGACTTAACCGTGTATTGGCCGTTTTTAGTGTAACTCCAGCAAAAGGCATCCTTACGATGCGTTGGGCTTATGGCCAAACTCATAATCAGCTGTATATCCTCTTGCTCAACATATTGTGCCAGTATCCTAGCGTCCCATTCCTTTGATTCCGAGTTCATAAGGCTACTTACAAGCATTTTTGGATTTACGACTGGTACCCTAGGACGGGCCAGCCTAGCTGGCGCCGAAGGAATCCACGGATCCTGCCAGACATTGATTTCATATCCTGAGTACACTTTACTCCTAATACCCAAAAGCAAAAGCTTCTTCGCTGCTGAAACACTACAAGAAAACACACCGAATTCCGACGGAGGTTCTGACGGACATCAATGTCGTCGGACGTTTGTGATGGATTACCGACCAATTTCCGACGAAATCCAAAAATTTGAAGTCGTCGGAATTCCGTCGGCCATTTCCGAAGGAATTCCGACGAAACATGGGTCGTCGGAATTTTCCGACGACTTTTCGACGACATTCCGATAAAAAATGTAACCGTTGTAGTCGTCGGAAATTCGTCGGAATATACCGACGACATTCCGATTAACAATACAGTCGTCGGTATTTCGTCAGAATTTTCCGACGAATTTCCGACGAACCATGTGACCGTTGCCGACAAATATATATGACCGTTGTATAGCCGTTTGAGATTGGACAATACCGACGGAATTTCGACGGACTGCTTTACATCCATCGAAATTTCGTCGGAAAGTCGTCAGAGGGCCGTAAGCAATTTCCTATAAATACAACCCCTCCTCATTCAACTCATTCACACAATCTGATGAACACAGTCCTTAACATCCAAGGTAAAACAAAGGATAATTTGAAGTCAAGGTTGGATTTAGTTGATATCTGTGATCGTTCTGAACTTCACGTTGATGAGAACGGTACGGCCCCTTTTCCCATTTATCGGCTGGATGGTGCTAGAAAAGAAGAGTTCTTTGATTGGATTACAGATAAAGTGAAATTTACTGACGGATATGCATCAAATTTGGGGAACTGCGTTGATAGAAGCGAAGGAAAGTTTACTGGCTTGAAGAGTCATGATTGTCATGTAATTATGCAGCGCCTCCTTCCGTTTGCTTTTTCAGCATTATTGCCACGTAATGTTCATGAAGCAATTGCAGGTATCTTATATTTTTACAATTTAATTTATTTTTATATTTAACAATTATGCTTATAAAAACTTAATACTTACGAAAATTATGTCTTTTTATCTATGTAGGGATTAGTGTTTTCTTTCGCGACTTATGCAGCAGAATAGTGACTGAATAGGGTATTAATAATTTGAAGACAAACGCACCAGTCAGCATGTGCAACCTTGAGAAGATATTTCCTCCATCATTCTTTGATGTAATGGAACATCTTGCTATTCATCTCGCAAGAGAATTAGAACTTGGTGGTCCTGTGCAGTACAGATGGATGTATATTTTTGAGCGTTATATGCATCATCTGAAGAAGATGGTCAAAAATCAAAGCAGGGTGGAAGGATCTATAGTGGCACAGGTGATCAATGAAGAAACTGCAATCTTTGCTGAAAATTATATTCCACCAGAAGTGCATACAAAACAC
The DNA here is from genome assembly GCF_020379485.1 of Brassica napus. NCBI lineage: Eukaryota > Viridiplantae > Streptophyta > Magnoliopsida > Brassicales > Brassicaceae > Brassica > Brassica napus. The sequence continues at coordinate 20,744,566 of NC_063452.1, forward strand.
CGAAGACCTGCTCGGCATGATGATAGAGGGGAGAGAGCAACATATCATGTTACTGTCCCAAGCATGTTCAAGGAAATAGGACGACTTAGTGGAAAATTCACAAAGTGGAGACTTATGGACACTGAGCACGCTCATTTGCAAACATATTTGCTCACCAACTGTGAAGATGTTCTACAATATGAGAGGTAAAAATATTTATTCATTTATTGTTAGATTAATATTCAATAAATTTATTTCATATTGATAATATTTTTGTATATAGTGTATATATGGCGGAGTTGCGTATGACTCACAGGCATGCAACAGAAGATGAGCTTCGACAACTTAGAGATAACGGATTTGCTGCGTGGCTTCGTAATTATGTGAGTCATATATCATATTACCCTATGCAAATGATTAGTTTAAATATAATACAAACTAATTAAATTTTCAATCATATATGTTTTTAATTTATAGGTGAATGATGGTTTGGCCAGAGGTTTTGTGTTCGATGATTGGATACGCGAATTTGTGCAGGGACCAAACTATGTGGTCAAATCATATCCTAAATTTTGTACGCGAGGATATGCATTCACAAGGAAATGTTATTCTAAAACAACATATGATGCTGGTGTTTCATCTTCTTCCGGTGACGATGTCTACTACGGCAACATAAAAGAAATATTGGAAATCCAATTTCCTGGAATGGTTGGATTGCATTGTGTAGTATTCTATTGTGATTGATATGACACCACTCCAGATAGAGGAGTGAAGATTGATGCGTTTGGTGTTACATCAGTTCATTCGCGGCGGAAACTTCAATATTATGATCCCTTCATTCTTGGTTAGCAAGCTGATCAGGTATGTCAATCTATTCATAATTTTTTTACCAATATAATTAATTAATGTTATATATTTTACTAATACTTGTATAATTGATATGTATAGTTGTGCTACATAAGTTATCCTCGGGTGACGTACAGAGACGATCCATGGGTTACTGTAACGCAAATCAACCCAAGAGGACGAGTGGATGGAACTTCTGATGATGATGAACCATTGCAACCAGAGTCTACCAGCAACGCCCAGGCGGTTGAAGATTTGGAAAATGTTCAACTTGTTGAGAATTTGACTGTGTTTGGACATAATGCTGTTGTACATTCGCAGCCAGAAGCCGAGGTTGGGGAGTTTGATGAAGATTCTGATTAGTTTTTTTATTTTTTTTATTGGTCAGTCCGTCAGAAATCCCTCCCAATATACCGATGACATAGCGACGAAGGGTTTCGTTGAAGTTTGTAAAGGTCGTCGGTAATTCGTCGGTAATTCGTCGGTATATACCGACGACAGTCGGAATATACCGACGACATGTGTTTCTAAAAAAATTCAATCATAAAAATCTATAAATTTAGATGCCAAAACTATGAAAATAACACATAATAAGTGTTTAGTATAGTATTAGATCGCAACCGTTCAAATATAACAACTCATTAAAATATTTATGTATGCATATCATTGTTTTCATAACATCTCATCTTAACACTCATATACTTATACAATCATATTCATATAATCTTACATTACAAAAAATGTTGTTGTGTAAAATCGTGTTATAAAAACATTTTTATTGTTAAATCTTTATGCAAATACTATATATGTTATCAAAGATATGGATTTTGCATTTAGAAACTTGTAATCAACACCCTAAACACTAAATCGTCGGAATTGCTTCGGAATATACCGACGGACACATTCCGTCGGAATATACTGACGGACACATTCCGTCTGAAATCCAATTTGCCCGGGAGAACCAAACCGCGTGAAAATTTTCGCGAATCGCCATTTGGTATATTTTAATTATACCGACGGAATACTGACGAACCCGTGTACGTCGGAATCTTCAGATATAATAACCCTTCTTCTTCCTTCTTCGTTATTTCCGCCTCTCTCTCAAAACGATTTATCTCCGGCGATTTCTCCATCTCTCCGGCGATTCCGGCCCTTCTCCACCTCTCTTCACCGGCGAATCCTCTTCTCACCCTCATATCTCTTCCCCAAACCCCAAATCATGTAAGAATCATCCCAAACCTTCTTTTATATCAATTGTTTAGAGTTTTGGAAGTTAGATCTTGGATTTTAGGTTGTTTGATTGAAAATTTTAGGATTGAATGGATAGTTTAGGATATATAAGTTAGGATTGTTGTTTGGATTGTTATTTTAGTTTTTTTTGGATTTTTTTTTTTTTGTTAAAATTCAAAACGTTTTAATATTTTTAAAACGTTTTTTGATTTTTAAAAACGTTTTTCAAGTTTCCAGTAATGAAATATATATAATAAAACGTTTTTAAATTTTTTTAAAAATATTTAACAACATTTTTCTATATTTATAAATTTTTTATAATTTTGTATACACATATATATATATATATATATATATATATAAATCATGTATATATATAAATCATGTATAATAAAAATTTTAAATTTTTTTATAATTTTTTATAAGTTTCCACTAATAAACTATATATAATAAAACATTTTTTTTAAAAAATTATAAATATTTAACAACATTTTTCTACATTTATAAATATTTTATAATTTTGTATACATATATATATATATATATATATAAATCATGTATAATAAAAATTTTAAAATTTTTTATAATTTTTTATAAGTTTCCACTAATAAACTATATATAATAAAACATTTTTAAAAAAAAATTATAAATATTTAACAACATTTTTCTACATTTATAATTTTTTTATAATTGTGTATACATATATATATATATATATAAATCATGTATAATAAAAAAATTTAAATTTTTTATTATTTTTTATAAGTTTCTAGTAATAAACTATGTATAATAAAAGGTTTAATAGTTTTTTTTAAAACGTTTATAAAACATTTTGTAAATATATAAATGAAAACATTAAAAATAGAAATGATTTGAAATTATTTTTTATGTATTAATTTTTTTTTACGGCCGAGGATGAACCCGGCCCCGCAGCCCGTCTTCGAAGTAGTTCGGTGAGCAGTTCCCGTGCATCGGGATCGTCTCATGAACAAACTCGATTCCCGCATATATTCCCGCTCCAGCTCCCGCTGCCCCTAGCGCTGCTGCTCAACAGGAACCGGGGGTCATGCCAGTTCAACTATTGGTTCAACAACCAGGTCGAGAGCATCTCCCGGTTCTCCAACCCAACCCACGACGAGGACATAGCACTTGGTTAGTATTTTTTTATTTGTACCATTATGTTTTTTTCCTTTAATTAACTTGCTAACTTGTATTTTTTTTAAAGGTTCACTAAGTCGAAAAATGGCATTAGCCGGAGCATCAACCAGATGATGTACTCCATGCTCCGTTTTGGATATCCAAAGTGGAGTGTGATCCCTTCCGACGAACGAGAGTTGTGGTTTCGTCAGTTTGCGGTATAGTAACTCTTCATTTTTTCAAAGTTTTTACATTTTTTAAATATATTTACTTATTAAATTATGTTTGTTTTGTAGCAAGAGTTCACCTGGCACTCCGATCTTACGGAAACAGTCCGTAAGAAATTCAACGAAAAAGCCATGGACTCTTATACGAAGCAGATAAACGCGTGGAAGACAGTTTGGCAGAAGAACAAGAGGTCGCGGTTCATCAACGGGACGGTGTGGGAGCAGTTGATAGCTCATTGGGAGAAGGAAGAAACTGCAGAGACGTCTTCTAGGAACTCCAAGAACCGGAAGAGCGATCGTGGCGAAAAAGGTATGTATGTGCACAACCTCGGCGCTTGCTCTATGTCTACTAAGGAGGATGAACTTGTAAGTTTTTTATTATTATTTATCTTTATATTTTGTAAATAAATATTTTATATATTCCTTGGCTAATAATGATGGTTTTTTTAGATCGAAGCAAATGACGGTAATCCCGTTGATCGTCTCCAACTCATTAAGGTGGCTCACACTAACAAGACGACGGGTCAAATTCAGGACCCTGTGATCAAAGGTGTCGTTGATTTGGTGGAAGCTGAAATAGTATCTCAATCTTAGTCTCTCTCTGATGACGGCGATTCTACGGGAGCTTCAACCAACTTGTCTCTGTTGCAAATAAATGAGATGGTTGAAAAGGTAATTTTTTTTATTAATATATTTTTTTTTATAATGTCGATTACTAACTTGTCCCTATTTACTAACTTTAAATATTTTTGTAGGCGGTTCCTAAAAGAAAGGAGGCCGTTTAGTTGGGTTGGCCCGCCGTGCTTCTTCGTATCCGGCATCTTCTTCGCAAGCTCCGTATGCCGATCCCATGATTCTCGAGGAGCTACATGACAAAGATGAACGGATTGGGGCATTGGAGGAGCAGAACACCACTATCCTTTCTGAGAATGCCACTATCCGTTCGGAGAATGCCACTATCCTTGCTGAGTTGGCATCCCAGAAGAAGTTCAACACCGAGATAATGCAGAAGCTAGATCGTTTGATGTCTTCGAGTTCATCTTAGTTTTTTCGGCTTTTTAAAACTTTCTGAATGTTTTTTTTTCTATTTCGGTTTGTATGAATTTTAAACTTTCTGAATGTTTTTTTTCTATTTCGGTTTGTATGAATTTAAATTCTATAATATTATTAGTTTTAAATTTCTGATTTTTTTAATTTATTAATTAATTTTTAATATAAAAAAATATATAAAAATGCAAAATTAATTCGTTTTTAAAATTGGTATATTCCGATGAACTCTGGGCGTCGGAATATACCGACGGACAACGGTTCCTCGGAATATACCGACGAACCAACATCCGTTGGAATTTACCGACGAACCAATATCCGTCGGAATATACCGACGAACAAATATCCATCGGTATATTCCGACGAACAAATGTCCGTCGGTATATTCCGACGAACCAACGTCCGTCGGAATATACCGAGGAGTCCACTACGTCGGAATTGTCCGAGGAACGTTCTCCGTCGGTACATAGTTTTTCTGATGAACTCTGGTCTCGTGTGTCCGCATCGTAATATCGTCGGAAGTTCGTCAGAATGACGTTTCTCGGTATTCGTCAGAAAGTCGTCGGAAGTTCTAACGAAATTCCGACGAATTTTTTTTTTCCGACAAAACGATACCGACGGACAGGTTCGTTAGAAATTCGTCGGAATCGGTCTATTCCGACGAATTTCTGACGATTTCGGCCATCAGAATCCCTCTGTTTTCTTGTAGTGAAATACTCGTCCACACGTAGGATGGGTTATCCACCGCAGCAATTCGCAAGGGCGAACTGAGGCGGTAATATTTCCCTTTAAGGACTCTCGCTACTAATGAATCCGGATACTGAACAAGGCGCCAGAGTTGTTTCGGCAGCGAAATTAGTATTATGGTACCAAAGTGTCAATTTAGATCAAGATCAACGATGATTAAAAGAAAATCAAGATCCACATGTTCAGCATTATCAAACCTAATTTATCCAGTTTGTTCTCAATTTTTAGCAACCTTTTCTCTTTAAATCTAAAGGAACTTTTGAAAAACTAGGGACTTAAAGTTGAGCCTTTTTAAGTGAACTTATACTCTATCAACAACATTATATACCTAATGCAATTCAGAAATCCAAACCAGTATTACATCATATGATACCATTTTTGGGTCCATACGTTACTTGTAACAAATTTAGACTACCCACACGTGGTATGATATGTGTATGTTAAAATTATTTTCTATGCATTTATACAATTTTTTTTTTTATCAAACCATTTATACAATTTATAAATTTAAAATAAACGCTAAATTATATCACTGTTTATAAACACAATAATTAATTGATTTTGGTATATATGTGTATGATCATTAGGCTTTTGGGCCAAAAGTGAAGAAATAGGTTAGGCTAGTCGCACCCACTAATATGCTTTCATCCTATCCATGTCAGGGGGTTCAAATCAACCCTAGGATCCTTGTAGTAGGACTATCGGAGCGAAATAAGTTTATGTCCCAAAGTTATAAAGAAAAACTATAAAATATAAATAAAAGTTTCTGGACCCAAAAAAAAAAAAAACAAAAAGGCAGAATATATAAATGTTTTGCAATTTTCCCAAAAAATATTTATAATACAATGAACCAGGTTGCGAGAACACAACGAAAAACTTTATGCACTTAAGCAATTGCACACAATGAAGAACTTTATGCACATAAGCAATTATATGCACACAATGTCTTTTACTTGTATAAGAAATGTTAAAGTGGGTTCCTGAAACCTATGTGCTAACTTAAAATTTTCATTTAAGCCAAAAAAAAAAACCTTAAATTTATCACCCTAAAGTTATACTATCAAGTTGTGATATTATGTCCAGATTTTATACTATTAATACAGTACTTTACACGGTTTTAAACCACATGGGCCATAACACATTTACATTTTCATGCAGTATATAGAATCTGGTTTAAATGCATGCCAGCACACACAAATTGCTTCTTGTGGATTATTCATATCAATAAGATCAACTGTGAATTAAATTTGATTTTGGTTTCGTCTTGATATTCTAAATTATCTATATTAAATTTATGGACAATTTTCTCGGATAGTTATTTTTAAATATGTATCACAAAAATAACATTTAACAAAAAAAAATGATCAAAATAGTCTTTTTATTTTAAAATTTTTTATTTTAAAAATTTTAAAACTATATCATCAAAATCTTACTCCTTAGCTCTAAATTATAATTCTAAATTAGTTAATCCTAACATATAAATGTATTTTTATTCTTCAATAAAAAAAATTAAATCATTTTTATATTGAAAACTATTTTGTGACAAAAACTTAAAAATAGTCATATTCTCAAATTTCTCTAGATTCATTATATTGTTGAATACATAATTAAACAGAAAACATACGGTAGATGGAGAACTACTGATTCAGATCCAAATTAAAAATATAAATTATCTGTCCATCTTTTCAATTTTAATACTATAGTTTTCACTTTTCCCAGTTTTAAACGTCTTTTCATTTCAGAAAAAATAATAATTAGTGACAAGAAAACTGGTTACACAGTTTTGAAAAATAAAAATTTAAAAGTTATGAAACACATCTTAAACATTAAAACATAAAAATCCTTTTAAACATCGTACATTTTAGAAGAGATGGGTATCATTTTGATTATAACTTTCTAATACAAAATTATATTCCTCTCTTTCCGTCTTCTCGCCAGTTATACTCATCATTAAGCTACTCGTATTTTAATTTTCCCAAAAGAAAAAGCGGTCTCTCGTCTTCACTTTCTGCGCAGTAACCCTCCTCATTTCCATGTATTAATAGTTTCGACTCGTCAACAAAATCTCATCAGTCTCTTCTACCAAATCCCAAACTCCCCAAGTCTTCGAAAGAAGACTCACTAAAATCCTAAAAGTCTTTCCTTTATCGGTTTTCTCTTTTCCGTACATCGCCATGTCTCTACGATGGAACAAACAGAAAACTGGTCGGCTCTCGAGATTCATGTCGGAACTCCAACAATCTCCGAAAAGCGGCGGGATCATGGTCGTTGAAACTGGCTTCCCAACTTCTCTCATCCATCTCTTCGTCAAAAACCGCGATCGCCTCAAAAAATCCTCCTCTAGAACCAAACGCATCCTACGCCAGATTGAGACCGCTCCAAACGCTTCTTCGCCGGTTATAACAGACGCGATTCTAGAAAAGCCTGTCCGGAGTAAGATCGAGAACGCTCATTTCGTCGACGGTGGACTGACGGCGGAGCATAATAAGCACACAAGTGACAAGAACGTTTGCGGTGCGTTCGTTTTGATGGCGTTTAAGGTGTTTATAGTGGCGGTGCTCGCCTTGAGCACGAAGAAGAAGCTCACTATGGGAATCACTCTCTCTGCTTTAGCGCTTCTACTAACAGAGATCATTACGGCGCGTGTACTCACGCGCTTTAATCCCTGCAACGGGGTCGCGGAGAAAGAAAAGTCAGGAGTCTCAGTTCACGACAAGAACGTGAGCGAAAAGATCGAAACTTGCGACGATTCGACGGAGCCAATGAAAACAGAGCCTATAGCTGTAACAGAGGACTCCAATTCGAAAGTTTTAAGGATTCGTGATCTGTTGCTAAAGGATGACAAGGCTACAAGCAAAAGTTCAAAGCTGAAATCGAAGATTCTGAAAAAGTTGAGGAGCTACAAGAAGAATAAAACAATGAAGATCAAAGAAGAGACTTTGACTGATGTATCAAGCTTGGTTTCTGAGGATAATTCAGAGATAATCAAGTCAGAGAGAGACGACGAGGTGAAGTCGAGTCCACCATTGATGGAATCAAGAGGAGATAACATGAATGGGATCGTTGTTATCGTGCTCGTGCTTACTGGTCTGTTAAGTGGAAAGGTCGTAGCTATTGGTTTGACACTATCCTGTCTGTATCTCGGATTCGGAGCAGCAAAAAAGTCTGGTCTTTGCATATAAAATTCTTTCTTTTTTTCTCTTGCAAATATAGAAGAATAGGTGTGGTAATAATCATTGATCAATGGTGGTACTGGTTCCTGTACATTTCTTATGTTAGTTTACCACCGAGAGTTTAATAGTTCGAAATAATATCTTTCATTTAAACCCAATTTACGTATTTAATTTGTTTTTGGTTGACCCCTAAACGTAATTTTAAAAGTGCATATATCTTATATATTAAAACAGAATTCATAACCTTGGTTCATATGTGATTTTTTAAAAAAATAGACCTAATGGACATATTCCTAGAAAATCATGTTACATTTAATCTCTAATCTTATCATTTAAATTTTGGGCATACCAAAAATTTTATTGAGCCACCAATAATTGGATTTAAAGAATAGATGATCCATTGGATTTATAGATAGTATAAATTAAATAGATATAATTTAATGTTGTAATACTATACTTCTATTTGTTAAATAATTTAAATATTTATCGATGTTAACTTTTAAAATTATAAAGATTTTTTAAAAAATAACAAAAATCTTATTATCTAACAATGATTAATATTTACTAACTTAAACCAATGAAAACAAGTTTTAAACTATATAGTTTATTTTAAAAATTAAACAAAAACTAAATGTTTAATTAGTTACTCGATAATATAAATCTATGAAGCGAAAAGTTTAATTTTTTAAAAAATTTCTAAATTTGTGAAATGTTACAATATCTTTGAATATGACAATAAAACAATATTTTACTAATCTTTATATATATAGTTACAATTATAATGAAATAATAATCCGAAAATATATATATAGAAAAAGATACAAATACATGTGAAAGTTTAAAACAATCTATTCAATGAAAAAAATATACCATAAACTTATTATGTTTTAAAAATTGATAAACACATATATTTATACAAAAATAAATGAAAACAAAAATCCGCGCAACCGCACGGATCGAGATCTAGTTTATATTTAACAGAACTGAAAGAAAAAAAATGTCCTATATTTAAAACTAATTTATGTAAGAAAAACCCGATAACTTTATAATCACAAGTGCAGGTAAACAAAAAAAAAAGTTTTTAAAATAATCAAAGTTATTGTCCAGATAAATTTGTAATGGTGGTAAGTGGTCCAAGTGCCGCTCCAGAATATATATTAAGTTATTAACACAAAGAAATGGTTAGGCAATGTATTATTAGTATTAATGTGGAAGTGCTTGTAGTAGGTAAGTGAAAGCCAATTAGGTTTCAACTTTAACCAGAATAGCACTAGGATATGTAGTAGAAACTTTCCTCAAAAAGAATAGTAGACTTATGGGGCAGTATTAACGAGTCAATATGACAATTTTGCTTAAGTGGCAATAGCATTGGAATTGTTAATGGAAAACGTAACCAATTAAATTGCCAGCCAAGAAAATTGTTGGGTTAAGCTTGTGTTGAACCAACTTGTGTTTGTGTTGTGGTAAGTGTAAAGTTTTAATGATTATTTCAAAATCTGATATGATAAGAGATGGGGTTTTGGTTGTTGATGATATAGTATTTAGGACTTTTGATAATATATGTGATCAAATATATTATTTGGTCAATATCAATCAAGGTACTGCACTTGGAATAGCTAGTTAACTTTTTTTAGGTGTCATTATATATGTGTAATTATGAATGATATTAAAATAATATAACTAAGACACTTATAAATTAAAATATACTAGTAGATTGTAAAATCACCTTTACAAGGTCACAACAAGATGATTAGTGCAAAATATATTAGACAAAGAAATCAAATCATGCTTTTGGAAAAGGTGAATATTTGTTTACTGTAAAGATCAAATAAAAAATAATGAATACGACTGTATAAGTGTCGGATAAAGAGTGTCTTTGGTTTTGATTCGACGATCTTTACTTATATCAAAATAACTTAGTGGCCAAACCTCCATTGTTGGGGGTGGTTTGTGGTTATTTTATTGTTTTTGGTTGTTGTTTTTTTGTTTATCATGTTTACCACTAAGTTTTAGTCATGTAAAACAATTGTATAATTAAAAAAATATTGTATACCTCAAGAAATGCAAGTTGCCTGTAAGAATGTGTTAAATTTTAACTAACAGTATTGAAAATCAAAAACTAATTTATATGCTACATAATTGTACATCTAGTATATTGTAATTTATTTATTTTTCTTCTCTGCCTATTAGTATCAGGGTCTTTTTAAGATATTAAAGTGGTGCATTTGCATAAAAATAAATTATTTCAGAAATATCTGAAATAGAAAATAGATATTTAAGTGGTGCACAAGCATACGATCTATATTCTTAGTGGCCGACTGAACAAAATCAACTGTAAGTCAGAATAGACAAACTTCGTCTAACGTCTCTAATCAATGGAATTACGATATTAAGATTTGTTACTAAACTAGTTAGCGCTAGGATTAGTGATACGAATAAGTCAGAAGATTAATACATAAGTTAAACCAACATAATAGCCCATGCATGCGTGAATATGAACTTTGTCGGACGTGATTAAAAATACTGATCAATGTATGTCTAATAAAGTAGCCACTACCCACTAGCTCATAATTCGTTTTTTTACTATAGATATTTCTTCCATAAGGGCGACGCAGATAAAGTGAGCATCTAACTTGTGGCAAGATTCCTATACACATAATAGTTTAACAATGATCATAAGAAGACGGGTTTAATTAATGCAATCGAAAACGACTCGAAAGGCTTATATAGTAAGATCTATAGAGCCATAAATGCCATAACAAGAGCTCAAATAAACAAACACTAGGTGATGCCTGCGCGGAGTGAGTTTCTCCGCGCAGACTAAAAAAAATTATAAATTTAACCAATAGATATTGAATAGGTAAAAGCAATAGTGAGATATTATACATAGTTTAGATTTAGGAGTTCAATCCGGTAAAACCGAACCGAAATAGAAAAAAATGTTTTGAATTTGGTAATACCAAATATACCGAATGGATGTTATTTTTTTAAAAATGCGCTATATGGATATGGTTTGGCATATAAACTAATTATACTGATCGAAGCGAATAAAATGAAAATATGTTGTATAGTTATATGTAAATTCTATAATATAATTAGTAACATATACATAATTTATTTATTGATATGGTCTTCATACTTAAAATTTTTATTTTACTAATTTAATATTTTGTTTTAAGTCAAAAGATATATTTCATCTTTATCAAATTAAAAAAAACATAATTTTTTTTTACGCTGACATATATGTACACTAATATTTAGTTAATAATATTATGGATTGCTAATTTTTCTATTCTATAGAAAATATTATTGTTATCAACTTAATATGTTTACTAATTATTTTAAATTGTAAAATAAAATAGTCTATTTAAAAACGAAAGTATCTTCGTGTTTTATTAAAGCCAATATTTAATTATATAAAGTAAAATTTACAAAATTATAAAAGATCATTTTTTTTGAAACAAAATGTTATTAAAGACAAAATGTTATAAAAGATTATATTTATGGTATTTTGGTATAAAACCAAATAATTCGGAAACTGGTTGTATATAAACCGGACCAAACCAAAATAGATATGGTCTTTAATATGGTAGCTATTTTTTATAAACTGAAATACCGAAAAACCGAAAAAACCGAAGAAACCGAACCGACATCAAAATTGAACACCCCTATATAGATTAGCAGAATTAACATTTGATTTTTTTTAAGATTTAAAGAATATATAGCATAAGAAAACCATTTCACTGGTTCCTCCACCAGCAGCCGAATACTGCTTCCAAAGTTTTATGACTTTCACCCATCTTCCACAAAGACTTCTTTGGCTCAAGTCAGAGATGAAATTCATGCCACTCATTTTCTTTGCTAGTTCTGAAACGTTTAGGTTGTAATACTGTAGATATTAGGATAGTATGATATATATACACAACTAATAAAGTTCTGACCCAGGAGATTTGAAAAAAAAATGAATATCCCATTGCCACAAAGGAATGTTGCAAATCTCTAATTGTTCGTACATTTCCATACAATTATAGAAAGTATTATATGCAAGGAGCTAAAATAAAAGAAGCCCATATTAAAAATGATATTTGACTTTAACCTTAACCGGAAAGAATTATATAAATTTCCATATTTAATGTCTATCACCATTTATGTTGATTTCGTAATAAAAAAATCTTGTTGCAAAAGTTAAAGGATTGAAAGAAATTTAATATGTCATTCCTTTTTGAATGTATTTTACAATCACTCGAGATTGCGTTTAAATTTTTTATATACGACATTTTGATTTTACAATATAATCGAGTTTCTATTGCTCAATCCCAAAATAAATGTCACGTATCCCATAAAATACGAAAAAAATTAATCAAAATTAATGTCACGTACCAATGTTTATAGTAGAACATAATTATGAATCGTGTCCCTAAAAATGTCATGTATCATTTATGAATTGTAAAGAACATGATATTTGACTTTAAACTTAACTGGAAAGAATTATATAAAATTCCAAATTAATGTATGTCAGCATTTAAGTTAATTTTGTAATAAAAAAGTCTTGCTGCAAAAATTAAGGGATTGCAAACAATTTATTATGGAATTCATGTTTGAATGTATTTTACAATCACTCAAGAACATGATTATTAACAATATATTATAAAAATATGGATTTTTGAAAGGAGCCAAAATAAAATAAATCCATATTAAAAATGATATTTGACTTTAACCTTAACCGGAAAGAATTATATAAATTTCCATATTTAATGTCTACACCATTTATGTTAATTTCGTAATAAAAAAAATCTGGTTGCAAAAGTTAAAGGATTGAAAGAAATTTAATATGTCATTCCTTTTTGAATGTATTTTACAATCACTCGAGATTGCGTACGATATTTTGATTTTACAATATAATCGAGTTTCTATTGCTCAATCCCAAAATAAATGTCACGTATCCCATCAAATACAAAACAAATTACTCAAAATTAATGGCACGTACCAATGTTTATAGTAGAACATAATTATGAATTGTGTCCCTAAAAAATGTCATGTATCATTTATGAATCGTAAAGAACATGATATTTGACTTTAAACTTAATCGGAAAGAATTATATAAATTTCCAAATTGATGTCTGTCAGCATTTATGTTAATTTTGTAATGAAAATGTCTTGTTGCAAAAGTTAAGGGATTGCAAACAATTTAATATGAAATTCGTTCTTGAATGTATTTTACAATCACTCAAGAACATGATTATTAACAATATATTATAAAAATATGGATTTTTGTCTTAGCTATCGAAATTTTTTATATAGCCATGATATAATAGCTAAGACAAATACACTTAATGTATGCTAACTTCTATAAAATAATACAACATATATATCGAAGAATCCACTAATATTATACTACGAATTTGTAAAATAATGAAGTATACACATCGAAAAATACACTAATATTATGCCACACCATATTTGGGAAAGACAACCTTTCGTAGTTGTCTAAGTGTATTGTTAATAACCGTCAGTGTACACCATAATTGTAGTAATGTAATCACAATTCATATATTATTTACAACTATCAATTGGTTTTTAGTAATGCAATAAAGAATAATATTGTATATTGTATGAAAGGATCCAAATAATAAATAGTGGCATTACATGTAATTAGTCTAGGCAAGGAAGGATTATTTAATAAAGGTTGTGAGAATGATTCTCATGATGACACATAAGTAATGGCATTTTGGTTAATCACACATGGGGATAAGGTTAATTGTTAATAATGCTCTTCAAATAATAAAAAAGAGATTGGTTTTTAGCTAAGAATCAATCTTACACAGTAAAAGGAGGACCAATCTGCTCAATTCTGAAACAAATTGGTCGGATCAGTGTTTCTATGAACGATTCTCATCATGTTTTGTGTTACCTGTAGATACCTTGTGAAGCAAGTAAATTTCTCTGGAACACTAACTAACTTCACTTTTCATCAAAGTACAGCACCAAAGCTGGCTGTTCCCCTCCTCTACTCCCTCAGAACAAATGTTCTCCCATTTCTCTCTTACCGCTTGTAGATTCTTCCGTTTGCGTCTACAAAAGTCGCGTCCAAAACGTATCTGCAGCTAAACTGTGTTTCCCCATCATTGCACCAAACCCTCCTTCACTAAAACGAACTCCAACTCCAACACTCGGGCAGGTTCCTTCACGGAAGCCATGGATCTTGCTTGATTTAGTAATTTTGTAGTAAAGCTCACCGATCATCGCACCACAACCAAAGCTGTTTCTTCCCGGAGGTTGATCTCGATCGATCAGAGATTGATAAGATCAAGAATAATGAAAGGTGCTTGTGATGAGAGGTAAGAAAGGCCTTCGTAATAATAACCACCACTTTTAGTTCTTATGGATTTCAGACGGAGTAACTATCAGAGTCGGTGTGTGCGCGCTGACCGCTGGGGGAATAGAGCACTGTTGCATGGTGACCACTTGCAACAAATGTAAGCTCAGGAAAAGGAGCCTGTCGGATCGTGAAAAAGAGGAGGTGTTACACGAGTTGATGGATGTGTAACTCGCGGTTACAAATCAGTTATGAGACGATGACATGTCAGTGTCTCATTGGTTCCAGGATATTATTTTGGCGTGAAGCAAATGAGATCTGGAAGATTTGGGCTTATCACAATATTAGGAAAGATAGAATATTATGTTAAGGATATTTAACCTGATTACTTTGGGTAGATCTAGGTTAGCCGTTTAAGATTGAAAAAGCTAGAGCAAGAGGTTTGTTCTTGAGAGCTGAAGAAATACGAGTGACCTTGTGTGCAGCTCGTATTTCTGTTTTGTGAGATTAGAAATTGGTCCGTCTCTAGTCGTGTGTGACTGAGAGTAATTCGGATTAAACAGATCTAGGAAGATTGTTTAACAGATTTCTAATATACAAGAAAGCGTTCTTGGTATCCTGCGTTTTTGTTCCTGTAACTGGTAGTCTCTGAACTTTCATTTGGTATCAGAGCAGGAAACCTCTGTGGTATCATATACTACTAACAGGTTGAGATCTTGCGGATTTCATGGACACCATGAAGGAACTATACGGGATTCATAAATCTATCATGCAGGACAGTTGCAACTTCGGTCATTGGAAGGCAAGGATGCGACAGTTGATCAGAGGAATTGATGAGGATGCATGGACCGCAGTAGAGGAAGGTTGGTCTGTCCCTACAATGATGACCGATGACAAAACCTTGGCCCCAAAGCCAAAGGATAGGTGGACTGATCAAGAGAAGGCAGCATCGAAGTTCAACTCTAAAGCCCTCACTGCAATCTTTTCTTCGGTGGATCTGGACCAGTTCAAAATCATCCAAGGCTGTGAATCTGGTAAAGAGGCATGAGATATTTTGACCAATCACTTTGAAGGGAATACTAGCGTGCGGAGAACAAGGATCGATCA
This sequence comes from Brassica napus, assembly GCF_020379485.1. Lineage (NCBI taxonomy): Eukaryota > Viridiplantae > Streptophyta > Magnoliopsida > Brassicales > Brassicaceae > Brassica > Brassica napus. Next base: position 20,760,375 of record NC_063452.1, read on the forward strand.
CTTAGCCTCAAAGTTTGAAAACCTTCGCATGACGGATGATGAACCAATTGACGGATTCATTTCAAAGATCAGTGAACTTGCTAGTGAAGCATCAGTTCTTGGAAAGAAATATGATGAGAAGGATTTGGTGAAAAAACTGTTAAGATGCCTACCTCCACGATTCGAAGCTTACAAGGCTGTACTGGATATAGCCGTTAATACTGATGAGATGAAGTTTGATCAGCTGTCTGGTATCTTAAAAGTTCATGATCTGGAGAAAACTAATCGAACTGCGAACTCTCAAAAGAGCATCGCTTTTGTAGCTGACTCTAAAGAGCAGGATCGAGTCACAAAGATTGAAGAGAACTTGGGACTAATGGCTCAAAACTTCAACAAATTCATCAAGCGAATGGAGAAAGGAGGGAATTGATCCAACTCACGGTTTCAGAGGAATGACTCAGATCGAAACAGCTCTCAGTACACTAGGCAAGACTCGAAGAACTCGAAGAAGAAGGAGTTGCACTGTCATGAGTGTGAAGGCTATGGGCATTATCACAATGAGTGTCCGCTAGCTAAACGAAAAGAGCTGAAGTGCATTGACTGCAAGGGTTTTGGTCACACTCGAAGTGAATGTCCTAATAATCTGAAAAAGGACAAGTCACTCATGTGTTTCAGTGATACAGACGCAGAGAGTGACAGCGATGGAGATGAGCTACATCTAAACTTTATGGCACTTGTCTGCAAGGAAGAAGAACCAAAGCTGGATTCAGTCGTGGATGAGGATGAAGATGATCTCAGCAACGACCTTGAAACAGAATATAAGTCTCTGTTCGACAAATTTGCTGAACTCAGCCATGAGAACCTACAACTACTGAAAGATAAGGCCATGCTAAAAGCTCAGGTGAATATCTTGGAATTAGAGAAACCTTCGAATCAAGTTGCTGAATTATCAATCTTAAAGAACTCAGACCAAGAGATGCTGTCCCTAAAGTGAGCGATGACAGAACATGAAAGGGTGCAGAAGCAGTTTGAGCTGAAGGTAAGTCATCTGAATGATCTACTGATCAAGGAGATGGACAAGAGCAAATTACTTGAAAATCAACTCGCTGAAAATCTCAAGAGAGTAAGAATGCTCACTATTGGCACAACAACTCTGGATCATCTTCTCACCATTGGTCAGTGTCCTACCAGCAGTTGGGGATTGAGTTTTCAAGGCTCTGCATCCAAATCTGCTGAAGAAACTGTATTTGTGAAAGGTAGTTCGAAAGAAAAAGAAATCCAAGTATCAACAAAGGTTCAGACTGATAATCAGAAAAGTGGAAACATGAAGAAGACTACTACTACGCAACGAGGAAATGGATGTCACTTCTGTGGAAAGCGTGGTCATAGCGTCAGATTCTGCTACTTCCGAAGAAATCAGAGCCTGGAGAAGGAATCTTTGCTTTATGGAACCATCCTTGTATGGTCATGTTTGGATAGCTAAGCGAGATCTGTACCCGAACTACAAACAGAGAGTCTCTACTGTCTCACACATTGAGAAGAATGAACTACGCAATGATGCAGAACAACCTATCATCTGCAACTTTGCAACCTTGTCTACCGGAACTGAGTTAGTGAGCAACGTTGCATACACAAGTTCTGATTCCAACCTACAGTTTGATACTCCTTGGTACTTTGACAGTGGCTGCTCAAAACATATGACAGGAAATCAAGATTTCTTTGAGAAGCTAGAGTTTATCAAAGGAGGCAAAGTAACCTTTGGTGATGGTGGTCAAGGAAAGATACGAGGTGTGGGTGAATTGGACAAGGCTGTCTTACCTAGACTCATTAATGTCTTCTATGTGGATGGTCTTAAGGCAAACCTCATCAGTGTCAGCCAACTGTGTGATGAGGGATTGGAGGTTATCTTCAACAGCAAAGAATGTCGAGCTGTCGATGCTATAGGGAATGTGGTTCTATGCGGAGTGCGATCTGGAAACAACTGTTATATGTGGAAGCCATCACATTTGTGCTACTCGGCTAAAGAATCTAAGTTGGATCTTTGGCACAAAAAACTCGGACACATGAATACTAATGGTCTGACCCGACTGGTCAATGCTGAGGTTGTCAGGGGAGTTCCAGAACTGGAGAAACAAACTGACACTGTGTGTGGAGGTTGCTGTCAGGGAAAACAGGTTAAGGTTCATCACAAACAGATTTCTGAGATCAGATCCAAGGGGATACTGGAGCTGGTGCACATGGATCTTATGGGACCAATCACGCCAGACATCATTGCTGGAAAAAGATACATCTTTGTTCTTGTAGATGACTTCTCCATATACACTTGGGTAGACTTCCTGAGGAACAAATCTGATGCATTGGAAAGTTTCCGTATTCTGGCTTTGCAACTCAAATAGGAAAAAGGCGGCATAGTGCAGATCAAGAGTGATCATGGAGGTGAGTTTCAAAATGAAGAATTTGATAAATTTTGTCACAGTCAAGGAATCCAACATAAGTATGCAGCTCCCAGAACTCGTCAACAAAATGGAGTAGTGGAAAGAAAAAACAGGACACTACAGGAGATGGCTAGAGCTATGCTTTGTGGAAACAGTGTACCATCCGATTTTTGGGCAGAGGCTATAGCCACTGCGTGTTATGTGATATATCGCGTGTATGTCAAGCCTAACACAAAAAATACTCCATATGAAGTGTTCAAGGGAAATACGCCAAACCTCAGTCATATGCACGTCTTTGGTTGTCTGTGCTACATCTTGAATGATAAAGAACATCTCAGGAAGTTTGATGCAAAGAGTGACGTTGGGATGTTTCTAGGATATTCAACAAACAGCTCAGCATACAGAGTGTTAAATCAATGCACCAGGTTCATTGGAGATAATATAAATGTTGTGTTTGATGACAGTATCAGATTCTATCAAGCACGAGTAACTCAGAAAATTGAGTGTGTCACACAGCCAACTTCATCATCCTCTGAGGTAAAAATCAAAGACGAGTCAGAAGGAGAGGATGATCAGACCAGGGAACAACATGTTGATCTGGATAAAGCTAAAGTACATAAGAATCACTCTGCTGCTGATGTGATTGGTGGAGTGTTTGACGAGAGAGTCACAAGGAAGAAGGAGATTGACTTCAAGGAAATGGTCAAGCTTGCGTGCTTCATAGTTGAGATGAACGAACTCGAGTGTTTTGTATCCTTGATTGAACCTAAAGCACTTCAGGAAGCACTAAATGATGAGTTTTGGACAGAGTCTATGCATCTGGAGCTTGAGCAATTTGATCGGTTACAGGTATGGGAACTAGTTCCACGACCTGATGGTGTCAACATCATTGGCACTAAATGGATCCACAAGAATAAGACTGATGAAAATGGGAACGTGGTCAGAAACAAATCCAGACTTGTGGGACAAGGTTACACACAAATCGAAGGTGTGGACTTTGATGAGACATTTGCCCCAGTTGCACGACTAGAGTCGATCAGACTTTTGTTCGGAATGGCATGCAATCTGAAGATTAAGCTCTATCAAATGGATGTGAAAAGTGCATTCCTTAATGGTGTGTTACAGGAAGAAGTCTATGTCACACAACCTAAGGGGTTCGAGGATCCTCACTTCCCTGATCATGTCTACAAACTCTAAAAGGCACTATATGGACTTAAACAGGCTCCCCGAGCCTGGTATGACCGACTGACTGAGTTCCTGACTCAGGTTGGGTTTCAAAGAGGAGGAGTTGATAAAACTTTGTTTATTAGTGAGAATGGAAAAGACATACTTATCATCCAAGTCTATGTTGATGATATCATATTCGGAGGAACCTCTCAGTCCATGGTTGATGAGTTTGTTAGAACTATGACCAAGGAGTTCGAAATGAGTATGGTGGGTAAGCTAAGCTATTTTCTTGGACTGCAAGTCAAGCAGCTTGATGATGGAATCACTGTATCACAAAGCACATATGCAAAAAATATTATTAAGAGATTTAGGATATAGACGAGTAAGACAGCCAATACTCCGATGAGCACAACTACAAAGCTGTCGCGAGATGCTGATGGGAAACCGGTCGATGAAAAACTCTATAGAGCCATGATAGGCAGTCTGTTGTACCTTACTGCGAGTCGACCTGATCTATGTCTAAGCGTAGGTATTTGTGCATGATATCAAGCCTCTCCAAAGAAATCACATATGAATGCTGTCAAACGCATTATCAAATATGTGAAAGGTACATTGGATTTTGGTCTACATTATACCTTTGAAACTAATGTGAATCTTGCAGGGTTCTGTGATGCTGACTGGGCAGGGTGCTTGGACGACAGACATAGCACATCAGGTGGATGTTTCTTCCTTGGAAACAACTTGGTAGCCTGGCATAGCAAGAAGCAGAACCGTGTCTCTCTATCAACTGCCGAGGCTGAGTACATCGCTCTGGGGAGTTGTTGCACTCAATTACTGTGGATGCGCCAAATGCTCGTGGATTATGGTATCATCTCTGATCCTATGCTAGTTCATTGTGATAATATGAGTGCTATAAACTTGTCTAACAATCCGGTTCAGCATTCACGTACCAAACATGTTGACATTCGACATCACTTTGTGAGAGAGTTGGTTGAGATGAAAATTGTGATCCTGGAGCATGTACCAACTGAAAGACAACTGGCTGATCTATTCACCAAACCTCTGGACTATAACACGTTCCTAGGCCTTCGAAAGGCCTTAGGGATTGTGAATCTCTGAATAAGTCCTGTCAGAAGAGGAGATCTGCTGTATATATGTGTTACTGCTTGTCGATATGTCACCACAACCCCAAAACCTTGAGCCAACAAGTTCGATTGTGCAGCTTACTCCACCTATCTTCTCAATAGTACAGTCACTTGATTCGCTGGTGAAAGACACTCATCTTGGACCAGGATGCTGCAACATTTTTGGTCTGAGCATTGATCACTGTCTGGATTGAATGAGGAAACACAGCAGAGACTGAGTGAAAATAGGCAGAAGGAGAATATCGTATCTCATGCAAATAAAAAAAAAAGGGGAAAGGCCCGGAATGATGGATACTCGTTTTGGAGCTAGATGACACAACATTCTGACTTTGATTTCGATCACTGTCCAGACTGGGCAGGGTTGATGTCAACTCTTCGAGATAGCTAAGCCTGGAGCGAGGTGTTGCCCCAATTTGTCTATAGTATTGACAACTGTCTCACTCATTTGAGTTGATAAACAGACTCTGATAAAAAGAAAAAAAAAATTGTTTACTCTGTCTGTCGAGTTGGAGAGATAGACCCACAAGATGTCTACACTGTGTTTCCAGACCATACATATGACTGTGCTATAGGAGCTAAGGTGTGAGTGAGTTGTGCAGTAGAATCATGTCTGTGACAGCTAGTCGGCTGAGAAATAGCTACAGATTTGGGTTGGTCTCTCTGATTTCTGTTAAAACCTCTTGGTGACTTAGTACGAGTGGGAAGCAATCTCTGTAGCTCTCTTCTGGACTCTAAAGGCATCCTTGAGTATGTCTTCTGGCGGTTTGTTCAAGATACGGTTTCTTTTGCGTGATGTATTGCTCACAAGGTCGTGATTATCAGTCACACAAACTCTCTCTCTCACAAACGTAAGTTATGTTTGTACATGGTAGTTTTAAAACTTAATAAAAAAAAAATGCAACGGTTTGATTTTGAGTCCTTCATTCGTTAGTTCTGGGTCGTTTGTCTTGGGCCTATTTTTGTGTTTTCTAACAGGCCTTGTGAGTGTGCTTAGGGTTGGTACTTGTGGCTTGAATGATTCAGCCGATCTCAAGTGTCACACTCTCTCTCCCTTGCCGGCGCACTCGATCAATCTCTCTCTCTAGCGACATGCAACCAGCAAGAAGAAGCTCGCGGCTCTCAAAGCTGAAGAATGTAGAGTCCGATCCGCCATGTGTCTTCGAGACAGCTCCGATGAACACTTCTGACATCCCTTCGGGTTTGTGTCCATCCTCACGAAAGCGGGTTCGCCGTCGTGTCTCAGCCGGTGATACTGCACCTCCGCCGGAGCACATTGAGCCGGAAGGTGAGTCTCTCTCTGATGAGGAATCCTCTGACGACAACCCCGGTGAAGCTCCGGTTGCAGCTGATACTCCTGAAAATCGCTCCAAAGAACAGAGATATGCGGAGAGTCAGAATGTTTATCAAACTAAAGCTCAGTTCTATCCAGATCTTATGCGACCACAAAGAATGCCAATGACCAGAAAGTTCTTCTCAATGGCGGCGACTGAGCGGTACAAATACCTCTGGGGCCGGAAGTTCATTCCTCAGCAGTGTTTCTCTCTCACGGACGATAATCTCTCTAATGTCAGAAGGATTGTGACTGGAGCAGGTTTGATTCACACACTCACTGATATTGATCCCTATCAGCCGAATGTGGTAAGAGAATTCATTGCTAATCTCCCCGAGGCTGAGGAACGAGACGATGGTGTAGCTGTGTATGTCAGAGGCTCTCTTGTTTACTTCTCTCCGAGTCTGATTAATTCTCTGTACTGCATTCCTGGATTTGAAGAAGATCCCAACTGGATGGAAGAAAGCATTGATGAAGTTTGTGGTTTTCTCACTGACGGCAGAATAAGGCGATGGGAGAATATGAGTTCGAAGTATCTCACCGCTACAAATCAGGTTATGTACAAACTCGTCTGCTCGAATTGGATTCCTACCATGAACTACACATCTATGAATCAGAAGCGTCTCAGGTTTGTCTACTTGCTCCATCATAATGATGGATTCGACTTTGGAAAACTAGTCTACGATCAAATTATGGCGATGGCAGGAAACACTACGACAGAGAAGACTCGTTGCATCATGTTTCCTACCTTGATTCAGCATGTCATTCTCTTTCAGCGTACTATACCTCCTGACACTCTAAATGATGAATTCGCGGGAACTCCAAAATTGGTCGTCAAGGACATTAAGGCCGGTCGAGGGTCTGGAGCAGATTCAAGTGCTGCCAGTCTTGAAGAAGACATCAATCGTACCATTGCTGGCCTCAAAGCCATTCGAGTTCGCCTGAGGAGTAAGGGAGTTGTACAGTTTTTATATCTTTACCTGCTGCTTGTCTAACAAATATGTTTTTCTCTTAATGTGCACCTAAGCAGGGGGAGATTATGTGCACTATGTCCCTCATCCTGCGTTTGATGAAGACGAGGAGGAGGATGGAGATGATGAAGACGAGGAAGAGGATTGAGGCGTCTCTGAATAACAACTGTGCCACATCTAAATTTCTTTAGAAAGTGTGATGTTGATGTTATCTATTTTGTGGCATCTAAGACTTAGACTATGTGTATTGGCTATGCTTTTTATGAACCGTATTTGCAACTTATTTAAGAATGTGTTTTTCAAGCTCATGATTAGTGGTTTAAGTTTTCTAGTTATCTCCATGCTCTTGGATATTTGTACAGTGTGGTTGTTTCCAGTGCAGGATGCTTAGGTTGTCACATTCAGATAAAAAGGGGGAGAATGTAAGCTCAGGAAAAGGAGCCTGTCGGATCGTGAAACAGAGGAGGTGTTACACGAGTTGATGGATGTGTAACTCGCGGTTACAAGTCAGTTATGAGACGATGACGTGTCAGTGTCTCATTGGTTCCAGGATATTACTTTGGCGTGAAGCAAAGGAAATCTGGAAGATTTGGGCTTATCACAATATTAGGAAAGATAGAATATTATGTTAAGGGTATTTAACCTGATTACTTTGGGTAGATCTAGGTTAGCCGTTTAAGATTGAAAAAGCTAGAGCAAGAGGTTTGTTCTTGAGAGCTGAAGAAATACGAGTGACCTTGTGTGCAGCTCGTGTTTCTGTTTTGTGAGATTAGAAATTGGTCCGTCTCTAGTCGTGTGTGACTGAGAATAATTCAGATTAAACAGATCTATGAAGATTGTTTAACAGATTTCTAATATACAAAAAAGCGTTCTTGGTATCCTGCGTTTTTGTTCCTGTAACTGGTAGTCTCTGATCTTTCAACAAACACATGTTTTATTTTGATGTGGACATCAAAGTTATCAAACATATTTTTATTCGCTTTAAAACAGAGGAAAACTTTTATTTCCAGTAAATAAATCGTTGAGAGTCCTTCACAGTATCACACCAACATCAGTCAATAATCGTTGTTATTGTTTAGCTGCAAAAATATCAATTTGGTGCAAAAGCAAGGAGGGGTCTCTCTTGATCAACTGTGCTCAGTACACATTTGAGTTTCTCTGTTCCAAGCTTCTCTTCAAGCATGCTCCACACTTCTGGAATATGCTGGCTCATAAATAAGAAATCAAATGAATCATCAGATGATTTGCGAGGAAAACAACCACCAGAAGAAAAACGAAAACGAAAAAAACTCTCCAAGTCTATTTGGACAAGTAGAGACCAATACTAACCTTTGTCAGCCAAAGCATGTAGACAGAAGCATGCAGTGCTTGAGCTCGGAAATCTTCAAACTTGTTATCAAGAACGGTCATAGAAGATTCTAGAAGATGGATCTCATTACCAATGAAGATGCCAGTTTCTTCATTCGTGAAGATACTCTCTCCGGTTTCAGATAACTGATTGCGGCAGAAACCAAAAGTGCAACAGCTCAAATAAGTCGTTGCTGATCACACAGATAAAAGATATTGGTGCTCATCTCTACAGTCTATACTATATGTGTATTTTTGGAAGATCAAAGATGATCATATACCTCTCGTCCCAAGTAACGTTTTAACAACCCTTTGTTCCAATCAAGCTCTTCCTATCGCATTTATTGCAAAGAGGTTTGTTTTCAGAGCTTCTTCTCACATTTTCAGCAAAAAAGAAAAATAAGAGAGACAAAGCGTACCATCAAGGTTTTATGTGCATCAAATTTATCATTAGCATTGCTTCCTTTCACCTTAAGTGGCTCCAAAACCCTGAGCATCAGCCGCTGCTCATTAACGCAGAAAATATAATAATAAAAAAAAAATTGGCTGTGAGCTACATGGAAAACTTGACCAGATTGTATAGAGAATGTTCGTTGTGTACTTTATACTTCCAAAGACCAAACATGATTTGGATTAAGTTCGAGAGCCGTTTGTTACTACATTCATGTATATTGTAACAGTTATAAAAGTGGGTCTTACTCTGCGATAATGGAAACAAGAACTATCAGCTACATGCAGCCCTGCCCACCTTTTAGATTTGTTCAACTCTTGTAGCACCTAAAACAAACCATATATGTTCAAAAAAGATCTGAAAAATCTGAAGAGAATGATTTTACCTGCTCGATTGTCATGTAGGAAACCAACCAGCAACGGTGATACCTGATATGCCTTGGTGCGTATACACGAGGAAGAGAAGAGATAAAAAGAGTGACGAGAAGAAAGACGAGGATCAGAAAGAGAATGAGCTGGCATTAGCTGGGGAGAGTGGCGGTTAGAGTCGATTGAACAAATGGTTACTGGGCCTTAGTATATATAAGAGGACCCATAGTTAGAAAGGATTCATGGAAGTTTTGGCTTAGGCCTATTCTGTTTAGGAATTGTATTGGCTTGACTCTCGATTTGAGATCAAGAGAGGGTGGTTGGGCGGTTAGTGAATAAAATACTTCTATTCTTTATCAAATTGGTGCGGCTTTGAGCGTTCTGGAGAAGACAATTGCGACGACGAGATGAAGAAGGCGTTACGGAATCAGAGCGACGATGATCCGGTGACGCTGGAATCACTGGCCAAGACGTTGCGCGATCACACAACAGCGCAATTTGAGACTAACAGTGAGTTTCGAGCGGCGATTCGTTCGTCGGAGGAGACGACGATGTCGAAGATCGAAAATCTGGAGAAGAAATCGATCGATCGATACGACGACTTGCAGGCGAAGATGGATTCCAATTTCGAGAGATTGTGCGAATTGATCGCGAAGAAGGATTCGAAAGCGGTGTAAGTTACAGATCTAAGTCCTCCACCGTACCGTCATCCCAACTATCAGGTAAACAATCTGAACGCGGAACCTGGCCGTAGTAGTAGGATGGAGGAAGGTCATGAGAGAAATACGGGGAATGATAGTAGAGATGGTTTGTTAAAGCGTGTGGCACTGCCTTCGTTCTCGGGTGATGATGCTTATGGCTGGTTTGCGTTAGCTGAGAGATATTTTAGAATTGGAGGTTATGATGAAAGGAAGAAGTTGGAGATTGTGTCTGTGAGTCTTGCAGGTGATGTATTGAGTTGGTTTAATAGTGAGGTTCAGAGAAGCAATTTCATGAGCTGGCAAGATTTCAAAGGCAGAGTGATAGCAAGGTTCAGCAGAGAGAAGCTACGGGATCCGAGTCAACCATTCTTTGTGGTGAAACAAACTGGGAAGATTTCTCAGTACATTCATAGGTTTGAAGACCTTTCTACTCAGGTCAGCGGGTTGACTGATACACAGCGAGAAGGGATTTTCATGAATGGTTTAACTCCGGAGATGCGGGAAGTGGTGAATATGTGTAAGCCTGTAGATCTTCCTGATATGATTGCTACCGCTCATCAGATGGAAGACGGCGCGGTGTATAAAATGGTTTGTCGTGAGAGGTCTTTGGAATCAAAACAACATTGGCGACAACCTTTTGTTAAACCAGCTACAACAGTGACACCGGTTGATAAGAACAGTGGTATTAAGGCGCAAAGACCTCAATTGAAGTTAACAGAGAGTCAAATTGCGGAGAAGAAGAGGTTGGGACTCTGTTTTACTTGTGACGATAAGTGGTCACGTCAACATTGGTGTCCAAATCGTTCCTTACAAGTGCTCACAGTCATTAATGGTATTGAAATGGAGATAGTGGATCAATCGTTGGTGGAGTTAGAAGATGAATCAGCGCTTTCTGAGTCGACGTTGATGGATTTGTCCTTAAATTCTTTTTTAGGCAATTCCTCACCTACGACTACGAAGGTTCGAGGAACGATTAACATGAATAGGGTGGTGGTGATGGTAGACAGTGGAGCCACTCACAATTTCATCTCTCCAGCAACAATGGCTCAGTGTGAGCTCACGGCTACGAATAATGCGAACTGGGAAGTGTTGTTAGGAACAGGCTTATCAGTACACAGCTCGGGGGTTTGTCAAAATGTGAAGGTGTTCTTACCAACGATGTCTTTTCAGGCTGACTTTGTAGTTTTGGACCTCGGCAACGTGGATGTTATTTTGGGGGTGCAGTGGCTACGTACTTTAGGAGTTTGTACGGTAGATTGGGAAAAGAATGAGTGGTCTTTCTGTCATCAGGGAAGACAAGTGAAAGTGACAGGAGATCCATCTTTACATGCTCCTAACGTGTCATTCAAAACATTGCTACCGGAGTTACTCATTCAAAACAGAGGTTGTGATATCGAGCTAAAGATTATGGAGAAGAAGAAGGGAGCAGAAGAAGTAATTCCGCCTGAAATGTCGAAGATGTTGTTGACATATGATGCGGTTTTTCAAAAACCAACATGCTTACCTCCAGTTCGTGGTAATGAGCATGCTATTGTACTAAAGGAGGGTACGAAGCCGATCAGTGTGAGACCGTATCGATACCCACATGCTCATAAGGAAGTGATGGAGATATTGGTAAAGGAGATGCTGGAAGAAGGGTTGATCAGGCCGAGCCACAGTCCATTCTCTAGTCCGGTTTTACTGGTCAAGAAAAAGGATAATTCACACCGATTTTGTGTGGATTATAGGGCTCTGAACAAGGCTACAATACAGGACAAGTACCCTATTCCAATCATAGATCAGTTATTGGATGAACTTCATGGCGCAACTATCTTTACGAAGCTTGATTTGAGGTCTGGTTATCATCAGATACGAATGCGAGAGGAGGATATTGCTAAAACAGCGTTCAGAACACATGACAGTCATTTCGAGTTTTTGGTGATGCCGTTTGGGCTCACCAATGCCCCGGCAACTTTCCAAGCACTGATGAATGACGTTTTTCGTCCATTCTTGCGGAGATTTGTCCTCGTGTTCTTCGATGATATACTGATCTACAGTAGGAATATTGAGGAGCATATTGAGCATGTCAGCAGAGTGCTGGATGAGTTTGTGAAACATAAGCTCTTTGCTAATAAAAAAAAATGCTCATTTGCTCAAGCTAGCGTTGAATACTTGGGTCATGTGATCAGTAAAGATGGAGTGTCGACAGATGAGAAGAAGATAGCAGCGGTCAAGAATTGGCCAATTCCGAGATCAGTTAAACAGTTGAGAGGGTTTTTAGGTTTGACGGGGTATTACAGACGTTTTGTAATATACTATGGGTGCCTTGCTAAACCGTTGACTGAGCTGTTGAAGAAAGATCAGTTTGAGTGGGGTATTCTACCACAACAAGCGTTTGAGAAGTTGAAAACGGCAATGATCACAGCACCTGTTTTGGCTCTTCCGGATTTCACTCAACTATTCATTGTGGAGTCAGATGCTTCTGGCTTTGGTGTAGGTGCAGTTTTGATGCAAAATAATCATCCTATAGCTTTCTTCAGTCATGGGTTGACGGCGAGGGAGCAACAAAAACCAATTTATGAGCGTGAACTGATGGCAATAGTGATGGCCATACAGAAATGGCGTCATTACTTGTTGGGAAGGCGTTTTGTGGTACGTACTGATCAGCAAAGTCTGAAGTATCTGTTGGAGCAGAGAGAAATCACATTGGACTACCAGCGTTGGCTAACAAGGATTTTGGGATATGAGTTTGACATTGAATACAAAGTGGGCAGTGAAAACAAAGTTGCAGATGGATTGTCTCGGATTGATCATTCAGTGGAGGGTGAAGCAGGGTTACTGTTGCTAGCTATGACTGTTCCTGTGACGCTACAGCTACAAGATTTATATAGAGAAATTGAGGAGAATGGGGAGATTCAAGGGATCAGTAATAAACTGCAAACTGGTCAGACGGTTAAGAATGGGTTTTCTTTGGTCAACGGGAGACTATTTTACAAACAGAAACTGGTGATTCCTACTTCTTCAGTACATATTCCATTGATTCTGCAGGAATGTCATGACACGTTGATGGGAGGTCATGCGGGGGTTTTGAGAACATTACAGAGAGTAAAGGCGTTGTTTTATTGGCCGAAGATGAGAAAGAGAGTTCAGGAGTACGTAGCGGCTTGTGATGTGTGTCAAACTCACAAGTATTCTACGTTATCCCCAGCAGGGCTGTTGCAACCAATCGAGTTACCGGTTCGCATTTGGGAAGACATTGCGATGGATTTTGTAGAAGGTTTACCGGTTTCGCAAGGCGTGAATGTGATCTTGGTTGTTGTGGATAGGTTGAGTAAGTATGGCCATTTCATAACTTTGAAACACCCTTTTACAGCGGTGGATGTTGCGCAAAAGTTTGTGAAAGAAGTGGTAAGATTACACGGATTTCCGAAATCAATCATCTCGGACAGGGACAAGATTTTCTTGAGCAAATTTTGGAAGGAGTGTTTTCGTTTGTCCGGCACGAGATTGCGTTTCAGCACGGCCTTCCATCCTCAAACAGATGGTCAGACAGAAGTGTTGAACCGGTGTGTTGAGACTTATCTTCGTTGTTTCGCTTCTACTCATCCAAAGAATTGGTCGCAGTATTTGGCATGGGCAGAGTTGTGGTACAATACATCGTATCACACAGCGTTGAAGTGTACACCATTCAAGTTGGTATATGGCCGTGATCCTCCTACGTTGTTGGCTTATGAGGATGGCGCTACACAAAACTTTGAGTTGGATGCGATGTTACAGGAGCGTGAATTGGTGCTGTCTTCTATCAAACAAAATCTGTTGCGTGCTCAAGCGATTATGAAGAGTAATGCGGATAAACACATGAGAGACTTGGAGTTTCAGGTGGGAGAGAAAGTTTATCTGAAGCTTAGACCATACAGGCAACAGTCAGTGAGTCGCAGATTGTTTCAGAAGCTCGCAGCGAGATATTATGGCCCTTTTCCAGTGGTTGCAAGAATAGGCAAGGTTGCGTATCGCTTGGAGCTGCCTGAGAATTCGAGAATTCACCCTGTGTTTCATATTTCTCAGCTGAAATCAGTGGTTGGAGCTTCTGTGGATGTGACTCCGTTACCTCCTACGCTTTCAGATTCAGATGATTTACTGATTGAACCTGATGAAGTTTTAGATAGGAGATACGATGAGAATGGATATTTGGAGGTGTTAGTGAAGTGGAAGCATCTTCCGGATCATGAGTCTTCATGGTTGAGAGTGGGTGAACTTAAACAGCAGTTTCCTTCATTTTCACTTGAGGACAAGCTGAAGCTCGACGAGGGGGGTATTGATATGCCTTGGTGCGTATACACGAGGAAGAGAAGAGATAAAAAGAGTGACGAGAAGAAAGACGAGGATCAGAATGAGGATGAGCTGGCATTAGCTGGGGAGAGTGGCGGTTAGAGTTGATTGAACAAATGGTTACTGGGCCTTAGTATATATAAGAGGACCCATAGTTAGAAAGGATTCATGGAAGTTTTGGCTTAGGCCTATTCTGTTTAGGAATTGTATTGGCTTGACTCTCGATTTGAGATCAAGAGAGGGTGGTTGGGCGGTTAGTGAATAAAATACTTCTATTGTATATCAATACCATGCACGATAGTTCATCTTTGATCTCTGCAAATCGATAGTAATTGGTTTGGAGCCAGTTACCATATTTATTTCATGATGAACCTTCATTATATATAAGGCATAAAATCAAGAACTGATCTAAACCTCGCCTATTGATTCCACGAGCTCAGACTCTTTGGTTACAATCTCTTGTGGCGTGGAAGAACTCCGAGAAAGCATCTTAATTATCCACGTTCTGTTACAATAACAATCAAAATATTATGAGCAACACTGATTCTAATGGATAGGTTTCTTGTTCTTTCATAAAAGACTGACCTATGGCTCCATTTTGGCTCGCTCTTTGAAAGAATGAGCCTAGAAAGATGAAGTTCTTTCGTGAATGCCTCCAAGGGTTGATTTTGTTTCGGTAAGATCAACTTCCTATAGATTAAGAAGCAAAAACATTAGGAAACAAATCAAAGCCAAATTATAACTAAAATTCATTTTTCTAAGTACCTGGCATTCCATGCAGTTCCAAAGTCTGAGCTTAACAGCAAAACAGCTTGGCTATGCTTCATGACTTTGCTCTCTCTCAAGTGTAGTAGGTAGGGAACATGCAGAGACCTCAGATGAGATATTTTTGGTAAGGGACTCGTTACTACATGCGTTTTCATGGCGTTTGTACTTGTTAAATACAGCCAGGAACGCATGTTTTGCAACTTTACATAATTGAATAAGTATATCGGTTGATATTCCAAGTTTATGATCTTGATTCCATAAATTTGTTGAGGTTCCGTCACTGGAGGATCCTGCTTCTTTATCCAGCATTGTGAACTGTGAGGGGTGGATAAACCCAACTTCATCACTTAATTCAAAGAGAGAAAGAAAAAAGTTATTGACATGAAGACATGAATAAGATTGACACGAGGTGGCTGAGTTATGACATGAGGCGGCTGAGTTACATGAGGTGGTTGAGTTATGACATGAGTCGGCTGAGTTACATGAGGTGACTAAGTTATGACATGAGGCGGATGAGTTACATGAGGTGGCTGAGTTATGACATGAAAAAGCTGAGTTGTTGAGACGAAAAAGAGCTGTTGGAGAGTGTTGACTTTAAAGTGTGAACACAAATTTGAATTTGGATTCAGATCTGATGGAGCCCCTGGAATACCCTATTATCCAAAAAATCTTACTATCTCTCTTGTGTTTCTTGTTAATATAAAAACCATTGTATGTGGAGACAAAAATAATTAAGGAAATAAGTTTCTCATTCTTGTGTCTCTCTCTCTATTCTTTCATCATGTTCTTAATCTGATTTCTCTTAAATCTCTTAAATCTCTTAAACTTTCATGGTATCAGAGCCTAATAGCTCCTGAAACCTTATTCTCTACTCATTCTCAAACATTACTTCCGCAAATCTCTGATTATTTTTCAAAATTTCTCTCTTTACCCACTTGATAATAGCTGTTTTTGAGTTGTTCTTGATGTTCTTGAACTGTTCTTGAGCTTCTCATCCGCAAATCACCCTATTTTTCTCTTTTCTTGCTGAATCTTGAGCTGTTTCTGATGGATAATAACTCAAAGATGGTTGTGATTCCAGTTACCCTTAAGAGAACTAACTACTTACTGTGGGCAAGGCTTGTCAAAACTGCTCTTGGAGGCAGAGGACTCTGGGAGTTAGTTGAGGAGGGCAAGAACCCAAAGAAAAAGACCATGCTAGGAGGGGATGACAAAGAATATGCTGCTGGTGCTGTTGCTGAAGACAAGAAAAGAGGCCAGGAGGATCTCATGGTGTTGTCTATCATCCAGAACAGTCTTGAAACCTCAATCAGTAGAGTGTTTGAAGTCAAGAGGGCTATCAATACTCTTATTCAAGAAGACACTATCTTTGATAACCACTTTGGGAAGTTCGGATCCTTGTGGGCTGAGCTTGAGATGTTAAGGCCAGGGACTGTTGATCCTGATGTGTTGAATGTAAGGAGAGAGCAAGACAAGGTCTTTGCACTCCTTCTCACCCTTAATCCAGGGTACAATGATCTAATCAAGCACATCCTCAGGAGCAAGGAACTTCCATCACTTGAAGAGGTGTGTGCACAGATACAAAAGGAGCAAGGATCAGTGGGTCTCTTTGGAGGAAAAGGGGAGCTCACCATGGCTAACCAAGCTCACAGAGGTACTGAGACAAAAGCTGATGGCACAGCTAATAAGGGGTCTTACAAACCAGAAGATAAGAAGGTTTGGGTGTGTGATCACTGCAAGAAGAAAGGCCATGGCAAGGACAAGTGCTGGATTCTGCATCCACACCTCAAGCCTCAAAAGTTCAGCACTTCCCAAGCTGATGCAGGAGCTAACTTCTCTGGTGAAATGGGGGGGGGGACCATCCACTTCTGTGCGCAACACAACTAATGGTGATGAGAAGACATTGACAGTCAGTGGAGGCTCATCCGTGAGAGCTACACAAGATGATTCCATCAAGAAGTCAGACATTGATGCACTCATCAAAGCTCTCAAATAGTCTGGTAACACACTTGGTATCTCTCTCAGTGCATCATATAAATTGCCTAAGGCTCTTGGTACATCAGTACATCAACCGCATACATCTAGTAGTGTTAAGCCTTTAGTTATAGACTCAGGAGCTTCTCACCACATGATTAGTGATGCTAAGTTGATTAAAAACATAGAACCTATCCTAGGTAATGTCATGATTGCCAATGGAGATAAAATACATATTAAAGGTGTAGGAACTCTTAAGTTGTTTGAAAAAGATTCTAGAGCTTTTTACATGCCAACGTTTGCTTCAAATCTTTTATCAGTTAAGAGAGCCACCACTGATTTGAATTGCAATGTGATTTTTAGTCCTAATGAGGTTGTGTTTCAGGATATTGAGACCCTTAAGTTGATTGGCAAAGGTGTTACAAAGGAGCACTTGTACCTACTTGAAGATATCAAGCATGTCTCCAATTTATCTTCTGCTTTTACTTCAATTCATGTTTTAGATCAAGATGTATTATGACATGCTAGGCTAGGCCACCCCCATTCTCGTGCACTGAACCTTTTATTACCTGATGTTTCTTTTAAAAGTGACGGCTGTAAAGCATGTATTCTAGGCAAACATTGCAAGACTGTTTTCCCTAAGTCATCTACTATTTATGAAAACTGCTTTGATCTTATACATTCTGATGTCTGGACTGCTCCATGCACTTTTAGGGAAAATCATAGATATTTTGTCACCTTTATAGATCAAAAATCTAAGTATACTTGGCTGACTATGATTCAAACTAAAGATAGGGTGCTAGATGCTTTTATTAATTTCCAAAATTACATAACTAATCAATTCAATATTAAGATCAAAGTATTCAGGTCAGATAATGGGGGAGAATACACAAGCACAACCTTCAAAAATCATCTAGCTAAACATGGAATTATTCATCAAACCAGTTGCCCATACACACCACAACAAAATGGTGTAGCTGAGAGGAAAAACAGACATCTCATGGAGGTAGCTAGGTGTATGATGTTCTACACCAACGTGCCCAAGAGATTCTGGAGTGATGCAGTCATGACTGCTTGTTATCTTATAAATCGCACACTAACAATAGTGCTTGGTGATCATACTCCATATGAGGTATTGAATCATAAAAAACCCTTTCTGAATCACTTGCGTGTATTTGGGTGCTTGTGCTATGTTTTGCAGCCAGGTGAACTGAGAAACAAACTTGAAGCTAGGAGTACTAAAGGCTTGTTCATTGGCTACTCTACTACTCAAAAAGGCTACAAGTGTTATGTTCCAGAATCAAGAATGGGAATGATGTGCAGCCTGCACATGATCAAGAAGAGATACAATCAGAAGCAGATGTTGAGACTCAAATGGAGACGCAGAGTGATGGAAATGAAGCAGAACCTCAACAAATTCAACCACTGAGAAGGAGTACCAGAGTGAAGAAACTATCCAAGTGGGTCGACACCAGAGTGTACTTTAACATAGGCCTGGGCATTTTAACCTGGACCCGAAGGCCCGAACCGGAATCGACCCAAAAATACCCGACCTGGAACCAGACCAAAAATTTACAAGTACCTTTTGGGTCTAAATTTTTTTTACCCGAAAGAACCGGAACCGAAAAGGAACCGACCCGAATAGACCCAGACCCAAAAAGAACTGACCCGAATAGACCCGACCCGATAAGAACCGATTTGTACCCGACTTAAAAATATGTATATCTAAAACTATGATGTTTTTGTGTTCTATTTTATATATATTATTTTATGATTTAGTTGAAATATCTTTTGTTAACAACATTTGTTAATATTTTTTAACATTTTTAAAGTAATATAAAGCTTTAAAATGTAAAATTTAGAGTTTTAAAACGTTTTATTTTAATTATTAATAGTTTCATTTAAGTTGTTTTGTAAAATTTTAGATATATATGACAAATATTCAACTAAAGTTGATGGAATTGGGTATATCATGTCTTTTTCAGATCCTAAATACCCGAACCCGACCCGGACCCGATATGGACCCGAAAAATTACGGGTATTTTATGAGTATTTTAATTATAGACCCGAACCGATCCGGACCCGAGAAGAACCGACCCGAACCCAAACCAAAAATTTCTAAGTACCTATTGAGTCTAAATATTTAAGACCCGAAAAAACCCGGACCCCAAAGGAACCGGCCCGAACCCGACCCGAAGACCCGAACGCCCAGGCCTACTTTAACAACAATGCAGTGGCTCACCCTATCCAAGCAACCTGTTTTTTTGCAAGTTATCCTCAAGAGCATGTAGTCTTCATCAGCAATCTAGAACAAGATTATGTTCCAACAACTTATGAAGAAGCTATGGAGCATGAAGAATGGAGAAACTCAGTTGGAGATGAAGTTGGAGCCATGATCAAGAATGACACTTGATATGAGACTGAGCTTCCCAAAGGAAAAAAAAAGCAGTCATCAGCCGCCTACTCTTCACCATCAAGTACCGTGCAAATGGATAACCAGAGAGGAAGAAGACAAGACTAGTTGCAATGGGATACACTCAAGTCTATGGAGAAGACTACCTAGACACATTTGCACCAGTAGCTAAACTTCATACCATAAGGATTCTACTCTCAGTTGCTGTGAACTTGGAGTGAGATTTGTGGCAGATGGATGTCAAGAATGCTTTTCTTCAAGGAGAGCTAGAAGATGAGGTATATATGAGGCCACCACCTGGTATGGAAGACATGGTCAAGCCTGGAAATGTCCTAAGGTTGAAGAAAGCAATCTATGGATTAAAATAGTCACCAAGAGCCTGGTATCACAAGCTGAGTACAGTTATTAATGGAAGAGGGTTTGTAAAGTCAGAACCTGATCACTCTCTTCACTCTCACAAGCAAGCAAGGCATTGTGGTAATATTGATCTATGTAGATGATATCATCATCACAGAGAGTGACAAGGAAGGTATCATCTCAACTAAAGCTTTTCTTAAGTCTGCTTTTGATATTAAAGATTTGGGGGAGTTAAAGTACTTTCTAGGGATATAAATATGCCGCTCTAAAGAGGAGCTTTTCTTATCTCAAAGAAAGTACACATTATATATCTTGAACAAGGGGGGAAAGCTTAGGGAAAGAGGAGCCAAAACACCACTTGGGGAAGGCTACAAAGTGTTGCGCGAGGGGGAGATTGAAAATGAGCCATTTGGAGACTTAAAGCTGTATAGGAAGATGGTTGGGAAACTGATCTATCTCACCATTACAAGACCAGACATCTGCTTTGTTGTGAATCAAGTCAGTCAGCATATGCAAGCACCTAAGATTCATCATTGGAATATGGTAGAAAGGATCTTGAGATATCTAAGGGAAGCTCCTGGCCAAGGTGTATGGATGGGTTGCAACAAGAGCATAGAGATTGTGGGATATTATGATGCAGATTGGGCTGGTGATAGGATAGACATGAGGTTTACTACAAGCTATTGCACTTTCATTGGAGGCAACTTAGTCACTTGGAAGAGCAAGAAGCAGAAAGTGGTATCATGTTCAAGTGCTGAGGCAGAGTATAGGGCAATGAGGAAGCTTACTAGTGAGCTTATCTGGATCAGGAACCTGCTAAGAGAATTGGGTATAGAAGCAACAACACCAATCACAATGCACTGTGATAAACATGCGGCCATCCACATTGCTTCAAACTCAGTGTTTCATGAGAGGACAAAACAAATTGAAGTGGATTGTCACAAGGTGAGACAAGCTGTGGAGCATAAAATCATTTTACCTTGCTACACTAGAATTGAAGACCAGCTAGCTGATATCTTCACCAAAGGAGCAAGCATCAAAGTCTGTGAGTACATTCACCCAAGATTGGGGCTCATAGACTTAAATAGATCATGATCCCCTTAAGCCATGAAGCATATACTCTTTTTCCTTTGTGTGTTTTTGTCCCATTGGATTTTTCACACAAAAGGTTTTAATGAGGGATGTATTCATGGGTTCCAAGCTTAACCATGCTTTCTGGTAAAGCTTGAGGAGGAGTATTGACATGAAGACATGAATAAGATTGACATGAGGTTGCTCAGTTATGACATGAGGCGGCTGAGTTACATGAGGTGGCTGAGTTACATGAGGTGGCTGAGTTATAACATGAGTCGGCTGAGTTACATTAGGTGACTGAGTTATGACATGAGGCGACTGAGTTACATGAGGCGGTTGAGTTACATGAGGTGGCTAAGTTATGACATGAAGAGGCTGAGTTGTTGAGACGAAAAAGAGCTCTTGGAGAGTGTTGACTTTAGGTGTGAACACAGATTTGAATTTGGATTCAGATCTGATGGAGCCTCTGGAATACCCTATTATCCCGCAAATCTTACTATCTCTCTTGTGTTTCATGTTAATATAAAAACCTAAAGACAAAAATAATTAAGGAAATAAGTTCTTCATTCTTGTGTCTCTCTTTCTCTATTCTCTCATCATGTTTTTAATCTGATTTCTCTTAAATCTCTTAAACTTTCAAAAATGAATCAGGAAACGCCTAGAAACATATATATATATATATATATATATATATATATATATATACACGTATTCTCATGTGAATGTAGTCAGCGTTATATGAAATCTAAAATCACTGAACCCAACTATGATCAACAAGAAATGAATGAAATTAATATTCGCTGATCATAACTTGAAATCATCTTTAAAAAAGAATAAAAAAAGAGGAGAAGATTTGATGATACTCACATGAGAGGGTCAGATTGAAGAACATGCTCGAACTGATTCAACAAGTCGAAGCAATCTTCTTGAGAACATGATCCTTGTTCCATTTTTCAGAAGCTACAACTTCCCACTTTCAATATCTGAAAAAAAAAATACATTAACAAAATAATTCTACATTCAACGAGTATCAGCGAAAAGATAGTAGGAAAAGCATATATGTACGGGACTGAGACAACGAGTATGTAAATCTGAAAGTATAAACTCTCACCCAAAAAGAGCCTAAATTTCAGCAAAAAGTAGTCAGTCAATCTGAAGGCACAAACAAAAGGCACAAAGATCATACTTTCTTTCTATGCGCGCTAAAATGGGTTTCATACCCGAACTAGGGGTCGCTGAGAAAATACATATCCTAACTTTTATTGCATGTCAAAACATACATTTACTAATCATAAATTTGAAATTCATGCCTGAACTAGGGTTCGATAAAAAAATACATACCTCAATTCTTATTGCATGTCAAAACATACCTTAACTAATCAAAAATTTGAATTTTATGCCTAATTTTTAGAAGTCAACATTAATCCCAATCTATACTATTATTTGCGAAGTAATTTTTCGCAACGGAACTCTCACGTTAAAAATTAGAGTGGCTAAAGTCTATGTTACCCTTAATAAATTTTTATATATATTCTATTATATAATAAAACAAATTTTATATTAAAAATCTTATATATTTTTTTGAAAAATAGTTATGATGATTCTTATAGATTATGTTGTTATCTTAAAATAATATTTTACTATTATAAAAGTAAAAAAAAATTAAAAGAAGTGATTTTTACAATATTATATTTATAGTATAGAATTTGAATTTGACGATGGAGAGAGAGCTAGAGCAGGGGAAAATGGCTTATTCATGCCCGAACTAAGGGTCGCTGAGAAAATACATACCCTAACTTTTACTGCATGTCAAAACATACATTCACTAATCATAAATTTGAAAGGGTTCGATAAAAAAAATACATACCTCAATTCTTATTGCATGTCAAAACATACCTTAACTAATCAAAAATTTGAAATTTATGCCTAATTTTTAGAAGTCAACGTTAATCCCAATCTATACTATTATTTGTGAAGTAATTTTTCGCAACGGAACTTTCACGTTAAAAATTAGAGTGGCTAAAGTCTATGTTACCCTTAATGAATTTTTATATATATTCTATTATATAATAAAACAAATTTTATATTAAAAATCTTATATATTTTTTTGAAAAATAGTTATGATGATTCTTATAGATTATGTTGTTATCTTAAAATAATATTTTACTATTATAAAAGTAAAAAAAAATTAAAAGAAGTGATTTTTACAATATTATATTTATAATAGTAAAATATTATTTTAAGATAACAACACAATATATAAGAATCACATAATTATTTTTTAAAAAATATATAAGATTTTTGATATAAAATTTGTTTTATTATATAATAGAATATATATACAAATTCATTAAGGATAACATAGACTTCAACCACTCTAATTTTTAACCTGAGAGTTCCGTTGCGAAAAATTATTTCGCAAATATTAGTATAGATTGAGATTAGCGTTGACTTCTAAAGACTAGACATAAATTTCAAATTTTTGATTAGTTAAGGTATGTTTTGCCATGCAATAAGAGTTGGGGTATGTATTTTTTATCGATCCCTAGTTCAGGCATGAATTTCAAATTTTTGATTAGTGAAGGTATGTTTTGACATGCAGTAAAAGTTGGGGTATGTATTTTCTCAGCGACCACTAGTTCGGGTATGAATAAGCTGTTTTCTCGATAGAGCGACCACTAGTTCGGGTGTGTCTGCTGACGCAGGAAAGAGCTGTTTTAGGTCTGTAAAGGGAAAAAAAAAGAAGGAGATAATAATGGTGCTGCCAAGAATCGAACTGTAGACCTTTTCCGTGGGTCCAAGTCTCACTTATCATTTTTTCCAAATAACTTAGACAATCCGATTTAAAGCGAAAGATATTCTACACTTGTGAAAATTTAATAAAACACATATATGCATTTTTAGAATTTGTAAAGTAAATAAACATGTTTTATTTAAACCAATTTTTTTATTAATTCCATTTAAATCTCTAACCAGTTTAGTTCCATTTGGTATTTTTATGATAAAATTAATCATTTAATTCGTATATATGAATGTAAGATAAAATCTTAATAATTGATTAAATTAATGTTTAATTAATCTTTATAAAATAATTTATCTCAACAAAAAGGCGATGGTGTGTGCGATTTTTTAGACAAGATGAAGATTGGATCGAGTTCTGAGATCAGAGGTTTTTGGGAAGCTAATGATGGGGAAATTAGGGATTGTGGCGCTAAGGAGGAGATCAGATCGTGGTCATGGGGGGATCGGGATTTTTTTGGCGCTATGGAGAAAGGAACGAGAGGTCACTCAATGGTATCATCAAGATCCAGACAAGGAAGGTGGAGTTACTGTAAATATCGAGAGGGATTCGTATGATTACGCAAGGTACGAGTTCTCGGATCTGGAAAATTGGAATAATTTGGGGAAATCTTCGGATTTGTCATTTTAACTTAATCATCGTGGTTTTGTTGGAGTCAGCATCAATGAGGAGATATGGTATATGGGTATATTCGAATTTGGATTTTAATTTCGGGAAGTTTATCAAATCAGTGATTAGCTATTTCTCTTCTCTACAAGAATCTCGGGAAATTTGGGCTATGATTTCTGAGGATATGCTTTTTCAAAATGGAGATTCGCTTTTAATAGTGATTTGTGATATATCAATACTTTTAGAATGGAATTCGATATTGATTGTGCTTCTGAGTATATATATACTAAAGAAGATGTGATGTGTTTTCATCATTCTCATTCTCGACATTTTCTCACATTCTTTTTGGTCTCTTGTTCTCTTTTGTCTTTGGAGCGTTATGTCTCAGGGTCAGTGGTTAGTCAAGTCTGGCGGCAAGAAGGTTCAGACCCCAAGTCTGGGCTTGAAGATCTCGATTCCAAAGTTTGATAACTCCAATCTTATTGCGGAGTACTCAAAAATAATGATAGGGCGTTGCATGAATCCTTCCAAGCAGGTGATGAAGGCGTTGCTGTACCACCTCCCGAAGATCTGGAATGTGGATGAGAGAGTGGTGGGAGCAGACTTGGGACTAGGGCGGTTCCAGTTCGACTTTGACCAGGAGGATGATATTGTTGAGGTGATGAAAAACGAGCCTTTCCATTTCGATAATTGGATGATGTCTATTGTCCGGTGGGAGCCGGTTGTGGAGGAGAACTATCCCTCTAAAATAACATTCTGGGCGCGTGTCATTGGTGTACCTCTCCACTTTTGGGCTGCGCCAACTTTCAAAAGTATTGGTGAGGCTTTGGGAGAGGTTCGAGGAGAGGATGACATTGACATTGATGAAGGAAAGGTCAGGGTCATCATTGATGCGTTCAAGCCTCTAGTCTTTTCGGTCACGGCAGAGTTCCATAGTGGTGAGGAGTCTACCATTGCTTTGAGGTATGAGAAATTACATGGGTTTTGCCGCATTTGCTCAAGTTTGAGGCATGACCAGTCTAAATGCCCGACGGTGATGAAGACTACAGAGGAGGAGAAGGAGGCACAACCACCAAGACCGGATCAGGATCCATCCATGTTAAGTTACAAGGGTGCAGTGGAATCGCAAGGAAGAGAGTCTGGTGCTGCTGGTGATGGTAATAATCGGAGACATGGCCAACAAGTCACGCAGAACAAGGATTACAAAGGAAAAGGCATTGCACATGATAACAACAACTATGAGGATTTTAAAAAACCGGGATTCAAGAGGTCTTATGGAGATCAAGATGGGGCTTATTCAAGGAACATGAGGCAGAGTGGTCGTCTTCCCCCTGCAGAGGCTCCAGCGAGGCATGCTATGGACACTAGCGGTTTGAACAAGCTCGACTCTCAAGACGTGGGGCAACATTTGGATGACCAATAAAAGCTTATGCTTGATGCATTTAGGAGTGGAAAGAGTGGAGAGAGGAACCATATTTCAGCTTCTAAGGCTCGAAAACTCTCACCTTTGAAGGAAACTCCTCAGGAACGGCTTCGAAAGGATTGGCGGGAGATGAAGATGAGAATATGGAAGAGGCTGAGGCTAAGGATCTACAGGAGACAACCCTTCCCTCTGAGCACCTTGGTGTTGCTGATGCGTAGGCGATGACACTTTCCAATACAAGAGAGCGTGAGGGAGAGAAGGAAGGGGAGAAGGAGGGCATGATTGAAGGTGCGGTGACTGATGGTGCGGCGTCGGAGCTAGCTGAGGATGTGGTCTTTACCGAGGTAGCAGAGGAGGGGGCCCTGATCAGTTGGGAGACGTGATCCTCACTGAAGCAGATCTTGATGTGGAGGAGGAGGATCAACTGATGGAGACAGAAACTCAGGAGGCTGCAAATGTTAATGAAGGAAAAGAACGTCAGGCTAATAAGAAGAAGCTGGGGACAGCAAGTGGTGCTGTGATGGGAGGTACGCTCAAGAAGCGGCTGGTGCAGAGCGTCGTCTCTCCAAGGAAGAAACACACGGCTAGGCAGGGGAGTAAGATGGGGGAGAAGGGTATATTACCCCCAAAGAAGGCTTCAGTTAAGGCAGATCCTGATCAGGATTAAAGAGTTATCAAGTTCTCTAAAATTTAATGAATAAGTGTAGGGAAAGATCTAGTATTCCCTTTGAATTTCGTTTTGATTTTGTTTTCAATCTTTGCTATGAGTTTCCTCTGAGGTTTTCAGGGAGTTGGAATAATAAATTTGAGTGTTTTTCTTTCGTATTGAGATCTTATGAGTATGGGTGGTGGTTAGATTTGTGTAGGATTAAGCCTTCTCGGGGACTATTATATCTGGTCAGTTATTGGAGTTTTTTCTTTTATCTGGTTAGGAGATACATTGTGTTTTGGTCTTTGTTTATTGGGAGTAGAGTAATGGGGACAAGTAATGAGGAGAGTGCTATTTGGAATCAGCATTTTGCCATTGAGGTTGATATGGAGTCTGTTGAGTAGATGCAATTTTTACAAGCTGATTTGGAAAAGTCATGTGTACTGATTACAAGCGTTACAAGCTGTGGGTGTAATGGTTTGCTTGTAGAAATGCTGATTAGTAACGCTATGTTGTTTGGAACAGGTAATTTGGCTTGTCAATATGTGGGGTTCCATTGGTGTTTCTTTACTTGGCAGGGGCTTGGCGTTTATGCTTCTGGTGTGTTGTGTTTTGGTACGTGGAGGGAACTATACAGATCGTTACATACGAGGTGGGTGGCTATGGAATGGAGCGATATTGGTAGTGATATACTTTCACAAACAATGTGATACGGCGATGGGTTTTCCCACTAAGAAACTGTGAGATTTTCAGAGATCTCAGGCTGTGTGTTTGTGTGAAACCCAATAGGGCAGAGAGAGAGTTTGATTTAGGTGATTTAGAGAGAGATAGATTAGTGGCAGTGTTTATGAGTGATTAAGTGTTTACTCAGATCAGAAACAAAAAACTTTGAGAGATTAGGAGATTAGAGACTAAGAAAGGGAGAGATTAAGGGATTCTGATCCAAGAACACTTTTTTATTATGAAGGAGAAGGGGAAATCCCCCTAACTCTCTTAAGAGTTACAAATCGACAATGATAGGCTTATATATGCCTTTACACTTTGCAAACTCATAAACCTATATCTAATGGATAGAAATAACTGAAGAGGAATGGATGGTGAGGATGAGTTGATCTTGTTATTCTGAATCTGATTGGCTGAAGCAGCTGGCGCCTCTCTTTAATTCAAACCAGGGCTGTGCTGTGATTGGCTCTCCTTAGGCTCCTCCTAATCTGTCCACAGATCAGTCTAGGTTCATGGTCGTGGCTCCCTTTGCCTTTACAGTCCAAGCCAGCCTGTCCCATGACCAAACTCTCCAATTATATCACAGCACCTTATCTTCTTTGTCTTCTTCTCTTAAGAGCTTCTTTTGTCTTCTTCTCTTAAGAGCTGACCTACGCTCTATTTTTGCACCAACTTCATAACTTCTGAAATGGTCGAGTTATGAACTTTCGGGTCGGGACAGGTCCGTACACGTCCGTACCAAATCCGTACGGCCTCGCCCTAAGTTTGCACACTCGACCACCTGTTCCCAAAGATACTCCTAAGCCTCTCCTGACTTGGCCCTATCTTTGCACAACCATCAGATCACTTCTGGACACCCTCAGACCCTCCTGAAGCCTTAGTAGACAATCCCTGAAGGACTTGCCCTATCTTTGCACAAGCACCAACTCAACTCATCACCTTTGCTTCTCCACTTCTTCTCTTCAAGTTAACACTCCCCCTCAAGCTTGACTTTAGTTGATCCTAAGTCAAGCTTGGAACCTTGAAGAACTTCCTCATTAAAAACCTTACCAAGGAAAACCCTTTGGGACAAAACCTTGATGAGGGAAAAAGAGTAAAGTCTTCAAGGCCTAGGGATTGGCCAGTGAGTCTTTGTGCCTTACCAACAATGTAAGGGACACAAAGACTCTGGATCATGGCCCTCATGTGATACAAGATAGAACCCACTCTTCTTGATCATCATCAACACTTCTTGTACTCTTCTTCAGACAGATCTTGGTCTCTCCCCCTTTCACCTAACTTCTTGTTAGGTTGAAGTGTTTGGACACACCAGATCTTCCTTGATAGATACAAGTACCTGATACATCATTCCACAAGTGTATCAGTTCTCAAGAGATAAACCTATCATGAATGTATATAAAGAGATAGAGATCAGGTTTACTCCCTTGTATAAATGGTGAGGAGTGGTTGCTCTTCACACGCCACTTGAATCCCTCACTTGCTGAGCTTAACAGCTCCTTCTCTTATCATGCAAGCTCATCCACACTCCCCCTCAAGCTTGAGACCGAGTATAGAGAAGATCCAAGCTTGATGGTGAGCGCATGATAGCTCCATGATAAGCCTTGTGGAGAGCACCTCCATCTCTTTCAGACTTGATGCTTGAAGCCTCCACCACATCACCATTGCACTGAGGAGATACCTCAGCCCACTCTCCAAGCATCTTACACTAGCTTGTTGAGTGACTTTCTTCTTCCCTCCACTTCGGCTGGATCACTCCATGATCAGCTTGCAATGGCCTTGAGTAACACAGGTCATTGAGCAACAGGATCATCAGGTGGCTCACTTAGCTCCCCTCCTCAAGCTTGGATTGAGTATAGATCCAAGGTTGAAGTGAGTCTCAGTGAGCCTTAAGATCAGGAGCGCAACATCTCATAGAGTGCGCTTCAACCACTGATCAACCCTTCCCATTATCTCCAATGCCTACTGGCCACCGGTCTCCTCCAGACTTAGGTGATGACCACTCGCCTTGTGTATCCACATACACCCCAGCGACCATTCCCAATGGGTAAAGTCTTCCTCTTCTACTCGGATTGATGATGGACAGAGAGCACATCATGTGAACCTGAAACATCACTCAAACTCCAGCAAAGATAAGACACAAGCATTGGGATCAATCTTTGACTAATCATCAAGTTTGATCTCCAATGTCACAAGCTATGCAACAGATTGAAACAAGCATTATCAAGTTCAAATCTTTGCAAGCAAACTCTCTAAGCACAAGCATGATCATAACAGATTTAATACAAGCTACTTAGGCAATTTTAACTTCTGCCTTAACTGCATCTTAGACTTAAATCAAAGTGCATCAACCTAAGGCAGCAACAACACTCTACACTCCACTTTAAGCTCGGTTTCCATTCATGAAAGTAATCAGGTTTAGACAATACTACTAACTCCCTAACAGACAGTCATTATGAACCGGATTTTAAGCAACAACTCTCAGTCACCAATCAACAACTCTTTAAGCATCCTGGGACAGATTCTAAACATTTCATATGTAGCAATCTTTACACACATCCTCAGGTTTTCAATCACATCACAACATCACAACCTGTTTAATACATCATTCAGTTCACATACACAAGCTTTAACCAAGAGAAAGAGGTTTCTTACAGCCAAGGAACTAGTGTTAGTTCCTTGAAACTCCATAGAACATGGCAAGACAGTGAGCTGTTGGTGTCGACCCCAACTTCTCCTTCTTCCAAGGACCTTTCTCTTCAACTCTCCATGTCAAAGACCCCACCTTTCTTCATGTTACACTAGCCACACCAGTACCAGATGAAAGCTATCACCATTCTTCTTGGACAGTGAATAAGAAACAGCATGGATAAAGCTTTGAAGCTTGGTTGATCAGACCACTTCCTGCCTTGTTTCCAAGAGCCTTCTTTCTTCATGGGCGTCATGAGAGGGTGAGAAACGACCACATACAGCTTCTGGACACCAGGGATGAACCCATCTTCCACTTGAGATGTTGAACAGCCGGCTGGATCATCTAAGCTTGGTCTTGGTTTCAAAACGACATGAGAGGAGCTTGTGAGCTTTTGCGGAAGCTAAGAACCAGATCAGATGAACCTGGCTCTGATACCATGTGAGATTTTCAGAGATCTCAGGCTGTGTGTTTGTGTGAAACCCAATAGGGCAGAGAGAGAGTTTGATTTAGGTGATTTAGAGAGAGATAGATTAGTGGCAGTGTTTATGAGTGATTAAGTGTTTACTCAGATCAGAAACAAAAGACTTTGAGAGATTAGGAGATTAGAGACTAAGAAAGGGAGAGATTAAGGGATTCTGATCCAAGAACACTTTTCTATTATGAAGGAGAAGGGGAATTCCCCCTAACTCTCTTAAGAGTTACAAATCGACAATGATAGGCTTATATATGCCTTTACACTTTGCAAACTCATAAACCTATATCTAATGGATAGAAATAACTGAAGAGGAATGGATGGTGAGGATGAGTTGATCTTGTTATTCTGAATCTGATTGGCTGAAGCAGCTGGCGCCTCTCTTTAATTCAAACCAGGGCTGTGCTGTGATTGGCTCTCCTTAAGCTCCTCCTAATCTGTCCACAGATCAGTCTAGGTTCATGGTCGTGGCTCCCCTTGCCTTTACAGTCCAAGCCAGCCTGTCCCATGACCAAACTCTCCAATCATATCACAGCACCTTATCTTCTTTGTCTTCTTCTCTTAAGAGCTTATTTTGTCTTCTTCTTTTAAGAGCTGACCTACGCCCTATTTTTGCACCAACTTCATAACTTCTGAAATGGTCGAGTTATGAACTTTCGGGTCGGGACAGGTCCGTACGGTCCGTACACGTCCGTACCAAATCTGTACGGCCTCGCCCTAAGTTTGCACACTCGACCACCTGCTCCCAAAGATACTCCTAAGCCTCTCCTGACTTGGCCCTATCTTTGCACAACCATCAGATCACTTCTGGACACCCTCAGACCTTCCTGAAACCTTAGTAGACAATCCCTGAAGGACTTGCCCTATCTTTGCACAAGCACCAACTCAACTCATCACCTTTGCTTCTCCACTTCTTCTCTTCAAGTTAACAGAAACAAGCTAATAAGAGGTCAGGAAGATAGGACGAGAGTCTCGGTTGTTACTTTTGTTTGTTGGGATGTTAGGCATGACAATGTTAACTCTATCGGCTTTGAGGAAATTTGTATTTCCTCAAGTAAAGTTTATGGATGTTAAGTTGGTTTGTGTAATGGATTTACATAGAGGTTTTTTTCAGGAACTGGTTTTTTTCAGGAACTAGAATACTTTGTTTATTAGGATATTTTATATATGGTAACTTGTGTTTGGGTGTCATTTGGTTATGTGGAATTATTGCTTCGCTCATGTTTAATGCTGTGCTATTGGTTAAGGAGATGGGCTAATGCAATTGGTCAGATAAGGGGATGGTTTAACCGAGCTGATTCCGGCTCATATACAATGGTCTTCGGGAAGGGTATATCACAGTATGCAGAGATTCGAAAGTTTAATCAAAATAGCATATTAGAAAGTATGGGGAATATGATTACAAGATTAATTGACTATGCTTGGTGTGGTTTTTAATGGTTTATATTCACAATTGTGGCATGTAGGTCTGGGCATAAAATCTGGAACCCGAAATCCGAACCGAACCCGAACCGAAAAATCTGATCCGTTATCCGACCCAAAACGTAAAAATATCCGAACGGGTCTTGTAGGGTGGTACAAAAAATATCCGAACCCGAAGTTTTATTAACCGAACCCGAACGGGTAACCCGAAAAATCCAAAATTAATAGTCAATATAAATATTTTGAAATATATATAAGTATTCCAATTATTAAATTCAATATTTGTGGTAATATTATATATAATAATAAATATTAAAATTCTAATAAATGCTTTAAGTACACAATTAGTTATAAATAAGTATTTTATAATTTACTCATTGAAATAAAAAGTCTACTCTCTATAAGGCAATACATATTGTTTACAAATAATGTTTGTTTTCATGCTTGATTTAACATTTTATTGTTATTTTATCAATTTTATATGTGATAGATTAATTTTTATTTAATTTAGATGTTTTTCTTTATGTTTTACTTCAAAAATTTTGTTTTTATTTTGGTTATATCCGAACCGAACCGATATAACCCGAATCCGTACGATATATGATTACTTTATGGGTTTTATGATGCAATACAATTTTGAACCAAACCCAAAGGGTTATTATCCGAACCCGACCCATACTAATAAAATTTTGGTATGGGACCTAGAAGCGTAAACCCAAAAATCCGAAAACCTAAAAAACCCGACCTGAATGCCAACGGATACCCGAACGCCCAGGCCTAGTGGCATGAAGGCGATTTTTGTAAAAGGTTACAATTATCGGAGTGTGGTTTATTTTTGATATTTAAAATAATATAAGGAAATTAGTTATGAAGATATTGAGTTGGAATTGTAGAGGAATGAAGAGTAAATATACGATCAGTTATCTGAGAGAGAAATGGTATAAGCATAAACCTACGTTTCTTTTCTTGTCGGAAACAAAACAACAGTTTAGTTTTGTCCAGAATTTTCAATTTCATTTTGGTTATAAACATCTACATACTGTGGATCCAATTGGGAGGAGTGGAGGACTGGCCCTTTATCATAACCATGATTCACCGGTTACTATTATCTATTCAAGTAATAGAATTATAGACGTTGAAACAAGTTATAAAGGAAAAATAATTTTTATTTCTTTTGTATATGGGGACCCTGTTCAGGGTCTTCGGGACCAAGTCTGGGAACATCTTACTCGAATTGGGATAAATAGATTGGAGCCGTGGTTTATTATTGGGGATCTAAACGAAATAACAGGTAATCATGAGAAGGAAGGGGGAGTGTTAAGACACGCGTCCACCTTTGTAGATTTTAATAATATGATTGATAATTGTGGGATTTTGGAATTCCCGTCTTTGGGGAATACTATGTCATGGAGCGGGACGAGGAATAAACAACCGGTACGATGTAGACTTGATCGGGCTTTAGGGAATGTGGAATGGCACAATTTATTCCCGTCCTCCTTCGTGGAGTATTTGGGAATGGTAGGATCGGATCATAGGCCTATAGTGACGAGTCTAGATGAAAAGCTAGTAAGGACAAGAAGGCAATTTAGGTTTGATAAGAGATGGATTGGAATGGATGGCCTTATGGACTCCATTTCGAAAGGTTGGTCTACAGAAAGACCAAGACATAATTCGGTTATTGTTGACAAAATTATCAGCTGTAGACATGAAATTTCGGCTTGGAGGAAGAATAATCCTCCATATGGGAAGGAAAAGATTATTTCTCTTCAGAAGGCTTTGGAGGAAATTCAGTGTGATAACACTAAGACATATGAGGAAGTGTTAGATGTATCCAGGAAATTGAAAGAAGCTTATAGGGATGAAGAATTATATTGGGAACAAAAATGTAGAACGACTTGGCACGCAAAAGGCGATTGAAATACAAAATTCTACCACGCTTTGACTAAACAGAGACGGATACAATATAAGATTGTGGGCTTGCATAATAGGGACGGTAATTGGGTTACATCGGAATCTGAAGTAGAAGGTGTGGCGATAGATTATTTTAATGATTTTTTTGCGACGACATCACCATCGGGGTATGATGAATTTTTAAAAGAGATACCCACCCTGATCACGGAGGATCAGAATAGATCTCTAACTTCTTGGGCATCAGAGGAGGAAGTACAATCAGCTTTATTTATGATGCATCCAGAAAAGGCTCCAGGACCGGATGGAATGACGGCTTTATTCTTCCAACAGTCCTGGTTGTTTATAAAATCAGACATCATATGTATGGTTAACGAGTTTTTTAGGACTGGATATTTGGATGAGAGGATAAATATGACCAATATTTGCCTCATTCCAAAGACGGTGTGACCGAGTAGAATGACGGAATTGCGGCCCATCAGTCTTTGTAATGTGGGATATAAGATTATTTCGAAAGTGTTTTGCCAACGATTGAAAAGAATATTGCCACGACTAGTCTCAGAAACACAATCAACTTTTGTCACTGGGAGATTAATTTCAGATAATAATTTGATTGCGCAGGAGATGTTTCATGGATTAAGAACGAATAATTCATGTAAGGAGAAATTTTTGGCTATAAAGACAGATATGAGCAAGGCGTATGATAGAGTTGAATGGCCTTTTATTGAGGCGATGCTGCTAAAGCTGGGATTTGCACAAAGGTGGGTATCTCGGATAATGTCTTGCATTACATCGGTACAATATAAAGTTCTGATTAATGGTCAACCAAAAGGACATATTGTACCAAACCGAGGTCTTCGTCAGGGTGATCCGTTATCACCTTATTTGTTTATTTTATGTACTGAGGCACTAATAGCGAATATAAGGAAAAAGGAGGAGGAAAAGTTACTAACGGGGCTAAAAATTGCACGTGGTAGTCCGATGATTTCACATCCATTATTTGCGGATGACAGTCTTTTTTTCTGCAAAGCCAATAGGCAAGAATGTGAAACTATCCTACAGATCTTGAAAGACTATGAAAGAGCGTCGGGACAACATATTAATTTTCTGAAATCTTCCTTACAGTTTGGCCATAAGGTTCCGGACGCAGTTCGTCTAGAGGTACAACAGATTTTGGGAATCACTACAATTGGTGGTATGGGAACATATTTGGGAATACCTGAGAGTCTTGGGGGATCCAAAACACAGGTTTTTGGTTTTCTTAATGAAAGGGTTAGTAATAAAGTTAATATTTGGACAATACGATTCATTACGAAAGGAGGAAAGGAAGTTTTAGTTAAAGCAGTGGCATCACCTATGCCAACTCATGTTATGTCATGTTTTCGTTTACCAAAAACGATTACGAAAAAACTTACCAGTACTGTTTCCCATTTTTGGTGGAGTGGCAGTGGCAATACAAAAGGTATGCATTGGTTTTCATGGGATAAAATGCGCAAAGATAAAGTGGATGGTGGTATTGGTTTTAGAGATATTCAAAATTTTAATACGGCGTTATTAGCGAAACAGCTATGGAGCTCAATAGATAAACCTGATTCTCTTTTCGCAAGAGTTTTTAAAGGAAGATACTATAGGAAATCTGATCCTTTGGACCCAATCAGATCATATTCTCCCTCATACGGGTGGAGAAGTATTACATCAGCTAGATCTCTGGTTAATAAAGGGTTAATCAAAAGAACGATAACTGGTTCAAGCATTTCAGTCTGGAATGATCCTTGGATCCCTGCTCCTCGCCCGAGGTCAGCAATACAAGAAGATCTTTCTTGGAATCTGAATTTGCTCAAAGCTTATATACATCAGGATGATGTGGATATTATACGGAGTTTAGCTATTAGTCGTAATCCAAAACCAGATTCATATGGTTGGCATT
This sequence comes from Brassica napus, assembly GCF_020379485.1. Lineage (NCBI taxonomy): Eukaryota > Viridiplantae > Streptophyta > Magnoliopsida > Brassicales > Brassicaceae > Brassica > Brassica napus. The sequence continues at coordinate 20,795,785 of NC_063452.1, forward strand.
TTACGGACCATGGTAGATATACGGTTAAATCAGGTTATCGAACATAAACGTTATTTCCGGATAGTGGAGCTCAGGATAGTTTTTTGGGACCAAATACTAAATCACTCTTGGCTCATTCTTGGAAGCTTCAATGTTCACCAAAGCTGCAACATTTTGTTTGGCAAATATTATCGGGTAGTCTACCGGTAACTAAGAATCTTCGTTACCGAGGGATAAGATGTGATACGCAGTGTCAAGTATGTGGAGATGAGGAAGAATCCATTAATCATGTGTTGTTTGAATGTTCGTTGGCATTACAAACTTGGGCCTTATCCAATATTCCCTCATGTCCGGGAGTTTTCCCCACCACGTCTCTTTTCACAAATATGGACTATCTTTTCTGGCAGTTACCCAAGGAACCAGACTTGAATTATTTTCCAAGGATAATGTGGTATATTTGGAAGAATCGAAACACTAAAGTTTTTAAGAATCAGATAAGAACCCCTTTTGCCATTCTCAGGACTGCGGAGATAGAAGGTGTCTTGTGGGCTGAAGCTCAGAAAGATGCGTGTATAAATCGTGGACCCCTAGATGTTGTAGGAAAAGCTCTGCCACATGGCATCGACAAGTGTTATATTGATGGAGCATGGAAAGAACATGATCCTTATACGGGACAAGGATGGGTCTATAGGAAAAATGGATCCACTGATACTATGATGGGTGCAATGTCTATCCGCACGAGTCTATCACCTTTACATGCTGAATGTGAAGCTTTGATATGGGCGATGGAGTGCATGAAGACCCTACAAGTTTTAGAGGTGGTGTTTGCAACTGACTGCTCTCAATTGGTGAAGATGGTGTCTACACCAACAGAATGGCCGGCGTTCACTACACATATGGAGGAGTTTCTGCGATGTAAGGAGTTCTTTCTCAACTTTACTATCCAACATATCCCAAGGGCGCTAAATACTCTGGCGGACAAGCTGGCACGAGGTGATAGGACTTCGCCATCTGCTATGGTTTATGTTGATTCAGTTTCCCCGAGGTGGCTCTCGGACCAGAGATCTTCTTAGTTTCTTAGCTTTTTGCTGTAAAAAAAAAATAGTTGATATTAAGGCTTTTAGTTTCCAATTCACCTAAAAATGAAAAAAAAAATTGTTATACACCAGAGGATTCTCCTTTACAACCTATTATACTATTAATTAATGGAACTATATGTGATAATGATCACGTCATGTGTAAACATGTCTGAATAATCTGTCATATATTCATGAAAATTTATTGTTAGAGTAATTAAAAGAATTGAGAACTGGTTCAAGCATTTCAGTCTGGAATGATCCTTGGATCCCTGCTCCTCGCCCGAGGTCAGCAATACAAAAATTTCCGAATCAATATTTGAATCCATTACTTAAGGTGGAAGATTTAATTAATCAAGAAGATCTTTCTTGGAATCTGAATTTGCTCAAAGCTTATATACATCAGGATGATGTGGATATTATACGGAGTTTAGCTATTAGTCGTAATCCAAAACCGGATTCATATGGTTGGCATTTTACGGACCATGGTAGATATACGGTTAAATCAGGTTATCGAACAGAAACGTTATTTCCGGATAGTGGAGCTCAGGATAGTTTTTTGGGACCAAATACTAAATCACTCTTGGCTCATTCTTGGAAGCTTCAATGTTCACCAAAGCTGCAACATTTTGTTTGGCAAATATTATCGGGTAGTCTACCGGTAACTAAGAATCTTCGTTACCGAGGGATAAGATGTGATACGCAGTGTCAAGTATGTGGAGATGAGGAAGAATCCATTAATCATGTGTTGTTTGAATGTTCGTTGGCATTACAAACTTGGGCCTTATCCAATATTCCCTCATGTCCGGGAGTTTTCCCCACCACGTCTCTTTTCACAAATATGGACTATCTTTTCTGGCAGTTACCCAAGGAACCAGACTTGAATTATTTTCCATGGATAATGTGGTATATTTGGAAGAATCGAAACACTAAAGTTTTTAAGAATCATATAAGAACCCCTTTTGACATTCTCAGGACTGCGGAGATAGAAGGTGTCTTGTGGGCTGAAGCTCAGAAAGATGCGTGTATAAATCGTGGACCCCTAGATGTTGTAGGAAAAGCTCTGCCACATGGCATCGACAAGTGTTATATTGATGGAGCATGGAAAGAACATGATCCTTATACGGGACAAGGATGGGTCTATAGGAAAAATGGATCCACTGATACTATGATGGGTGCAATGTCTATCCGCACGAGTCTATCACCTTTACATGCTGAATGTGAAGCTTTGATATGGGCGATGGAGTGCATGAAGACCCTACAAGTTTTAGAGGTGGTGTTTGCAATTGACTGCTCTCAATTGGTGAAGATGGTGTCTACACCAACAGAATGGCCGGCGTTCACTACACATATGGAGGAGTTTCTGCGATGTAAGGAGTTCTCTCTCAACTTTACTATCCAACATATCCCAAGGGCGCTAAATACTCTGGCGGACAAGCTGGCACGAGGTGATAGGACTTCGCCATCTGCTATGGTTTATGTTGATTCAGTTTCCCCGAGGTGGCTCTCGAACGAGAGATCTTCTTAGTTTCTTAGCTTTTTGCTGTAAAAAAAAAAAATAGTTGATATTAAGGCTTTTAGTTTCCAATTCACCTAAAAATGAAAAAAAAAATTGTTATACACCAGAGGATTCTCCTTTACAACCTATTATACTATTAATTAATGGAACTATATGTGATAATGATCACGTCATGTGTAAACATGTCTGAATAATCTGTCATATATTCATGAAAATTTATTGTTAGAGTAATTATATAATAGATTATGAGAAAATAATAAATGAGCTCATTTAAATTATGTAAAGTATTTATATAGTTATAAAAATATAAGGTAAGACCAAAAAAATAGTTAAATCTAATGAAATGATCTAACACCCTTGTTGAAGTAGATTTTTTAAGAATCTTTTTCTTTTAATAGTATACTAGATCTCGACCCACGCAACCGCGCGAATTTTTGTTTTCAATTATTTTTATATATTTTTTTTTCAATTCTAAATTGGTATATATTATAATATATGTGTCTATCAATTTTTAAAACATAATAAGTTTACTGTATATTTTTTCATTGAATAGATTGTTTCAAACTTTCATATGTATTTGTATTTTTTTATATATATATATATATATATATATTTTGGATTATTATTTCATTATTAAAGTTGTAACTATATATATAAAGATTAGTCTAATATTGTTTTATTGTCATATTCAAAGATATTGTAACATTTCACAAATTTAAAAAGTTTTTAAAAAATTAAACTTTTCGCTTCACAGATTTATATTATTGAGTAAATAATTAAACATTTAGTTTTATGTTTAATTTTTAAAATAAACTATATAGTTTAAAATTTGCTTTTATTGGTTTAAAGTAGTAAAGATTAATCATTGTTAGATAATATGATTTTTTGTTATTTTAAAAAAAAATCTTTATAATTTTAATAGTTAATATCGACAAATATTTAAATATTTAGCATATAAAGGTATAGTATTACAATATTAAATTATATCTATTTAATTTATACTATCTATAAATCCAATGGATCATCTATTGTTTAAATCCAATTATTGATAGCCCAATAAAATTTCTAGTAGGCCCAAAATTTAAATGATAAGATTAAATACTAAATGTAATATTATTTTGTAAGATTAAGTCCATTAGGTCCATTTTTAAAAAAATCTCACATGAATCAAGGTTGTGACTTCTGTTTTAATATATAAGATATAGACTCAATATACATATAAGAAGGTTTAAATTGCACACTAGATAATTGGGTAATAATAGTGTTAACTGCAAATACTTATTTATTCCGTATGGTTTAGGGTGTGAACTTTGGTTCTGTATTATGTTCAAAGATTCCTTCGTTGTATATGATTGGGAGAAAATACTTAGGGAGTTGTGTGCAAGTCTCCCTTATCATAATTTGGTTGGATCTTAATTTACATTAGCGTTGTTAAACACATAAAAAGAAATAGTCTTTGGATGCGTTATCCACTAAAATTGTCTATTCGTAGGTTGCAGATCTTCATGATTCAATCTAGTTATTTTGTCGCACCAAGAATTATCTATATTATTAAAATAGAAGTACAAAAATAAATTAACCTTTAGTTTTACAAGTTATTTACACTGCAATGTCATTGAAATTATAAATAATATTTACTTTAATTAATGTTGTCTTTTCCAATTAATAAATGCATTTTCCTAATTCTAATTCGTACCTACAAAAACTGAAACAATTAATTGAACGTAATCTGTTTTTATTAACTAAACTACAGTTCGAAAAATCTCAAGAAAATGAAATCGTTTTCCTCCGAACTAAAACCTACAGCTTTCTTCTTCACCTATACCTCATGAACCTGTTCTGTATACTGAGCAATGGAACATAACTTTAGTTTTTTTAAAACAAAAATCATGACTTCGAGTCTTCATTGCTATCATACATATATTAATAATTATTCCTCCACAAGTCCAATGTTCAATCACGTTCTAATTGGTATCATATTATTGTAACCTATAACTGAGATAGATACATATTTGTTTCTTTATGAATAAAATTCAAATCATCTATACAAATCGATTTTTTAATCTTTCTAAACAAATCAAATCAATAAATTCAGAATTAAAACAGAATATCTTTTATTAGTCTATCCAAACCTATAATCAATGTCAGAATCTTTATTATACCTATCTATACTATTATTTGCGAAGTAAATTTTTGCAACGAAGCTCTCACGTTAAAAGTTAGAGCGGTTAATATCGTTTATACCCTTAATGAGTAAATTATCTAAATTAGTCAAAGAATAAAAACGAATTTCAAATCTATCTGATTAAAAAGTCATTAAAATTAATAATAAATCGTTTATACCCTTAATAAATCTATTATATAAATTAGAAGTAAATTTTTGTTACGGAGCTCTCACGTTAAAAGTTAGATCGGTTAATATCGTTTATATCTTTAACGAATAAATTATCTAAATTAGTCAAAAAATAAAAACGAATTTCAAATCTATCTGATTAAAAGTGATTAAAATTAATAATAATTCGTTTATACCCTTAATAAATCTAATATATAAATTAGTTAGAGCGGTTAATATCGTTTATACCCTTAATGAGTAAATTATCTAAATTAGTCAAAGAATAAAAACGAATTTCAAATCTATCTGATTAAAAAGTCATTAAAATTAATAATAAATCGTTTAAACCCTTAATAAATCTATTATATAAATTAGAAGTAATTTTTTTTTACGGAGCTCTCACGTTAAAAGTTAGATCGGTTAATATCGTTTATATCTTTAACGAATAAATTATCTAAATTAGTCAAAAAATAAAAACGAATTTCAAATCTATCTGATTAAAAGTGATTAAAATTAATAATAATTCGTTTATACCCTTAATAAATATAATATATAAATTAGTCAAAAATAAAAAAAAATTTAAAATATATCTGATTAAATAAGTTATTAAAATTAATAATAATAAGAATTATCTAAAATATAAATAATTATAAACGAATTTCTATTAATACTATTATATTTATATATTATATTTGATAATTGACTATAAATAAATATAATAAAATTTTCTGATTAAATAAGTTATTAAAATTAATAATAATAAGAATTATCTAAAATATAAATAATTATAAACGAATTTCTATTAATACTATTATATTTATATATTATATTAGATAATTGACTATAAATAAATATAATAAAATTTTCAAAAATAAAAGCATGTTTTAAAACATAAGATAATTCTTAGATATATTATGTTGTTATCTGAAAATCATATTTTATTATAAATTTTATAGTTAGATATAAAAAAAATTATAATTAAATGCTAATTATTTTCTAAAATATTTATAATATGTTCATGTTTCTAAAATTTAACACAGCAATAACCATTTATATATTTTGATAAAAACTAATGAATATATATTTAATATTTTATTTATATATTATATTAGATAATTGACAATAAATAAATATAAAAAAAATAAAAAAAATAAAAAAAATGTTTTAAAACAATAAAATAATTCTTAGATATATTCTGTTGTTATCTGAAAATAAAATTTTATTATAAAATTTATAGTTAGATATAAAACAGTTTATAATTAAATTCTAATCAAACAAATAAATATATTTTCTAAAATATTTCTAATATGTGAATGTTTTTAAAATTTAACACAACAATAAGCACATATATATATATATATATATATATTGATAAAAAATAATGAATATATATTAACAATATTTTATTTATATGTTATATTAGATAATTGACTATAACTAAATATAAGAAAAATTCTCAAAAATAAAATATATTTTTAAAACATAAGATAATTCCTAAATATGTTGTGTTTTATCTGAAAATATTTATTTTTATTATAAAATATAAAGTTTAGTGTTTCATTTATCTTTTTAAAAACATAATTAATAATTTATTATGTTGGTTTTGATTTAATAGTTATGAACGATAAATATCTATAAGAACATTATGCACATGGTTAATATATAAGGGATCTAAACCAAACTGATCATATCTCTAAATGAACCGTATCGAACCGGACAAAATTTAAATTGGTTCGTTTTCGAGATTTTAAGTGGTTGGGTTTGGTTTATATATTATTATATCACAACAACCTAACACACTCGCTCCCTCCGCCGCCGTCGAAGAAAAAGAAGAAGCAGTTCAAGAAAGCTTTCGGACTTTGGAACAACTAACTGAATATGTGTCTAAAGCTTGGCCGTGATTCATGAGTTGTGAATCTTTCTCCTAATTTTAGTCTTGAGAGTTTGAGGTATTTTCTCTGTATTTATCAAAGAGTTCATAAAGGTGGAATCTTTATTCTTAAATTTTAAGTAGAGCTTGAAACAAACATCGCTGCTGCTGCTTTTCAAATATACACATAAAGCATCCACATTGGTCTTGGTGGTTTGAGTTAACACCACTGAGGAGAGATGTGTCTATAGATGCAAAAGCAAAGTTAGCATGACATATCAAGCAAGTTATAAGTTTCAAAACTTGGGTCTATTAATCATTGCTATATGTTCACCCTCACTTAGTTTCTCACTCTCTCCCATAAAACTGGTTAGTTTAGTTCAAACAACTTAGCATCGTTCTCATCTCTAATCTGTTAAATCCTGCAGGTTCCTTGAGAGCTTGCAAGTGGAGTATTGTTCAAGTTGCAATGCGAGATAACCAGTTCCAGCGAGTGGAACAAGACGATCTACTAATCTTAATATATATAGTTTCACTACAAAATCACCTTTGTATATGTTCATGTTACTGACTGCTATTGTGTGAGTTCATGAAAAATCAAATATGATTTTGTTAGTGAAAAATGCAATGCATTACTGCATATACGTTAGTTAAGATATGAAAAAAGTAAGATATATCATCATGAAACAGAGCCAAACCGAAAAGGAATCATAGGATCTCTCTATAAGAATTGCAGACGTCGTGAAGTTTTCGTACGTATGCCCCGTAGCTTTCTTGTAAGTACACCATTTAGCAATCCAAAGGTAGGCGAAGAAATTCAAGAAACTCAAAAACAGCCAATAACCAATAGTAGTAGTAATCAAGATGACCTCTGGTCAGGTTATCAGCTATCCACCCTGGTCTTCCACCAGTAGTCGTCACTTTTGTAACAACCGTCGCCAGAAATGTGCTTAGATAGTTCCCTAATGCCACCGTCGTCAGCGACAATGCCGAGCAAAGACTCCTCATAGCATCAGGTGCTTCAGGGACTTTTCACTTTGAATTTTCTGAAATGAAGCAAACAATGACTTGAAGCATTCTTGTGATGGGACTTCCTCCTGGTTTCTAAAGCCTGTAGAAGTTGCTTCCCGCGAAGAACAAGAGGGCAGCCACGGCCAAATCCCAACCAACATGGCAACATTCATCTAAATCCAAACGAGAACAGGAGAAGCGATCATTGCACCAACGTTGATCACAAAGTAGAACCAGTTGGAGAAAGAGCTCTTAGACTCTTTCTCTTCTTCGTCTTTTCCTAAAACTTCTATCTTAATCATTTTATTAGCTAAAGTTTACAAATAATTACTACACAAGAGACTTTATCAAACATTAAGCACACGAGAAGTGTTAATACGACATAATTTGAATTACATAACAGATATCAAAACGGAGTATCAGAAATAATCAAATTGATTTTAATTTGTTAAGCTTGTTTTGAAAATTTAATGCATACACATTAGCTCGGAAGAATAAAAATTACAAATAAATTGTTTTTGTAATTTAATGCATTTACAGAGAGTTATGTTCAACAAAAGTCAAGGGAAGAGTATCCCTGAGTGTTTATTACATGAGTGTCATGTGTTTATTACATGAGTGTCATTTCCTATGTGTCATCACCTCATTCACTCTCACTAACTTTTTAAAAAAACCCTTTGTAAACTAGAATAATTACAACCAAATGCCATTGGTCATATACATTATACTATATGATTACAATCCGATTTGAAAAAAAAAACGAAAATTTATGACAGGCAGAATATTAACTCTTTTGGTAAAGGCAACAAAATAGGTTCGACATCTATCAAATCGTTTTATGAACATTTTTGTTTACGTTAATTATAATGCAGCATTTTATGAACATTTTTAAACTAATATCAAATCGTATTATAATGCAACGTTTTATGAACCTTTTTGAAACCGAATCAACATTTTATGAACATTTTTATGCAACATTTTATGAACATTTTTAAACTAATATCAAATTTCTTTATAATGCAACTAAAGAAACGGGACTAATTTTATGAACAATTTTATGCTTATTTTAGGAACACGTATTATAATCGAACGTTTTATGAACATTTTTGTCAACGTTAATTATAATGCAATATTAACTCTTTTGTAAAAGGCAAAATTTTTGTCAACGTTGAAAAAAAAAATTATACGTTACAGATATCAGATATATTTTGGTTATTTGGTCAAAATAAAAAGGAAACACAATTGAATTTCAATATACTCGATGCAAACTCGATATTCCAATTTATAACCTACGCTTAATTGGTCAAAATATTAAGGAAATACAATAATATTGTTAACGTATAAAAGGAAACAAAATTCAAAGAATCGAAATACTTACCTTAATCGATAGGGGAATATTTCTGATATATTTTTGGCGTGGCCATCACGGATCTTATAATATCTATTTCACGAAAACGCATCACTCAATAACAAAATTAGGTAAGTGGTATATACGGTATTAAAGGAGGAGCATTAATATTGGTTTCTTCGATTGAATTTGGCGTGGAGAGTAAAAACCTACGCTCTGTGTTGATATAAATAGTAGAGCTTAACATAATGTTTTAATCATACTAATTGGTAATTAGCGATCTAAACGAAGATGTTATTTAAAACCGGTTCGAACAAGAACGTTTTCTGAGAATACGTAAAGAACATTTATTTTAATGTTACTTTCGTGAATAGTTTTTTATTACACTATATCAAAACCGGTTACTATATATTATATCATATAATCACATAAGATATACTCACGCATGATACATGTATATCAAAACGAGATCTAACGGATGAATATATTAATAAATATTTATTAAAAAAAGATGCCAGTAATTGGCATAAATATTGATTGACAATAACTCATTAATATAAATATTGTCCGAACAGGAAACTGCAAAACATCTGCCAGCCATAGGCATATATTTACTTTGACAATCACTCATCACAATAATTACTATCATAACAGCATAATCATGCTATTAATATTAGCAACAATATACGTCTTTGAATATAATTCATTCTGGTTATAGAACTCCAATCTAGGAATCAAATTCGCAGAATTGTCATATAGGCTCAATATCGTCCTATTTCATATTTTTAAAGTGGTAGCAATATATATACAAGCTTTCCTAAAATAAAAGATATAAAAATACGCATTTTTGATCAAAATTGATTGATTTAAAATTTAATTTAGTTGACCATATTAACTCTTTGTTTCCTTTAATATTCCATGTGATTCGACGAACAGGGAGGGAATAAGGTAAGTTCTCAAAATTTAATATTAATTTGAATTTCGAAAATTATGAGGACGATTAGTTATGCAAACATACCGTAGACCAGCGCATTGCATATATAAATACTAGGCCGTCTCTTTCTCAAAACAAATTCTTCACTACAGTCTCCTTCTCAAAATTATGAATTTAATTTCTTTTTTATAATTTGTTTCTTTAGTATTTTATTGTTTTATTGTCTATGTTTTTCTTATTTTATATTCATAATTTATATTATGAAGACAATAATTCTATTGCTTATGTTTTGTTTTGTCTTAAACTCATAATAAATTTATATAAGTCTTTGCTTACTTTCACAGTTTTTTTTTATTCAAATATATTTAAATTACACCGATAAATTAAGAAGTGTAATTTTAAAGTTATAATTTTTTTAATACATAATTCCGCGCAGAGCGCGGTTTATCACCTAGTAAAATATAGAAACTATGGCCTAAATTTTCGTTATCTATTATATTTATGTATATAATATATTATCTATAAATTGTTTCCAAATCAATTTTTCATTCCTTGACTAGCGGAAGAGTCAACAGTAAATTCAAGATTTTTTTGAGTAATTTGTATCCCAGCAATAACTTTCTTTTTATAAAACATAAGCCCAAAATAGTTTGTTATATGTTAAATAATTTTTTTACACATACAAACAGATAGTTTTCTATTTCTTATGATTTTAATTCAGTAAAGTGTTTTGTATATCTATCATAATTTCTAAAATCCTATGTAATATAAATTTAGTAATACTTTTACCAATAGACTTGGAAGTATTTTATTCAATTATTTCAAAATCTTTTTAATATTAGATTTTTAGGTATTTTAATGCTCAAGTTAGACATGAGCTTTAAAATTTTAGGCCTCGAACCATTAAAGATTGCCCAAACTATTATGTATCTTAATACAAAATTAAGCTCCTAAGTCATTTTTATTATTGTTCAAATTGTAATCTAAATGTTTATATATTAGTTTTTTTTTTTTGAAAATTTGAATTATAATCTTTTCTTAGAAATGCTATAACGAATTTATCAATTTTTGTATACCATACTAACTCATTCTTCTTGAGATCTGATATTTTCTTAATTAAAAAAAAAACTGTTTTCTATATATCGTATAAATAAATCTAATTATATATACATGTTTGATTTGCTTATATGATACTAAATATCAGTGATGCAATAGATTATGAACACAGAAAAAATAATCAAAGTAATACGACTAACTTTTACAAATGCATCATTTTGGTACAAACAAAAAAATAAAACAAAAAATTAATACTCGCGCAGTCGCGCGGATCTAGATCTAGTTATTAGTTTAATTCCCATATTACGGCTAGTTTGGGGATAACAAATATCCTCCAAACAAGAAAACAGAAAGTTGGGTTGAGATCACTTTGGTGACTTATAAAAAGCACTGTTTTGAATTTTAAGGTACATCCATCATATCTATTCAAGATTGTCTGAAAGAAAGAAAGAAAGAAAGAAAAAAGAAGAAGCCTTGTTGGATTTAACATTTTATCAAAAAAAAGCATTGTTCGATTTAACATTTAGTCATTTACCAAAAAAAAAGAAGCATTGTTTTTTTTTTTTTACCAAGAAGCATTGTTCGATTTAACAATTAACCAAAAAAAAAAGGATTGTTCGATTTCACAATTTACCAAAAAAAAGAAGAAACATAGTTCGATTTATTCGAGTTTGCTGTATAATCATACATGTTTAAAGAGGTGGGATGCTTTGTTCGTGTCTGAAGAAGTTCTCTGGATCAACCTTTGTTTTAATCTTCACCAATCTATTGAAATTGTCTTTGAAATACTTTGCTCCCCATACCTGAGCTTGTTTGAAGCTTGTCTTTAAGTTGTTGTTCTGTCCCAGGTCTAGATCTCTGTAGTTCACATATGCTTGTCTTGGATTGCTTGAGACATAAGGAGTCATGTAACTGTACAGCTCTCTGATCCATTTGATACGCAAGTCAGGTCTCTTCTCGGTGTCTGACCAGCTCCTATAATACTGAATCATGAAGCTGGTTCCGCTTCTATGCGGAAACGGGATCTCAGATTCAGGGATTTTTATCCATCATCCCACCGTAAGGAGTCCATATCATCAACGCAGCGTTTTCTTCAAGAAACTTCTTGATCATCCCTTTAAGACCTAAAATAGGAATAGGTTCTTTGGCAAAATCTGATTTCGCTTTGAAGTAAACTTCTCCAATAGGTGACTTTGCTTGAAGCAAAACCTCAGGAGGAGGAGGAGTGGTAGTTGAGAATCCAGAGCTGTACATGATGGATTCGATCCAGTTCATTTCTATACAATCCTTCATACTTAGCCCTAGTTCTGGAAAACCCTTGTTCATTACCTCCATCAAGTTGCCTTTATCGCCAAGAAACTGACCTATGTATGACATGGCCACAGTTTTGTTTTCATTGTTTCCAGCTATGGTGAAGAACACGCGTAAGAAGAGTTCTTCAACGAGCTTGTCCGCAACTTGTTGCCACTTTGAAAGAATCTTGAATCCTGCGTCTTGGTCTAGTGTTTTGGTGACCGTGAAGACAGTTAGGGTTTGAGGAACTGGAACAAGATTGATCTTCCATGACAAAATTATTCCGAAACTCCCTCCAGCGCCTCCTCTAATAGCCCAAAACATATCCTCTCCCATCGCGGTTCTGTCGAGTAACTTGCCGTTAGCGTCAACAATCTTTGCGTCTAGAACGTTATCAGCAGCAAGACCATACTTTCTCATCAAGGAACCGTATGCACCGCCTGTTATATGCCCACCTATGCCTAAGCTCGGGTATATACCAGCAGGGCATCCATGAATCTTGCTCTTCTCTGAAATTCTACAGTTAACAATTCAATAGTCAGATATTGTTCTCTTGTATGCAGTTATGTTTGTCATTGCATATTGTGAAGTCAAACATATGGTTTTAACTTTTAAATATTTAGAAAACGTTAAAATAATATAATGCACCCTATGTTTGAGTTTTTCTATTTTTTACTATATTTTTTTCCAATTTCTTTTTTAAAAACCAGATCTGACTTCAACCTTTAGTTTATCAATGTAATATCGAGATAGCACAAGATTTTCGCTACGTGTTTAAAACAATAAGTGTTTTGTCGGCACACGGAGGCTTAATGGTTTTACAAAATTTTGTAAATAGATATATTATTAATCCAAAAATATTAGAATGAATTATTTTCATGTTTTTGAAATATTTAATAATTAGTTAAATATTAATTTTTTATATTAAATAAAGCTTTATTACATAAAATAAACTTGAAAACATTCATATATACAAAAAGCTATATACATGAATTTTTGATAACATAATATATAATCTTTTTTAAATAATGATGATTATAAAATTAATAAAATCTGTTTTTAATTTATGTGTAGTTATATATTAACAAATCTAATCTAATTATTTATTAAAGGTAATAAAGACGCTAAGTGCTCTACCTTTTAATGTGGGAACGAAAAAATCACTTCGCAAATAGTAGTATAATTTTTTTTTAATTTTTGCCAACTTTTTGTTAGAAATTATCACAATGAATGATTTTGATTGTTCTAAGAAAGATAGATTATTCATTATATCATATATATATATATATATTAAAATAGAGTCAGTTTAATATTACCGAACCAAATATAATATAAACATATATATATATATATATATATATAATATTTTATAATACTAAATTAAATACAATTTATATTTAACTATGATATTGTTGTTATATTTTTTTAATTATTCTAAAGATAATTATAATTTATCACCTAAATCACTAAAATTATTTACTAAAAAAATAATTGAACAAAAAATATGACTAAACCTAAAATTATGGAGAGCATGAAAAATAAGCAAATTAATTTCTCAAATAATATTATAGATTAGGTGTTTTACACATGCATGTAGACATAATCATGTTACAAATATTTATTATACGTATTATTAAAACTGAAGTACATTTTGGTACTGTTTGAAAACATGTATAATAATATAAATGATAATTTTTTGGAAACATGGATAGCTGTATAAAAAAAAGTATAATATCTTTTAATTAATTTTATTAATATATTTACATTAATTATTTTCCATATTTCACTCTGTTTAATAGTTTTATTAATTATGGATGTGACTGTATGGTTGTTCTAGCGTAACAGATTACACTATTTATGTTGTTACTCCTATTAACGCTGAAATATTACCAATTATGTAAAACTTATTTTCTTTTATTTAGTCCACTCACTGTTGAAACAAACGAAAATATACACTAAACATTACTGTAGGTTTTATCGGCGTAACTTGTTTCTCTTTGTTTTCCTCTCTCTGTCACTTTTTTATTTCCACCTATTTCTACTTTTTGAATTTCACTCGGTTACTCTAAAAAGTACCAATCACACTCTATGGTATCTTAACAATACAACACATCAATAATTATATTACCATAATAATAATAGTGCATATTTTTATTTATTAGTTAATCAACATTAATTTTGTACCAATTATAAAATAAAAAATGTAAAATAACTGGGTTTTGCATATTGTTCAACGTTCGGTTTACTAAAGCCTTTTTTTAATTTTAGTTTCAATCGATGAAAAATTACGTTGCGAAAAACATAATTCAAAGACATGTATTGTGAATAAAATAATAAATTAAATCAAAATAATATAAATGTATTACATTTACCGCCACTTAATTTTTCACTACATATAATCATTTTAATAAATAAAAAATTCTTTCTATTTCACTTAAATTAGCTAAACACATAGAAATAGTTTTTTTTATTAGTTAAAAAAACCAGTTAGGCATGAACATTGGCTATCCATTTAGGTAGAGTTGTTTTTTTGGGAATCATTTTTTTTTTGTAAAACTAGGCCCCGCTTAAATATTATAAATTTATGCGTGGGTTTTAAATTGGATTCTTCTAGGCATGGATGAGTTTGATTCTGATATATAGGAACCTAAAATTATCTAAATAACAAGAAAATTTTTCATGTTTACCACTTTTATGGTACTATTATTCATCTTTACCACCACTAAAGGGACATTTTCAAAAATATTTTCTTCATTAAGTGGCAAAAGACTCTTATATATTTGTTCTCTATATATAATAAATAATTATTTAAATAAAAAACTAAAAAATAATACTTTTTTTATGCTTTCGAGTTATACTTTTTCAAATTCGAATTTTTTTTTTGATAAATTTTCTTCTTTTTTAAAATTTTTTTTTTCGATTTTTTTTTCAAAATTTCTTTTTGAAAATGGAAAAATTATGTTTGAAACTATTTTTAAATTTTTTAAATATTTTTTAAATAATTATTTATATATTTATTAAAATCCTAAATTTCACGTCCCAAAAACTCTATCTCACTCATCAACTCTAAACCATAAGTCTAGATTAGTTAACCCTAGAGTTATAAATATATTTTACCCTTCACTAAAAGTGAGGGTAAAAGTGGGTAGTGTAAAAATGAAAAATGGTATTATGAATGTTGTATTTTTGACAATTTTTCAAATAACAAATGTATTTGAAACGGGTTCAGATATTTGTAAAAAAAAAGATATTACCCAATTCGGTCCTGGTCTTTTGAATACAATTAGTTATATTACGACTTATCTGAAATATATAACACTAATTATGAAAAGTAAATATCAATATATAAAAATTTAAGAAACAATACCGCGCGGGTGCGCGGATCAATCTTTAGTAATATTTAAAATTAATTCGTTATAAAATTATAAAATCTGAATATATCTTTACTTAATTAATGTTTTTAAATATTTTATTTCTTAATTTTTATTTTCTACAATTATAAATTATCTTTTTGGATTAAAACATACTATATATGAATTATATTTTTAATACGTTTTGTTTTATTTTAGCCAATATATATAATTTATAAACAATTATCTAAAAGAGTTTTATTAGTTATTATTTATTAAAAGTATAAATGATATTAATTAGTCTAACTTTCAACTTTAGAATTTAGATGAGAAAAATTACTCTGTAAATAATAGTACAAATATAAATAGATATATATATATATATATATATATATATATATATATATATATATATATATATATATATGAGTTGCAAAATATTTGATATTAACCAATGATCAATGATAATCCAAAGTTTTGATGGGTAAGACCGGTCTTAGATAAACCTTTTTTCAATAATTCATGAATATAATATCTGTATAATGTGTAGAAATTTTTCATTGTATATAAACGCAAATACATAAATAAATTTAATTACCAAAAAAACATAAATAGATTTACTCTATTAACTTAAAGTCTTATTTCTTATTTATTTAAAAATATTATTATTTAAATTTGGACCTATTCACAGCTCTTTAAAATAATTATAGCATTCCTTATTATTGGCTAATATAATATAACTCAGATATTCTTAAATTTAGTATATATCAAAATATATTTACAAAATGACTCTAACAAACGTAACTGAAATTTACGGATCAAATTATTATCCTTAACCAAGTTTAACTAAATGAAACGGATCAAATTATTATCCTTAACCAAGTTTAACTAAATGAAACACTAATCACTATAGTGACTTAGATCTGTTCCACGTGATCCATTGTTTTGAGAAGTGAGCCAATAAAGCCTTGCAAGTATGTTTTTTTTTTTTTTTTTTTTTTATAACTCTGGTATCTGGGCAGCCACAGTCCCGACTATCCCCCGTAGGGGGTCCAGCGCCCCAGCGGAAGGGATGTTAAATACGCTGTGGCCGGGGCTCGAAGTCGTGATGGCGGACACCTCAGCCGAGGTTCCTTTACCACCAGACCACGAGGCCCGGTTCCTTGCAAGTATGTTCATTTTTTTTTTTTGTGAGATGTGTTCATTTGTTATAATTCTATTTTGCTCCATTTTTATTACATGGTCCAAGAAAATCATTTTAACTCATTATAATTTTATATATCAAACTTTCTTAGAGATTGAGTTATATAATTCAGTAGATTTTAATACATATAGTCCAACTATTTAACCAATACTAAAGTTTTGTATAATTTAATAAAAAATAATAATTTTAATATTTTTAGGTGTATATTTTATTTCTTTGAAATAAAATATACATTAAACTTGCATAACATATATTTTATAATTACTATTTTTAAATTTAAAATATTATATATTATTTTAAATTATGATTTTGAATTTAAAACTTGTGTTGAAGTTAGAACATAATATGTGCTATAATGAACTTTTGAAATTTAGAATTAATATGTTAAACATTTTAAAATACCTTTTCAGTTTATATTCACAAATATACAATAAAGACAAAAAAAAATTAAATATAATAAAATAAAATGATATGTTTAATATATTATTTATCGTAAAATTTAAATATTTTAAATAAACAAATACTAAAAATATAATTTTCTTTGATTATACAAAAAGAAATTAAACCTTCAAATAATTTAAAATAATCAAAATATCATCCGCTTTCAAAGCCGATAAGAATCTAGTTGGTGTTTAAAACAGAACGAGACATACCTGTAGTAAAGCTCACCAACTGTAGCACCAGCTTGAACCCAAACACTATTGTCTTCAATATCAACATTAATCTGTCTTAGTTTCGACAGATCAATAATTATAAACGGTGTTTCTATATGTGAAACATAGGACAAGCCTTCATAATCGTGACCGCCGCTTCTAACGTGGTGATGAATTCCCAGTTTCTTTGAACATATGATGGAAGCTTGGACGTGAGACTCGTGGACCGGTTTGAATATGAATTCCGGTTTAGGCATTGATTTGGTCAAGTATCGTTGATTTTGAGCCGTAGATTTAAGGACTTCAATGAAGAGCGAAGCATTACTTTGAGGAGTGAAGAATGTTTTCTCGAGTGGAAAATCGACATTTGTGTTTTGGTGGAGACAATTGATGAAGTCATCTTGTAAGGAGTTTGAAGAAGTTGATGCTACTGTGTAGAAAGAAAAATATAGGGCTATAAACGAAATATAAGAAATCGCAGGGCTTAGTTTTGAAACTCCCATCCCTGCAGCATACAAGAGAGAAAACAAACAATCAGCAGGCTTCAAAATGGATATGGATGTCTATTCTTTTTTCTTTTTTTCGCCAACGAAGTAACTTGTTCTTTTATACACTTCGATAAAAATGACCCAGTTAACTTCAGTGGGCTATGTTTATATTCAAAGAAGGTGTGCTCGGATTGTCAAAAGATTCCTTAGTTGGGTTTACATTATTTAATTTCTCAGGAAATGGCAGACATATCTTTGTGACGTGACAATCTTTTATTCACTTGTCTTGAAAACGTTGACGTTTGAAAAAAAATTAGGTTCCGAAAACGTTGACCTAAAAGCTGTTGAAAAGGTGAAGATAATGTAGATTTTTTTTTCATCGATTATATAAGATCAAATGAAATAAATCAAATAGATTATTGATAGATGCAGATCAAATAGATCAAACAATTTATTATAATTTTAAATGATAAAAATAATTCTTCTTTTTTTGACATCAATGATAAAAGTACTTTAAAAATTGCAGATCATATATTAAAAAAAATACAAGCAGGAAATCAAAACACAAAATATATAAATACAATATATAAACAAAGCTAAAATGATTTAGTGAAATTATTTTGATTTGTTCATAACATATCTAAGATATTTTCTATAAAATTTGTCATATGATCTCCAACAACAATATCCTTTGTCTCCATATCACTTTAGATTATTCTCAACATTATTTATATATGTGTGTCCAATTACTTTAACCAAAATTTTATCAAAATATTTGAAATTATAATAAAATTATTTAGTTTGTTGTAACAATTACCACTTTTTAACATGAATATTATATCTTTAAAAATTAGACAAAATCTTTTAATTCTTCAAATGTCGATGCATACCATCGAATAAACATTTTTTTTATTCGTGAGAAATTAAAACCGTTATTAAAATGTGGCATGTGGTACATAAGGATTTATAGGTATCATAGATTGCTTAAAAAATGTATCTAGAAAACCGGGAAATGGGTGTTTTATTCCCCAATTATTTGAATCAATATATTTAATATTCAATTTTTGCTTGCGCAAAATTATATTCCAACTATATTGTTGATTGTGCAAAATTTGACATGAAATAGTCAACTGTTAAAGTATAAATGAAAAACTAACGATTTACGTCCAATTTTTAACGGTTGACTATTTCATGTCCAATTTTGTGTAGTCTACAATTAGTTCGGGATAATTTTGCGCAAGAATACTTGGGTATTAAATGGGCCGATGTAAAATAATTTTTCTTATGATCTGTATGAGTTTTCCAAATCAAAATATTAATCGATTTTAAAAAATTTGAGTTAAGAAAATTTATCATCTTTATACTTCTAAAACCAAACATCTTTATACTTCTAAAAATTTCAGCTACAGAGTAAATTCAAGTTAGAGCCTTCAACGAAACAGATCAGAATGCATCAAAAGATAGTAGAAAAAAGCATATGCAGGACTGAGAAAAAGATAGTTGTAAACTGAAAGTACAAGGTCGTACCAAGCAAACTAAACTCTCACCCAAAAGAGCCTAAATTTCAGCAGAAGTAGTCATCTTGATTCTGGAATTAAGATTTCAATATTACTACAAAGACTCAGTTTTTCGATTTAAAGACAAACAAAAGGCACAAAGATGGATACTTTTCTTTCAATGCGAATTAAGGGTTTACGGCAAAGTAATTAAATCCAAAATCGATTTAAAGACATTGGGTTGTGAAAATGGGTTTTGAATTTGACGATGGAGAGAGAGAGAGAGGTAGAGCAGTGTGTGTGTGACGCAGGAACAAACTGTTTTTAGGTTTGTAAAAAAAGTTAGAACAAAAAAATAGATAATGATGCTGTCGTCCATCGAACTCGAGACCTTTTGCGTAAATGAAGAATACCAAAGAATAATGGCAATCCATACTATTATTTGTCTAAGAGACTATAACCATCTCCTATAGTTCACTCTATTAATTCTATAATAAAGTTGAGTTATACTCCGATGGTATTTTATTTTAGAATGAAAAATAGAGTGATGAACAAAAAAACAACGTACTCAATATATAGAGTAAACTCATTTTTTTACTCTATTATAGAGTCAAAAATAAAGTATCACTAGAGCACTAATGTGAACTTTTTCAAAGTTTATTGTTGTAAAGTCTATACAAATATGACTAAATTGCATATATACAAGAATTTGTTCAAGATCAAGTGCACGTGAGATATTTCTCATATATGTTCAAGGCCGGCTTAGGCTTCAGGCTTGGTCCTGATTGATATGCATATCTGAAATATTTATCCGTATGGTTTAGGATGTGAACTTTGGTTCTTATTATGTTTTAAGATTCCTAATTTTGTATGTGACTGGGAGAGAAAAAAATGGAAGTCGCTGTATTTAAATTGGAGCAAAGTGGAAAGAGTTCTGTGCAAATCTCACTTATCATAATTTGGTTGGATCTTAATTTACACTAGGTAGTAATCTGCCGTGGGTGTAGGGTGAATAGTTGGTTAGATTATTGGTTTGACAAATGTAACAAGATCAGGCCCGGCCCAAAACAAATACGGGCTGGAAGCAAAAAAATATTTTGGGCTGGTTACATATAAAAAATAGAAAATAGTAGTTGGTTGTACTCAAACCCAACACCTCGAACACACTAATCTTAACCACAAACAAACTACTCTACCAAAGATTTTGTAAAAAGAAGGCCGACATATTTCATATTCTATGAAGGGCTAGAAAACACACGCTTCCTTCTCTTGTACCTACGGCCGCTATTAAACAAGAGACTAGCTTAAGATATCCGCGTCTTGCATGGAATGAACAATATGTATCGAAATAAATTTTATATATTATTATTTATTTTGTATTAATTTACGTATTATGTATATAATTAAATTAGAAGAAGTACATAAATCAAAACAATACTTTTGTTTATTTACAATAACTTTTTTGGTAAATAAATCAAACAATTATTTTATTTATTTTATAGGGTATGTGATTAAATTTCAATGATATTAATAACATAGATATACATTATATTTTGATATCTATCTTTTAATTGGACCTATTCAATAAGTCATCACTTAAAATCACGCGCTACTTTTACATATAATGTTTTGGACCTACGTATTAAAATAAACCAAAATGATAACCGATGTAATTATTCTAAACCGACCGAACACAAAACCGTTTGTTAAATATTCACTTCATCTCTATTATATAAAAGCAGCTAAATTGGAGGTTTTTAAGGGGTGACACGTCAGCATAAATATTCCTATCCAATCAAAGTGCCACATCACCTTTATTTCTGGTGCAAATCGTAGGCCATTTCAATATGTTGTTGGGCTTGAACAAGACTTATGTAATTGGCCCGAAAATATTGAAACTCTTTAGCCCAAGTACACCATATTCACCTTAGATCATACCATATTCACCTTAGATCATACAATTGAGAAGCTGTTCATGTTTTCTTTTCTACATATCTTCCAATTAAATTTTTATTGGTATTCTGCCTCCTTTCCCACTCTTATCTTGATAAAAATAGCAAGACATTATCAACTGTCTTTAGCTTATTAAGTTGTTGGGTTGTGTTAAATTGTGGCGCAGGAGTATGGTTATGGTTTCAAATTCTAATGAAAAATATGCTCCGAGATTTGAAAGTGCTTCTAAATGAATGGAATTCTTCAAACACATAGCCTTAACATTTTCATAAAGACATATAACAATGGTGTGCATGGTTCATAAATTCTTTGGGTTTTTTAGATTTAACTATCTATTTTATTTGTGTCGACTGTTTTGATTTTTCAAAATCATTTAGCTTGCTGGATTGAGTATTTAATTTCTCAAGATTTTGAATCCTCTTATATATTGCAGGATCTATTGGAATCAGCACAAGAAGAGATCAAAATTCTCGGAAGCATTAATATATCTCAAGCAGATAGTATTTACATAGATTATGTAATTGTCTAGAATTTTAATGAAAAGACTGGCGAAGAAGACGAGTGTTGGATGTGTAAGGCAGGCACATTGTCCACAGTCCAAACTGTTTTATGTTTGTTGGTAATTTTTAATTTTTTTACAAATCAAATATAATATAAAAATATATTGAAATAGAGCCAGTTTAATATTACAAATCAAATATAATATAAAAATATATATATTATTTTAATATTACTAAAGTAAATATAATATAATTTAAATATGATAGTATCATTATATGTTTTTTAATTATTCTCATGATAAATGATAAATTATTAGCTAAATCATTTAAATTATTAATTAAAATTAATAATTGGCATAAAATATGACTAAACCTAACATTATGGAAAACATGACAAATCAACAAATTCACTTCATTAATAATAGTATAGAATTGTAAGGGTGAAGCTAGATGCCTTTTTGATATCTACCAAAGTTAAACCACAAATGGAAATTTTACGCCAGGATAACTGATTTACGTAGATGTTAAAAATGAAAACTAAGATCTATCGTCATTCTATTCTTCATCAAATATAATACATTTTTTCAAAATTAAAGTGCGCGCGGACACAGACCTAGTTAATATAAACAGAGCTGACATGCCTGCTTATAAATCAGTTTATCTTCTCTTCTGTTATTATGGCTTGACTACTAAATATAATTGGACGTAAATGGTTGTTTACTCCTTCTCTTCTGTTAATGAACTGAATCTGCAAGAAACCTTAATCAACTAAAAAAAAATATTTGTCCCAGTATTTCCAGACTCACCATTATAACATTCTCTATACAAAGTAGACTCACCATTATTCTTACGCCGATTTTTAACTTTCAAACTTTCTTCTTTTCAGGTTTTTTAAAGATCATATGTGGAAGCTACAAACTGTTCTCCAATATCTTACAAAAAATATAATCCTCAGATTTAGTTAAATCTTTGAGTTTTATATGTTCGATGTTGTGTTCAGTCTCTCCAAGATAAGGTGTGTTCTCATCATTCTGAGCTATCTTTCTCTCCAACAAAAACTAATTAAATTGACGGAGGAAAACTGAAGCCATATGCATTTCAAATCTAATCCCCTTGATCTGATGATTCTAACAGTGACGGTAATTGTAGCATATGAGATAATGGTGTTTACTGAAAATGTTGGTGTGAGAAAATGGAACTGTGGGAAAAAACAAGACAAAACACACTTTTTGTTATTTATTTAAAGAATTTTTGATTAACATCATTTACTAATTCATCTCTAACATTTTTAGTTTCATATCAAGAAATGATCATTCTACTTTTGTGAATATTATTAGCATTTTCAACTTTAAAATAAAAATTATTCCACCCTTTAGCGGTTTGAATCTAGTAAATATTTATTATTGATACTTTATACTTTACACTCATATGATTTTATTACAATTTTTATATTTGATGTAACAAAAAAAAATTAAACCATTAATCACAAAATTTTTAATCTGATATTTTTCCATTGCAAATTTCAAAATTAAAATATTAAGCTCACAATACTTTTTCAAAGCAAATTCCAAAATAAAATATTTATGTATTTTATGTGGTATATAGTTTAATTTAAATTATATTAATATATATATATATATATATGTGTGTGTGTGTGTGTGTTTAATATGATTATATGAATATCTGTTAAATGAGACTTCGTATTCATATGATTTTATGATCATTTATATTTTGTTATAACAATAAAAAGGTAAACCATTAATCATAAAATTTTTAATGTTTCAATGTGTGACTTAAAATTTTTAGTAATTTATAGCCGTTTAAAAAAATTCAAAACATAACATATAAGAAAAAACTAATTTTTTAATTATATGATTAATGTGATTATTTAATTCATTTTAATAATATAAAATTAAACAAAAGAGGGAGAATACAAAAATTCTCATCAATTTTTTTTATTCATAATAATTAATTGCCATATATATGTTAATAATATTATGTAATTCTTTAGTTTTTATTTAAGAAAATAATGAGTAATATTCTTTTGTATCCTACCACTACAAAAAAAACACTGTTTAGCATCATTTGTTTTTAATATTTGCATTATTTATAAATGATGTAAAATAAATTTGCATCACTTAAATAAATGACTCTGAAAGTGGTGATGCAAATAATTTACATCATTTTATTACTAAATGATACAAATATATCAAATATTGACATTAGTTACTATAAGTGATGTCAATATGTATCAATTATAAGAAAATGATATTAACATTCACATCTGTTTTGTAAATGATGTTAGTTTAGTATCAATTAAAATAATTGATTTCAAAATTTTATATCATTTATCAATAACTGAACTACTGAAGTAAGATTAATATTAATTTATAAATTAATTTTAAGAATTTTAAAATTTAAAATAATTATTTATTTTTTTTTCATTTGTATATTTGATTAAATTTACGTACATAATTAATTAGAACATTTTTCATTAACTCTTTTTCTTTTTCTTTACACTGGTGATAGAATCAGAAGAACAAAAAAAAAACAGGAAACAAAAGAAAGATGGATTCATAGAGAAAAATATTAAAAACAAATAAAAAAAGTTCCTTTGCTTTTATATTCAATCTTCAGTTGAATGAATTCAATACTGATGAAATTCATCGAAGAATGCTGCTTTTCTCATAGACTTCTACTCTTCTACACTTGCAAGAGATTCTGGTAGTATGAATTCTAACAGAAAATATCCTCTCCAAGAGATTTTGCAGCAGTTATCCTCTTGAAACACCAAACAGTACACTGTTTTTCCACTAACTTCCGCCATAAGAAACTCAGAAAACTGTTATGCGTATTCTTCTTTCAGCAGCCTGACGAGGAAGACGAGGACTATAATTTATCAGATTCGTTTGACCAGGATACCCTACTTTCCTTCCAAATCCTACATAAGAAAAAACAGCACAATCATCATTCATAAAAAAAAAAGCTTGATTCTTGTTGTTTTTTGTTCATAAATCAAATAGCCTAGAACTATAAATTTTGAACTGATAAAAAACTTGAAAAAACTGAGAGGAAGATCAGATACAAAAAAAAAAAAAAAAAAAACTGAGAGGAAGATGGACGGAAGAATGAAAAATTTGGTAGAGAATAATACGCTCTTAACATGTTAATATAAAACAGTTACAAAAGATCATGGGCAAACTTAATTAAAACCACAAAAAGAAGAAGTTAAAGCCACAAAAATAGAAACTACATCTCGTAAATATAGGGTGATTTTTAAGATAAATTTGATATTAAAAAACTGTTTAAACGAAGCAAATTAAAATAAAATAATATCGCTTTTATTAAATTAATGCAAAAAAAAAGTTTAGTTACATATTTTTTTGTTAGTATCAGTTTATTATTGATGTAAGTTTTGTATCAATTTAATAAATGGTGTTAACCACAAATATAGTTGTATCAATTATATAATTGATATAAATGTATATAATAATATCATTTCTGTCAAAATGATACAAAATAATAAAAAGTATATCATTTTAATGAAATGATGTTAAATCAGCTAATAATAACATCAATTATAATAATTGATTTTAAGTTATATATTTTTGTATCATTTGTAAATAAGTAATTTAAAATAAAATCACTTATTTTTGTGATTCAATTTAAGTGATACAATCTACTTCTTTTTTTGTAGTGTACATTCCTACTAATCAATTTTATAGTTAGTTTAATAAAAAATATAATATATGCTTAGTTGAACCATGCTATTTTTTAAGGATTCTAAGGATCATCCTATTCACAAGTTGGTGTCCAAATCATTTATATCAAGCTGTTATAGAATATAAGTACATACTCGAAATATAAATGTTTGTCTAGTATACACTCACAATTTTGGTCTAAAAATCATCTAATTCTAGAACAACAAAAAATTACTTATTTTATTAACCTACGCTTTTCAGGTTTAGTTACTTAAGAGTATACCCATAAAAAATAAATAAATATATATATATAATACTTTACCATTTTAGTATATGTAAACTATAAACTAAGAATTCTTTGATTTACAAAACAATAAACCAGAAAAATTATAATAAATAGTTCAAATATCTCATTCTTACAAAGGTTTTTTGCAAAATTGACCTACAACTCAAAGTCAAACACAAAACTAACCTCATTTTTTTTGCCCCACAAGTTCATATAATTCACGAAAATGCCATCAATTTTTTTTTATTTTTTATTTTTCGAAAATAACATTTTTACTCTCTCACCCTCATCATCTTCAAGTAATTACAAGATTGTCATTGTCATCAATATCCTAACCACCATGAACAACCAATTTGAAGCTCTTAATGCTCCCAAAATCGATTTACCCTTCTTCTTTCTCCATTCTTTTGAACTAAACACAACATCTCTCTCACTTTCTCTCCACATTAAGATAAAAAAACCCAAGATTTTGATTCTACATTTTTTACGGTTCATAGAGTCATAGAGGCTAACTATTCTGGGTGGGTCACTTTCGTTTGAGATTTTGTGTTCTTGGAGAAGCCTTATGTGTGCTAAGGAAGTTATCTCACCAATTTAAGGTATAAAATCGAGTTTTTTTTTTCAGATATGTTCGTCCAGACGACTTACAGGTAAGTCGTCTGGCTGTAGACGACTTACCTTGAAGTCGTCTGGTCAATGCAGAGGTTATTTTTGCAATTGACTTTGAAATCTGTTTTCTGAGACGACTGAAATATAAGTCATCTGCTTTTGTTTGGTTACAAAATAATCTCCAAAGAACCTAGACAACTTACATGTAAGTCGTCATAGGTTAGTTTTGCATTTGACTGGATTATTTCACAAGTTTGACTTTCCTGGACGGCTTACATTTCAGTCATCTGGTGAAAAATTGAAATATAAATATTTTATTAAAACCCGACGACCTACATGTAAGTCGTCGTATGTTAGTTTTGCAATTGAAAAAAAAACTTTAATATTTAATTATACCCATACAACTTACAATTCAGTCGTCCGCCCGACGACTTACATGTAAGTCGTCCAGGATTTACGAGGCTTGACCAGAATCTCAGAATAAAATTCTGGACGACTTACATGTAAGTCGTCGGGCGGACGACTGAATTGTAAGTTGTCTGGGTATAATTAAATATTGAAGTTTTATTTTTCAATTGCAAAACTAACCTATGATGACTTAATTGTAAGTCGTCGAGTTTTAATAAATTATTGATATTTCAATTTTTCACCAGAGGACTGAAATGTAAGTCGTCCAGGAAAGTCAAACTTGTGAAATAATCCAGTCAAATGAAAAACTAACCTATGACGACTGAAATGTAAGTCATCTAGCTTTTTTGGAGTTTTTTTATACCAAACAAAAGTAGACGATTTATTTTTCAGCCGTCTCAGATAACAGATTTCATAGTCAATTGCAAAAATAACCTCTGCGTTGACCAGACGACTTATATTTTGGTCGTCTGAAGACTTAGATTGAAGTCGTCTGCGTCGACCTAAATGGACGACTTCTCTGGAAGTCTACTAGACGACATCCTTGGATGTCGTCTGCGTCAATGTTTAATAAACTTGCATTTTCTCTAAAACTATAAAGATTTTTTAATATTTTCTTGTTAATTCATGTTTATTAATGAATATGTGGGCTACTGAATGAAATTTATAACTTAATTGGTGATATTTATGAGGTTACCAACATTCACATTAACTAAAGTTTCTAACTGATCCGAGAAGACTTCCGTAAAAGTCTTCTACGCTAGTTTTTAAGTCTTCTACGCTAGTTTTTGAATAACTTGTATTTTTAAGAGTGATAAGTAACTTCAAGATATGTAAAACTCATATTTTCAAAATATGTTTTCTCCCTTAGTTTTACTAAATTTGACTAAGTTTTTCAACACAAACTTATAAAAAATATGATATGCTTTGACTAGTTACTATTGTTTGTTTCCATCTCTTAAGTATTATTTTTATAGACACTAATGATGATTATTGTTATGAGTTGGAAGAATGGTTAAAATGCTTCTTAAAATGTTGTATCAATATGAAGCTACTAACATTCTTGTTTATTAAGATGATAAAAAGGCCACTGGAGTTTATTATTGCATATGAGAGATTCAAAGATAAGAAAAAAGCTATTGAAGTCTATTATTTCATTGATTTGTAAATGTGTAAACACATTGTTAGCACATGTATTACATCTTGGGAAACATTATTACTGATTTTACAAAAAATTCACAACTAAAAGAGTAGACATGCAAATCACAAAACAGACCACAAAGAAAACTATTATAGATCATTCCTCTATAAAGACAAGCTTGGATTCCACTTGATATGGAAGAAACCTTCGTTAGAAGACTTCCAGGAAGTCCAGACGACTTCCAGGAAGTCCAGACGACTTCCAGGAAGTTCAGATGACTTCCAAACGACTTCCAGGAAGTCCAGATGACTGAAATGGAAGTCTTCTAGTGCATTATATTTTAGACGACTAACATGTAAGTCGTCCCAGAAGTCTTCCAGATCTGAAAAACCTGCATATCAAATCCAGATCTGAAAAATCTGCATATCCAAAAACGTTCAAATGGCTTAAAAACAGAAAAAATAAGTGGAAGATTAGATAAATCTACCTTTATTAAATACACAGAAATACATATCTAAAATTAATAGATCTACCTTTAAAATAGTGGAAGATGAGTACCATCTGATTAAAAACCTGCAAAAAAGATAGATTAGTAAGAAAGAAATGAGACAAAACTGAAAAATTCATATAAAGTTTGGTGTTTTCAAGTCAAAGAGATTAGAGTGGGTTTGGAGAGTTTTAGTTTGAGAAAAAAATAAGAACTTTATACAACAAGAAGTTACCAAATGAAGAAAAATCAGACATAAAAACTTACCAAAACACTCAGATCTATTATGAAAGGGAGACTTCGTCTAAAGACTTCCAGGAAGTCCAGACGACTGAAATGGAAGTCGTCTGGAAGACTTCCTGGAAGTCTTCTAGTGCATTATATTTTAGACGACTAACAGGTAAGTCGTCCCAGAAGTCTTCCAGATCTGAAAAACCTGCATATCAAATCCATATCTGAAAAACCTGCATATCCAAAAACGTTCAAATGGCTTAAAAACAGAGAAAATGAGTGGAAGATTAGATAAATCTACCTTTATAGAATACACAAAAATACATATCTAAAATAAATAGATCTGCCTTTAAATGAGTGGAAGATGTGTACCATCTGATTAAAAACCTGCAAAAAAAGATAGATTAGTAAGAAAAACATGAGACAAAACTGAAAAATTCATATAAAGTTTGGTGTTTTCAAGTCAAAGAGATTAGAGAGAGGTTGAAGAGTTTTAGAATGATGAACATTACTTTTTTGTTGCAGCCATTTGAGATAAAGAGAGAGAATGTGTAAAATTTTCTTTATATAGGGAGACAAAAAATCCTATTAGGTTAAATATTTTTTATTCAGACGACTTCCTAGGCGACTTAAGTCGTCCAGAAGACTTTAATATTTTAGCGGGAAATTAAAATATTTTTAGCGGGAAACTAAAATAGAAGACTTCCCAGAGACTTACAAATAAGTCATCTGGTTTAAATTATTTAAGCGGAAAAATAATTTTTAAAAAAATTTTAGGCGGAAATATTTGGACGACTTACATGTAAGTCGTCTGTTTTAATTTCTTCACCAGACGACTGAAATGTAAGTCGTCCAGACTCTAAGCATAACTCCTAAACTTAATTCACTAAATAAACACTTAATAAAATCAAATTAAACTTCAAAAGTGTTTACTATACACAAAAATAAACACGTATAGGTAAAAATTTAAAACACTCAAGCTTTCCAAAATCTAACCCTAAGAATACATACAATACTACAACATATGTTGCCAAACCCTAGACCAAAGAATACCATGATTCACTACCTACACTCATTTATGTTGAAAACAATTCAATTTTGTTATATTTTAATTTATATCACTTAAAACTGTTTATAATTACATGATTTTAATTTTTCGCTTATCAAAATATTTTTTAAAAATTTAAAAATTAGTTTTAAGATCAGCTACACTAGAAGACTTACTTTGAAGTCGTCTGGACGACTTCCAACATCTCAGATGACTCAGACGACTTACTGGGACTATATTCGTAAAAAAAAGCTTCTGTTTTTTTGTTTGGTCACAAGGGGCTGGACTGTAATTTCACAAGGCTTTTAGGTTAGTTTTGCATTTGATTCAAGTTTGGGTATAGGTTTAAGGTTAAAATCAAGTTGTGAGTTAGTTTTGGCAAATTTTCCTTCTTCCAGTTATAATAGCTAAATAGAGTATTAGGGAGAAACAAATATTAGACGAATGATCAAATCTCTCATTTTTCGAACAAACTCAAAAGGAGATGATTGAAATCTTGTCATGATATTTCTTTAAAATCTTTTTACGAATAAAAATCAAGACCAAATTATTTAATCTGAATGAAATATTATATATATATATATAGTGCTTCCAATATTAAAAATCACTTCGATTTGAAAAATGTTTTTCTAGGATTTTCAGGATCAAATAAAACCACATACTTAAAAATAATTTGTATACATAAAAGTATATACTTTAGAATAAACACATAAATTAAAACCAATATCTTTTGTTTATTTACAATTTGTTTTTGGTAAATAAATCAAAATAATCATTTTACTTACTTTATATGGTATATTATTAAACTTTAGTGATATTTATATATATATATATTATATTTTAATATAAATATTTATTATTGACACTTCATATTCATATGATTTTATTAACATTTGTATATTTGATGTAACAAAAATTTAAACAGTTAATCACAAAACTTTTAATGTGAGATTTTTCAATACAAATTTCAAAATTAAAATATTAAGATCTCAATAAATTTTCGATGCTAATTTTTAAATTAACATATTTATATATTTAGATATAGTATATAATTCACTTTAAATGATATATATATATATATATACATATATATATATAAATAATATGAATATTTATTAATGAGTCTTCATATTCATACAATTTATGATCATTTGTATTTTGTTCGAAGAAAAAAAAATTAAACCATTGACCACAAAATTCTCAATGTGGGACTTTTACCTTTTTTACTAATTTATAGTCATTTTAAAAATGTCAAAATAAAACATATAATAAAAAAATCTAAATGATTGTTTAATTTTTTTTAATAATATAAAACTAAACAAAAGAGAGAGAGAGGATACAAAAATTGTTATTAAATATGTATTATTCATAATCATTAATTATCATATATATGTTAATCATATTAGGTAATTCCGTAGTTTTTATTTAAAGAAAGAATTGAGAATATTCTTTTTTATACTACTAATCAATTTGATAGTTAGTTTAATAAAAAATATAATATATATTTATGTAGACCAACTTATTTTTCTAATGATTCTAAGAATCATTCTAATGATGACATGAGAGTACGAAAATATGTTGTAATGCTCGAGGATTTATATACAGGGATTAAGAGAACCATTTTTTTAACATCAATCCTCAATGGATATGTGACCAATATACTATTGGGCCTCCTGAGTAAAAAATAAAGAAGTTAAGCTTCTTAAAACGTGCAAGATATTTAACAAAAAGAAAATCACAATTGATTGTTCTGTTGTTCCCAATCATGATAGAAACGGGCTTAGGGTTTTGTTTGATAAAATTGATCTCTTCACTCAATCCTTTCGATCAATGTCTTCTATCCAACACCGAAACCCTCTTTCTATTTCTCTTTGTTCCTATTGCTGGTTTTATTAGCAATCAATCTATTTCCTTTCATGTTTCTTTTGTAACCGAAACTTTTTAAAGAAGCATTTTGGTTATGTTCTCTAATCGTTCCACAAATTGATCCTCTCTTGATCATGTACAAACGGTTTGTTAATAACGAAGCTTTGATTTCATCTGAAAAGAGGCCATCTAGAGTACAGCTACAGGTTATCCAATACACCGTCTCCGGGTTAACTATTTATAACCTTCGCCGAAACATTAGAAACTCCGGGTAAACTGCGTTCTGACTTCCCTAAAGAGTAAACATTTATATAATAAACTATAATGATCTGATATTTATGCTAATGCGAAACTACGGTAGTAGGATAGTGATTTACGTGAACTCGTTATCATATATGAGTTGGTGATAATCGTTTTTTTTTTGTTCTAAATGTTAAAATTCATACCATTTTCTGAATTTTACATGCTGTGAGAACACAACTGATTTGAGATAAAGAAAAACAGAGGGGAGAAGCAGATATTACAGATAATACATAGCAAATTTGTCAATACGTATCAATACTATTAAAAATTTAAAAGGGAAGAAGTCCTAAAAAATCTGGACTCTTTGCTTTTATTATATTTTGGTCTTACTTAATATTTATTTAACAATACAAGGTAATTTGATACACATATCAAATTTAATGGTTTAGTCAATCTCCTTATTTATTATACAACATAACCCGGTTGACAAAAAAATGTATACCATATATGCTTGACTAATAAAAAAAGTTAATGGTTACAACTAAGACTTATTCTTGGGTTCACCCCCTAGGTTAAACCTCTAGGTTCACCAACCAATAGGATTGTGTTATTTTATATTCGATATCTTTTAAAAAAGGAAACAAAATATTGTCAATTTATATTATCTTTTTAAAATTAAAAGGTAAAGAAAAATAAATAAAAAATAGTAGTAATTACAAAAAAAAATATTTTTAACGTCATCAGCAAAACATTAAACCCTAAATCCTAAACCCTAAACCCTAAACCCTTGGGTAAACCCTAAACTCTAGGATAAATCTTAAACTCTAGGATAAATCTTAAACTTTAAATCAAAATCACTAAACACTAAAACACTCAAGGGTTTAGGGTTTAGGATTTAGGGTTTAGAGTTTTAGGGTTTAGTGTTTTTATTTAGATTTTAGGATTTACCCAAGGGTTTAAAGTTTACCCAAGGGTTTAGGGTTTACCCAAGGGTTTAGGTTTACGCAAGGGTTTAGGGTTTAGGATTTAGGGTTTAGGGATTAGGATTTAGGGTTTAGTGTTTTGCTGACGACGTTAAAAAGATTTTTTTAATTCTTTTTTTCTGTAGCTGCTATTTTTTTTTTTTTTTTATTTTAAAAACATAATATAACTTGATAATATTTTGTTTCCTTTTTTAAAAGATATCGAATTTGAAATAATGAACTCCTATTGGCTGGTGAACCTCTAGGTTCACCCTAGGGGGTGAACCCAAGAATAACTCTACAACTAATGGTACGTAAGTTTTACAGCAATCATTTTTAATCAGAGAAGGCCAACATCAAGTTGATAATGCCCAGGTTCTAAAATGCGGCCGATTTGGACGTTAACTCGCCGTACAAACGCTAATCGGTAAGGAACAGTGATGTTTTGCACTAAATCGCCCAAAAATGGATTTCTTACAAAAAAATCAACTTTTTCTTGATTTACATGTTTAAAATTATGTCTTAAGTTCAAAATCTATTATGAATGAGCGAAAAGCTAAGAAAACGAGTGAAAACGTTCTTGATTTACATGTTTAAAATTATGTCTTAAGTTCAAAATCTATTATGAATGAGCGAAAACCTAAGAAAACGAGTGAAAACGGCTAAGAATAGTAAAAAAAATCGAAAATTAGGGTTTCTACTCGACATAACCAGGGAAGAAGATGAGGACATTATTGTCTTTTTAGGTTTATTAAAAAAATAAAAAAATCCGAAAATGCAGTATGGGATATCGAACCGTAGACTTCTTCTACATGGGCGCTTAAGGAAAAGCCGATGGGCCATGACCCACATTAGTGATTTCTTTACAAATCAGATTCAAATATTAGGGTTTCCGCTCGATATGATCCAATAATTGTATCTATTTACTGTTTAAAGGGAATCATTTTGAAAAATCTACTTAAACAAAATTGTTAGACCTATTCATTAACTAATTATTATTTCTTGGAACTTGGTCCCTCATGTGTATTCCTAAGCATGCAACCCGTCCATATACACTATTTAATTCTTTATTGTTTATACTTCTTGATTAAAACGAACTCCATACCCGACTTAATAAAATATATATAATATTTTCATGATGAACCCCCTAATAATACAATTAATCATCCAGTTAAAAACATGGTTCAAAATCTTATTTAAAAAAAATTCTGTTATTACTCTTCATTTTATGTGATACACGTTTTTCTGAGTTAATTATATCTCTCAACTTAATTATTGTTAAGCAATAATGTTATGTTCATGATCTATAATATTCATATATTAATTATTAAAATGAGTAATCTAACATATTTTACCATGTCATCTTACATTATATAGTTTCAAATATTTACAAAATTAAATCTACCAATTTAAATTTAATCTTTGGTCATATCAATTTAAAAAATGTTACTCTTATAAGATAAAAACAAAATATAATGAGAGAGTAAGTTTGGGTATTCATGTCGATTCCTTTCTATTTGGCTTTGAGTTCTAAACATTTGGACCCAAATCGATATTTGAAGATTTTTGGTTCGTTTTAGGTCGGTTGCTTTCATATCTGGGCCAGAGTAAGTTTGGGTATTTGATATCTTGCATATTTCCATTATCTTATCCATTCGTCCATGTGCATTTTGATCATATAGACTAGGATTTAGCCATGTTTAGGTTACATTTTGCATACATGAGTCTTTATCAGGTGTTGGAGTGCCACATGGAGTTCTTGGGGACATTTGGATGCATTTGGAGCTCAAAGGAGGTGAAATAGGTGATCATTGGACGAGCAGAGGATGGGAGCGAGGTTCCGCAGCGACGTCATGAGGTCGCTCCAAAGCACCTCTCAGAGCGACCTAGCTGGAGCGACCCCGTGAAGTCGCTCGCCATATTCATCCCGTTGGAAGCCCAGAGCGACTTGCCCAGAGCGACGCACCGAGGTCG
This sequence comes from Brassica napus, assembly GCF_020379485.1. Taxonomy (NCBI): domain Eukaryota; kingdom Viridiplantae; phylum Streptophyta; class Magnoliopsida; order Brassicales; family Brassicaceae; genus Brassica; species Brassica napus. The sequence continues at coordinate 20,830,803 of NC_063452.1, forward strand.
CTCGCATCTCACACCCCTCTCGGAGCGACCTCCCAAAGCGACACCCCGAGGTCGTTCGTGTCTCTATGGCGAGACGACACGAAGCGAAGCCCGGAGCGACCTCTCAGAGCGACCCACTAAGGTCGCTCCCGAGGGCCGGAGCGACTTGTCGGAGCGACATGCCGAGGTCGCTCCGCGTCTATTGTTGGGTCGATTTCTATTTTACTTAAGGCCCTTTTGGTCATTTCATTATGCACGTTTTACATTTCTAAAACCTATGTTTTAAACATCTTTAGTAGCCACCAGGCAGATTATCTTTTGATCTATTGAGAAATACACAAAAACTCTCTTGAGAAGTTCATCTCTTGAATTTTGATTGTTATGTTCTTGTGTTATTGTTGATTTCTTATCTATTTCTCTACATGATTAATCTGAAATCCAATATGGGTTTAAGAGGAATCATGGAGATTAGTGAGTAATCACCTTTTGAATTCATGGGTTAGGGAGATCAAGGGTGATTAGGTTAGTTCTAGGATGTTTTAGTGTAGATCATTCTTGTTCCTTGCTAGTAGAGTATTCAAAATGCATCTTCTGAGTTGGCCACTCAAAAGTTGATCAATAGACATTTCCCACCCAAAAGGTGTTTGATGAAATGCCTGAGACAACTATCCTAGGCTTTTAGTATACTTTGCCAAAGACATTTGTTGTTAAAGGTGCTAAAATAGTTAATAGACTTGTTAGTAATGATTGCTTTCATATTATTCAACCAAAGACATTTGATGTTTGAGATATGTTAGCAAATGAACATTCATCTAGACATAGAGCTTGCTTAGAATTGTGTCTAGGCTTAAAGTCGATAGTTTGATTGATCGTTTGCCATCCTTAGTTCGAAACTTGTTCACCCGAGGTCTAATCCCTATGCCCATGAGTTCTCTTTTCCCTTAGTAAAGAAAGTCATTTCATTTATCATTAATCATTAGTTTAGAAACCTCTTAAATTATCGGTTGCACTTAGATTAAGTGAGTACTTGCATTCTCATTGCTTTGATATCCCTCAGAACTGGTTCAACAATCACTATACTACAACATTTGTCTTAGGAACCCTCAAAACTCCTGACATCAAATTGGCGCCGTTGCTAAATCTGAGTAGATTTAAACATTGAGATTTAGTCACTTGTTTGAGACTAAGTCATTTTTATTTTCTTTTGTTACTGATTCTCCTTCTTCACCTCCCTTTACTTTACAGGTGTATGAACTTGAGGAGCAAGGGTCCATCAAACCTAGTTCCAAGAGCCGCAGACATCAGAGCTTTAGAGAGAGAGAGTGCTAGAAAGAGACGAGAAGAAGAGCAACAGTCTCACTTGCAGAGATTGGATACTGATATGGGAGAAATACCTTAAAATGATGCCAACAACGTCCCACACAACCAACAGCGAGCAGCTCGACCCATTGGCACTTACGACCTCCCCAACATACATGGTCATAGATTTGGAATCCGAGCACCAGCTGTGGCAGCCAACAACTTTGAGGTCAAGTCAGGACTCCTCAACGTGATTGAGAACAATAAGTATCATGGCTTGGCTCTAGAGGACCCATTTGATCACTTGGATAGGTTCGACAGCTACTGTGGGTTGTCAAAAACCAATGGTGTGTCTGAGGACGCCTTGAAGCTGAAGTTATTCCCTTTCTCTTTGGGGGATAAGGCACGTCAGTGGGAGAAGTCTCTACCCAGCGACTCTATCACCACTTGGGATGATTGTAAGAGAGCATTCTTGGAGAAGTTCTTCTCTACTTCAGGAACTGCTAAGCTGAGAAATGAGATTTCCAGCTTTCAACAGAAGAACTTGGAAGGCTTCAGTGAAGCCTGGGAGAGATTCAAGGGCTACCAAGCTCAATGCTCACACCATGGTTTTTCTAAGGAGAGCTTGCTGAGCACATTCTACCGTGGTGCTCTTCCTAAGTACAGGGCCAGACTGGATACAGCTAGCAATGAGTTCTTCTTGGGGAGAACTGAGGAAGATGCAGAGGAGCTGGTTGACAACATGGTAAAGAGTGATGCAGTCTACAGTGGAGACCACGACAGAGGCAGTCGAACAGATGATAAGCAGACGAGGAAAGAGTTGAAAGCTCTACATGATAAGATAGACATCCTCCTTGCTGATAAAGCCACTCAAGAGCAGCTACACTTTGTTGGTAACCCAAGCCAAGAGACACCACTTGTTGTCCATGAGGTTGAGGGTTTGGAAGGTCAGGAAGAGCTGTGTTTCATCAACAACAATGGTAGTTGGTACAAAAAAGAGCCCAACTTTCAGTACAACAACTACCAACAGAAATCCTATCCCAACAACCAACAGAGTGGTTATCCGCCTCGACACAACCAGCAAGGCAGCTATCAACCTCACCAAAACCCCTCATCTGGTTCCTCTGCTCCTCAAGAGAGCAGCACTGACACCCTGCTGAAACAAATCTTGGAGTCTCAGACTAGAAGTGAGAAGCATGTTGGTTATGAGTTGAAGAACCTTCATTCCAAGATTGATGGGAGCTACAATGAGCTCAACAACAAGTTCTCACATCTTGCTTCTACAGTCAAGAATTTAGAGAATCAGTTTGCTTCCATGAACACTCACCAGACTCGCCAGCAAGGATCTCTACCTGGAAAATCTGACCAAAACCCCAAGGAGGCCAAAACTATCACTCTTAGGAGTGGTAAACAGTTACCTCCTACAACCCTCACTATGGATGCTGAGAAACTAGGTGAGGAGGTGGCCATCAACTTAGATGATGAAGTGGTGATTGTTGATGAGAAAATCAATGATGAAATCTTGGAGAAGATTGTTGAAGCCAAGGGTAAAGGAAAGGTTGGGGAAGCGAAGAAAACAATGAAAGATGGTGAAGTTTTTGCTCCAGCAAGTGAAAATTCTTTTGTTCCTCCTCCCTATGAACCCAAACTACCATTCCCTGGTAGATTCAAGAGGCAGCTGCTAGAGAAGTACAAGGCTTTGTTTGAGAAGCAAATGAGTGAAGCTCAGGTTGCAATGCCCATCATCGATGCTTTCATGTTGATTCCTCAATACAACAAGTTCCTGAAAGATGTTGTAGCTGCAAAGAAGAAGGAAATGGAAAGCATGATGATTCTTACCCATGAGTGCAGTGCCATCATCCAAAGGCTTGATGTTCCAGAGAAGTTAGAGGATCCAGGATGCTTTACACTACCTTGTGCTCTTGAACCTATGGTATTTGAGAAATGTCTCTGCGATTTGGGAGATAGTGTCAGCGTGATGCCTTTGTCTGTTGCAAAGAAGCTTGGATTCACTCAGTACAAGAAGTTTAAACTCTCTCTGGTGTTAGCTGATCATTCAGTGAAGTACCCTGTGGGCATCTTAGAGGACCTACCTGTGAAGATTGGAAGGTATGAGATACCTACAGATTTTTTGGTGCTTGAGATGGGTGAGGAGGCTCAGGACCCATTGATTCTTGGAAGGCCATTCTTAGCTACTGCAGGAGCAATTGTTAAGGTGAAAGAGGGCACGATTGATCTCCATTTGGGTAAAGGGCATGTTCTCCACTTTGACATCAAGGAGAAAATGAAGAAATCAACAGTGTTCGGGCAAGCCTTCTACATTGAATAGATGGGCACTCTTACTGATGAGCACCTTGAAGAGTTACCACCTGAGGTCGGCGAGGAGGGAGCATCTCCCTCTACTCATTCTCCATAGAAGGTAACCCACTACTTTCCCTTGTATATACCATTTCGTTTTTGCATATTAGTTTTCTCTTTTGGGGTATCTCTCTCTCCTTGACAACACAGAGACTGTGTCATTTAAGTTTGGGGGAGGTACCAAGTATTTGATCACGTTTGCTTTGATGATTTTGAGTCTCATGCATTGCATTAACATATATATTTGCATTAAAAAAAAAATCATTTAGTTTGCATCATTGGCATTTCTAGGAGAGTCTAGAGCATATAGGTTGCATTTACTTGCATTGGGAGCAATGATTTGAAATGCCTTGTAAAGATTATTACTTTGCACCTGAATAGCTTATGCACCTCTCAAAAACACTTGTATGCTTCGAGCCTTGAAGACTCTTCCTGAAACTTGTTGATTGCTGAAACTCAGTCTTTGAAGCCAACTACAACCTTATTTGAACTAAACGAACTTAATGCTTCTTGCTCATGGTCCCTTGTGTACTGAGTCATGGCTATACACACTTGAGTTGTCACATCCTTTATGCCAATCTTATTTTGACAAACTCTAGTGGTAGACCACTCCCAAAACCTTTCCCTTCTTTTAAGCTTTCATTGTTTGATGAGTGAGGCCTTATTCGGAAAGTCTTACATGTGCATAATGTTGAGAGTATCAGGAACGACAATGCTTTATCTTCATTCTTGCTAGATTGGGCACTCTATTGTCTAGCTATAGGTGGGGGGTGAGAGTTGTGATTATGATTTGGGAGCAATGAAAAAGGAAAAGAAATGACTCTTTGTGTTTAAGTGAATTGTCTTATTGGGATAACTAGAAATACCTCTAGCTCAAGTTATGAAAAATCTTGGACCCCATCCAAAAAAAAAAAAAAAAAAATGAAATAAAATATAAAAAGAAAAGAAAAAGAAAGAAAAATGGGGCTAGCAAAGTTGTTAGGAGCTAAGTAATGTTTTGAGGTTGTGGAAAATCCCTTGTAGATTTTAAAGAGAAGGAGTTAAAGTTCTCAGGATCTTTTGGTGAGAGATGTGAGTTGGGTTTGACATTTGAGAATGATTGTGTAATTGTATGATTGGGAAAATGGTAGAACAATGGAGATTTAGCATTGTATGCATGAGTTGATCCATTTCTTAGATATATTATGTGCAATGTCAAGGCTACTTGTTTTGAGAGTAAACCACTTTAAAAGATCATGGATTTTGAACCTTTTGACCCACTTGAATAAAAGCTTTCTCTTACTCAACCAAATGATTTGGACCAATTGACCATTTGCAAGAATTCACTTGATGCTATGCTTAATGAACTTGAGAGTTGGCTGATTTGCATGTGTGAATGCATGATGATGAGTGTAGGGATGAAAAGAGTTGAATAGGCCTAGAGAAGCTAGAGTATAATAAGAGAGGGTGTACTAATGCTGAATTTAGATGTTGATTTGAGTGCTTTGTGTGTTTCTTTTGGCTATGAGCTCTCACCTTCAAACTTCTCTCCCTATGAGTTCTAGAAAGTTCACTTGTGGACAAGTAAAAGAACAAGTTTGGGGGAGTTGATATCTTGCATATTTCCATTATCTTATCCATTCGTCCATGTGCATTTTGATCATATAGACTAGGATTTAGCCATGTTTAGGTTACATTTTGCATACATGAGTCTTTATCAGGTGTTGGAGTGCCACATGGAGTTCTTTGGGACATTTAGATGCATTTGGAGCTCAAAGGAGGTGAAATAGGTGATCATTGGACGAGCAGAGGATGGGAGCGAGGTTCCGCAGCGACGTCATGAGGTTGCTCCAAAGCACCTCTCAGAGCGACCTAGCTGGAGCGACCCCGTGAAGTCGCTCGCCATATTCATCCCGTTGGAAGCCCAGAGCGACTTTCCCAGAGCGACGCACCGAGGTCGCTCGCATCTCACACCCCTCTCGGAGCGACCTCCCAAAGCGACACCCCGAGGTCGCTCGCGTCTCTATGGCGAGACGACACGAAGCGAAGCCCGGAGCGACCCACTGAGGTCGCTCCCGAAGGCCGGAGCGACTTGTCGGAGTGACATGCCGAGGTCGCTCCGCGTCTATTGTTGGGTCGATTTCTATTTTATTTAAGGCCTTTTTGGTCATTTCATTATGCACGTTTTACATTTCTAAAACCTATGTTTTAAACATCTTTGGTAGCCACCAGGCAGATTATCTTTTGATCTATTGAGAAATACACAAAAACTCTCTTGAGAAGTTCATCTCTTGAATTTTGATTGTTATGTTCTTGTGTTATTGTTGATTTCTTATCTATTTCTCTACATGATTAATCTGAAATCCAATATGAGTTTAAGAGGAATCATGGAGATTAGTGAGTAATCACCTTTTGAATTCATGGGTTAGGGAGATCAAAGGTGATTAGGTTAGTTCTAGGATGTTTTAGTGTAGATCATTCTTGTTCCTTGCTAGTAGAGTATTCATAATGCATCTTCTGAGTTGGCCACTCAAAAGTTGATCAATAGACATTTCCCACCCAAAAGGTGTTTGATGAAATGCCTGAGACAACTCTCCTAGGCTTTTAGTATACTTTGCCAGAGACATTTGTTGTTAAAGGTGCTAAAATAGTTAATAGACTTGTTAGTAATGATTGCTTTCATATTATTCAACCAAAGACATTTGATGTTTGAGATATGTTAGCAAATGAGCATTCATCTAGACATAGAGCTTGCTTAGAATTGTGTCTAGGCTTAAGGTTGATAGTTTGATTGATCGTTTGCCATCCTTAGTTCGAAACTTGATCACCCGAGGTCTAATCCCTATGCCCATGAGTTCTCTTTTCCCTTAGTAAAGAAAGTCATTTCATTTATCATTAATCATTAGTTTAAAAACCTCTTAAATTATCGGTTGCACTTAGATTAAGTGAGTACTTGCATTCTCATTGCTTTGATATCCCTTAGAACTGGTTCGACAATCACTATACTACAACATTTGTCTTAGGAGCCCTCAAAACTCCTGACATCAGTATTCATGTCGATTCCTTTCTATTTGGCTTTGAGTTCTAAACATTTGGACCCAAATCGATATTTGAAAATTTTTGGTTCGTTTTAGGCCGGTTGCTTTCATATCTGGGTCGGTTCGGAATTATAATTCAAATACATGTAAAATAGTTGTAATATTTGGATACGTAATAGGTCTAAGTCGGTTCAGTATTTAACATCTGAAAAGATTAGAAGTACCCGAAAACCTGAAAAATAATTTGAAACTTGAAAATATCCGAAGATCCAACAAATATCCAAAATATATTCATACACATTGTCTAAAATCCAAAAAAAGAACCCGCGCTTGGGTCAAAATTTAGTTCTCTTTAAAACGTATTTAAAGGTTTACGTCAAACTCGTTTATTAAATGTCATATGAAAAAATAGTCTTTGGATGCATTATCCATTAAAGTTGTCTATACGTACGTTTGTTGGAATTTATTTAGCTCATGTCCAACTTTCTAACGTCCGTTTAGTACAATAGTATCTACCTTGGTCTAAGAGATAAGTCCGTATGGATTTATTTTTGGATTCCTTCCCAAAAAGTCTCGTACTAATTAGAGTTGAACATCTCTTTATATATTAGACACTTCGTGTCTAAACTTCCGATATGGGACTTGAATTGACATCTCTCATTCTCCTCTTCAAATCAAGAACCACACTCATCTTGTGTCTTTTCCTTCAGCGAAATTCCTTAGAGCCTATCTTGTCGCGTCTTCGACATTTGGCACCCAATCACAAGGTTACTTTGAGGATGTTCTTCCCGTAACTAAACTTCTATGATCTTCTGACTAGTCTCTGCCATGTACCTCATTTTCCATCTTAAAATGTCACATTCTTACTCGAAAGGTATTTTGGTCCTTTTGCAGATTTTGTGCAGGGTTACTTTGAGGATGTTCTTCCCCCAACTAAACTTCCAGGATCTTTTGACTAGTCTTTGCCATGTACCTCGTTTCCATCTTAAAAGGTTTCATTTATACTCGAATGGTATTTTGGTCTTCTTGCAGATTTTCGACATTCCGCTATGATACCAATTGTTGGAATTTATTTAGTTCATGTCCAACTCTTTAAAATTTGTTTATTACGATATTGTCCACTTTGTGCCTAAGAGACAAGCCCATGGATTTATTTTTGGATTCATTTCAAAAAATGCTGGTAATAATTAGAGTTAGACATTTATTTATTTATTAAACACTTCTTGCCTAAACTTCGGGACTTGAATTGAGTTCTCTCAATGTTTCACATTTTCATGCTTCAATATATTTATTCTGTCGCACCAAGAATCTTTATTAGTAGAACCGGGCCTCGTGGTCTGGTGGTATAGGAACCTCGGCTGAGGTGCCCGCCATCACGAGTTCGAGACCCGGCCACAACAGATTTACATGGTTTTCGTTTGGCCGCCAGGACCCGCCAGTTCCGGTTGGACACGGTGGGATAGTCGGACTAAGGTCCGGATACTTGGATTATCAAAAAAAAAAAAAAAAAAAAAAAGAATCATTATTAGTTTAAATCCTACTAGAGTTTATCCCGCACATAGTGCGGGTATATTTTCATTTTATAAATATTTAATTTTAATATTATTATATAAATTTAAATATACAATTTATATTTTAGTGTTTAGTATTTTATAACTTTTTAATTTTATTGTTTAAGTTTCTTATTATTTTATTAATATAGGGGTTTGTTTTATACATTTTACCTTTTTTATTACGTTTTCGAGTTTTCATAATTTGAAATCATCAAATAAAAAATATTCTTCAACATATGATTTTTGAAAATATATAGCTGTAGAAATAAATTTTTAACATATGTTAATAACTTCATTTGTATAAAACAAATCTGACATGATTAACAAATTTGAACCCGTTTTAGTGGTAGATGATAATTTATTTAAATGAAAGCATTCTATTATTTAATTACGAAATTAATTAAACAAATATTAAATAAAATTATTTAAAAATTTAGTAGGATTTTGTTAGATTTTTCTCAACAGATTTTGTTATAACTGAAAATAAAATTCAAATCTATAGTTAAAATTAATTTATTATTAATATTCCTATTAATTATTATATCATATTATGTGATTAATGAAATGGTCCTAGTAGACTTCTAAATAGTAGATAAAAATGGTACTTCTCTTTTAATAGAGAAGATATAACGACTTGTTTGAGGATAACAACAATCCTCCGAATAAGAAAATAGAAAAGTTGGGCTGAGATCAAGTTGGGCTGAGAGGTTGGTGACGTATAAAAAGCACTGTTTTGAATTTAAGGTACATCCATGTTGTTTGTTGGGTTATATTCGGCCCATTAGTTTAGGACATATTCACGTGAATTTACTTTTGGGTTTCCTTTCCAAAATATATCATACTAATCATAGTTGGATTTCTTATTATATATTAGATATTATTTGTCCAAATTTTCAATGTGACTTAAATTGGCATTTCTCATTTTCCCCCTCAACCCAATGACGCACTTATCTTTTGTCCTTTTCTCTAGTGAATCATCTTGGCATCCTCCCACAATTGAACTTCCACGATCTCTGCCACATACCTCCTATTACTACTCGAATAATATTTTTGTCTTCTTGCAGATTTCGTCATCTCGCTTTGATACCAATTGTTGGGGTTTATTCAGCTCATGTCCAACTTTTTGTTGGTCGATCGGTTTGATATTGTCTATTTTGGGCCTAAGAGTCAAGTCCACATAAATTTACTTTTGGATTTCTTCCGCAAAATGCATCATACTAATCAGAGTTGGATTACTTATAATATATTAGTATTTAATTATAAACTTCCGATGTGTGACTTAGTTTGACATCTCTCATTGTGTTTTTTTTTGACAATCTCTCATTGTTTAAACTTCCGATGTGTGACTTAAGGCATCTCCAATCTAAACCAATTTTTTCCTCTATAATTCCCACTAAAATAGAGTAACTCTATTATAGAGTAAATTTTGTCTATAATTCCCACCAAATATAAAGTGAAAAAGTGAAATCCTTCTATTTTTTCTCTATAATAGAGTAAATGTATTATAGAGTGAACCATTGGAGAAAAAAATACTCTATAATAGAGTTACTCTATTTTAGTGGGAGTTATAGAGAAAGATAGATTTGGGTTGCAGATGGTCTTAGTTTGACATCTCTCATTATTTTCTAAACTTCCGATGTGTGATTTAGTTTGACATCTCTCATTTTTTTCATCAGAACTTATAATTTAATTATAATGTATTTTAATTAAAAAATAATATTTGATTTATATTTGAACATTATTATTTTTAATTTAAATTTTGTAGATGTGGAAAAATAAAAGAGTAAATTTAATTATATGTAGTCTTGTATCTTTTGATTTGGTTTGGTTTAATTATTTTTTATTTTATTTTATTTAAACTTCGATAGAATTTAAATTATATCTGATAAGAATATCAAGTTATATGTAGAAGAATCTACTCTATTAATTTAGGGTCTTAAAATTTATCTACCATTTACAAGTTCTCATTTATTTTTGGACTTCCTTTAGAATAGCACGTGTTTGGACATGTAAATGTGTTTGGTTCCTTGAATACAACTTAATTTAAACCAACATAGAAATACACATTACTTCGGTTATCTTTAATACCAACTTCCATACCAAGTCTCAATAGACAAGTTATAACTTCATACCCAACTTAGACAAAACCAACGTTAAAAATTTATTTTAATTTGGTTACCACATTCTGCACTTGCAATACCAACACATTCCAGTTTTTACCCTACACTTTCACCGTTCCTTAAAATTGCATGACCTATTTGCTGAATTCTGTACAATAAACCATTTCATGCAGTTATATATCACTATGATTGAAGAATTTCATATTCAAATAAATTTATTTTTACTTCATTTCAATATTCATGCAACCTCAATACATCAATAATGTCGACTATAACTATAGTTGTTCTTGAATCATATAAAATATTAAATAAAAATACAGGATAGAATGCACATATAAATTACCTATTTTGTAAATTAGATAACCGGAATATTCTAACCATTAGGAGTAAAGATTAGATCAAATCTATACAAACTTTTCAATATTTATTCGTATATATCTTTTTAGATTTGCAACTTAAATCTGTTAACTACTCTATTATTCTATCCCTGATATTCCGATTTAGGTATTTAACAAATTCCTTGCTATATTTTAAATTTTCATATCTTAACTAACTACAATTGACTTACGATTAGATTAGTCGATGCAAAAAAAAAAAAGAATATACCTAGTGATCCTAAAAATCTTATGCTACACTATAAATAAACCTTCAGCCCCATAATACAATCCACACCTCGAAAAACATCAAACACTCAAATAGCAATGGTATCGACTAATGGTAATGGAACTACTCTCTTGAGAGCTGTCAAGCCATTCAAAACCGGCCGGATGGAAGGTTGAAATCAAAGCACTGCACTCATGGACTCAGCACTCATCGTATGGTGGTGGAGACACTCCTGAATTCATTCTCGCAGATGCAACGGAAAGTGTTCAAAATATTTGCTAATTATTGTGTTCTTATAATTGATTAATACCACTCTTTAACTATGTTTATATGCTTAACGTAGGGCGATAAGATACACTGCACCTGTAAGCGAGTCTTCACTCCCCGTGCCAAGAAACACATGCAGATTGGTTAGTGGTGTTTCATCAAGAATTTCGCTTTAACCCCAGCAACCGGAAAGTATAGAGCGACGAGTCACAAATACAAGCTTTCCATCATACGCAGCTCCGTAGTGACAGTTCATCCCTGAAAAATGATGATAGTTTTCTATCGTTAACCTCTTACGAATCAATCATTAATGGAAGTCTTGATTCCAATTTTCTGATTGGCCAGTGTATTTTTAAACGTTTAATACCGTGATTTAACGTTGGTTAAATTACGGGTACCAGAAGTCTCAAACAACAAGCTCACATCAGTTGATGATATTCAGAAACTTACAAAGTACTTAACATCGTGTAATGTTTCGATTTTTCGATCTGGGTTTCTTCAGTTTGATTAATAATTTGAAGTTCTCAGTATAGTAGTTTTAACTTTATATTAGGATATTGTTTGCCTTCCATTTTTCAACGAAAGTTGACTTAGGATTTTTAGTGATCTATTGCAGGATTCAGCAGAGGCAGTGGCAACAGCTTAGAGCTTCACTACAAGAAAACACGCTATATTCCGACGGACGTTCTGACGGACAACAAAGTCGTCGGACGAATTTGACGATTTTCCGACGGCATTCCGACGAAACCAAAAAATACAACTTCATCAGAAATTCGTTGGAATATACCGACGACTTTCCGACCAAAGAGTGAGTGTCGGCATATACCGACACAATTCCGACGACATTCCGATTTAATATATAACCATTACGTTCGTCCGAAATTCGTCGGTATATACCGACGACTTTCCGACGACCTTGCGATCAATAATATAACCGTCGCTGTCGTCGGAAGTTCGTCGGCATATACCGACGAATTTCTGATGAACCTTTTGACCGTTGCCAACAAATACATATGACCGCTTTATAGCCGTTGAGATAGGAAAATACCGACGGAATTCCGACGGATATGACCGTTAGGGTCGTCGGAATTCCGTCGGACTGCTGTAACAATTTCCTATAAATACAACCTCTCCTCATTCAACTCATTCACTCCTCATTCTCTCTTCACTCTCTCTAATCACAACAATTCCGAGAAAATCATGTCTTCAGGAGTTTATTATCGTTCGTGGATGGATAAACCTCATATGGATCCCAACACCAATTTACTTACGGAAGAATACGGTCAAGGGATTGGAGAATTCATGAAGCTTGTTGAACAACAACCGGATGCAAAAACTGGTATGTTAAGATGTCCTTGCTCTACTTGCAATAATAATAGGATTATAAGAGAATTTGATGTTTGGACTCATTTGTATATGAGAGGATTTTCACGTAATTATAAAGTTTGGTATCTTCATGGGGAAACTGGTTATGAATATGGTAGTACTAGCGAACCTAAGCCTGTTAGCGAACCTCAGCCTGATATTAGGTTAGAAGAACCTAGATCGGATATAGATTATGGTGTAGGTACTGTGCAGATGATACATGATCATTATAGAGGGGAATAACCAAATCCCGAATCTAAGAGATTTTTTGACATGTTGGATGCCGGAAAACAACCTTTGTATAAAGTTTGTAGAGATGGTCATTCACCCTTATCATCTGCAACTAGATTGATGGGTATTAAGACATACTATAATTTGGCTGAAGAATGTGTGGATGCGATTACTGATTTTGTCAAAGGTATTCTACCTGAGGATAATCTTGCACCGGGTTCATACTACGAGATTCAGAAACTTGTTACGGATCTTCAACTATCGTACGAAGTGATTGATGTATGTATTGACAACTGCATGATCTACTGGGGAGCGGATAAAGAACGGGATAACTGCAAATTTTGTAGTAAACCTCGTTATCAGGAGACGAGGGGAAGAGTTCTGATCCCGTTCAATAGGATGTGGTATTTGTCTTTGACGGAAAGATTGCAGAGGTTGTATCAGTGTTAGCGCACAGCAAAAGCAGTGAGATGGCATGCAGAGCATTCCACAAATGGTGAGATTAGACATCCTTCAGATGCGAAGGCTTGGAAACATTTCCAGTCAACATATCCAGAATTTGCGGAAGAGAGAAGAAATGTTTATCTTGGATTATGTACTGATGGTTTCAGCCCATTTGGAAAGAGTGGAAGACAGTATTCTCTATGACCAGTTATTGTGACACCGTACAACTTACCGCCAAGCTTGTGCATGCGACGAGAGTTTTTGTTCCTCTCAATTCTCGTCCCCGGGCCAGAGCATCCTAAGAGATCACTAGATGTGTTTCTTCAATCAATGGTATATGAGTTGCAACAACTATGGGCGCATGGTTTTGAGACATACGATGTTTCGTGCAAAGAAAACTTTTATATGCGGGCAATACTTATGTGGACAATAAGTGACTTTCCAGCATATGGTATGTTATCCGGATGGACAACACATGGGAGACTATCATGTCCATATTGTCAAGATGACACAGATGCTTTCTAACTTAAGCACGGAAGGAAGACGTGTTGGTTTGACTCTCACAGAAGATTTCTACCACCTGATCATCCATACCGTAGGAGTAAGACTTTGTTTAAGAAGAACAAGCAGGTGTTTGATGGTCCACCTGAGGAAGTTAGTGGGGAACATTGTGGAAGCAGTTGAGGGATTTTGGTGCAGGTAGGACGCCAGACGTAGGTGGACATGAAAACATTCGAGTCGATGCGGTTGGAGAGCTACATAACTGGCACAAAAAGAGTATTTTCTGGGATCTGCCATATTGGGAGGATCATCTATTGCGGCATAATTTAGATATCATGCATATCGAGAATAAATTTTTTGACAATCTGATGAACACAATCCTTAACATCCAAGGTAAAACGAAGGATAATTTGAAGTCAAGGTTGGATTTAGTCGATATCTATGATCGTTCTGAACTTCACGTTGATGAGAACGGTACGGCCTCTTTTCCCATTTATCGGCTAGATGGTGCTGGAAAAGAAGAATTCTTTGATTGGATTACAGATAGAGTAAAATTTCCAGACGGTTATTCATCAAATTTGCGAAACTGCGTTGATAGAAGCGAAGGAAAGTTTACTGGCTTGAAGAGTCATGATTGTCATGTAATTATGTAGCGCCTCCTTCCGTTTGCTTTTTCCGCACTATTGCCACGTAATGTTCATGAAGCAATTGCAGGTATAAGTGTTTTTTCGCGATTTATGCACCAGAGCAGTGACTGCAGAGGGTATTAGTAATCTGAAGGCAAACATACCAGTCAGCATGTGCAACCTCGAGAAGATATTTCCTCCATCATTCTTTGATGTAATGGAACATCTTGCTATTCATCTCGCAAGAGAACTGGAACTTGGTGGTCCTGTGCAGTACCGATGGATGTATCTTTTTGAGCGTTATATGCATCATCTGAAGAAGAAGGTCAAAAATTTAAGCAAGGTGGAAGGATCTATAGTCGCCCAGGTGATCAATGAAGAAACTGCAATCTTTGCTGAAAACTATTTTCCATCAGAAGTGCATACAAAAAACCGAAGACCTGCTCGGCATGATGACAGAGGGGAGAGGGCAACATATCATGTTACTGTCCCAAGCATGTTCATGGAAATAGGATGACTTAGTGGAAAACCCACGAAGCGGAGACTTACGGAGACTGAGCACGCTCATTTGCAAACATATTTACTCACCAACTGTGAAGATGTTCTACAATACGAGAGGTAAAAATAGTTATTCATTAAAAAAATTTTGATTAATAGAAAATAATTTTATTTTATATTGATAATATGTTTTTATATAGTGTTTATATGGCAGAGCTGCGTATGACTCACAGGCATGCGACAGAAGATGAGCTTCAACAACTCAGACATAACGGATTTGCTGCATGGCTTCTTAGTTATGTGAGTCATATATTATATTACCCTATGTATATGATTAGTTTATATTTAATATAAAGTAATGAACTTTTCACTCATATATATATGTTTGTAATTTATAGGTGAATGATGGTTTGGCCAGAGGTTTTGTGTTCGATGATTGGATACGCGAATTTGTGCGGGGACCAAACTATGTGGTCAAATCATATCCAAAATATTGTACGGGAGGATATGCATTCACAGGAAAGGTCATTCTAGGACAACATATGATGATGGTGTTTCGTCTTGTTCTGGTGACGATGTCTACTACGGCAACATAGAAGAAATATTGGAAATCCAGTTTCCTGGTATGGTTGGATTGCGGTGTGTAGTATTATATTGTGATTGGTATGACACCACCCCACATAGAGGAGTGAAGACTGATGCGTTTGGTGTTACATCGGTTCATTCGCGGTGGAAACTTCAATATTATGATCCCTTCATTCTTGCTTCACAAGCTGATCAGGTATGTCAATTTATTCATAATTAATGGTTTATATTTTACTAATACCTTGTATAATTGATAGGTGTGCTACATCAGTTACCCTCGGGTGACGTACAAAGACGATCCATGGGTCACTGTAACGCAAATCAACCCAAGAGGACGAGTGGATGAAACTTCTGTTAATGAACCATTACAACCAGACTCTACCAGCAACTTGAGTGCAGTTGAAGATTTGGCAGATGTTGAACTCGTTGAGAATTTTACCGAGTTTGGACTTGATGCTGTTGTACATTCAGAGGACGAAGCAGAGGTTGGGGAGTTTGATGAAGATTCTGAAGATTCTGAAGATTCTGATAATTCTGATTAGGAATTCTTATTATTTGACTTCTATTTACTAGTTGTTGTAATTACATAAGTTGTTTTTTTTTTTAACCAAGTCCGTCGGTATTCCGTCACTATATACCGACGACATAGCGACGAAAAATGGTTTCATTCTAAGTGGACAAGTTCCTCGGAAATACCTCGGAATATACCGAGGACATTCCGACGAACTCGTTAAATTTGTCGGAATGTCCTCGGTATATTCCGAGGTATTTCCGAGGACTTATGTTTTAAAAAAATTTCATATCAAAATATATATAAATTTGGATACCAAAACTATGAAAATAACACATAATAAGTGTTTAGTATAGTATTAGATCGTAACCGTTCAAATATAACAACTCATTAAAATATTTATGTATGTATATCATGGTTTTCATAACATCTCATCATAACACTCATATACTTATACAATCATATTCATCTGATCTTATACTACAAAAATGTTTTTGTGAAAAATCGTGTTATGTAAACATTTTTATAGTTAAATCTTTATGCAAATACTATATATTTTATCAAAGATTTGGATTTTGCATTTAGAAACTTGTGTTCAACCCCTAATCACTACGTCGTCGGAATTCCGTAGGAAAAACTCGTCAGTAATCCGTCAGAAAATACCGACGACATTCCGACGGATTTAATATCCGACGACATTACTAATTCCGTCGGAAATCCGTCGGAATATCAAATTACCCGGGAAAAAAAAACCGCGTGAAAATTTTCGCTAACATATATTTAATGATTCCGACGAAATTCCGACTGATACGTGTCCGTCGGAATCATTAAAGATAAAAACCCTGGACGTTTCCTTCTTCGTCATTTCCGCCTCTCTTTCTAAACTCTCTCCGATTTCTCTCTCTTTGACGGCGACTCCGGCGATTTGCGAGCTCCCATCTCTGGCGATTCCTCTTCCCACCGTCAGATCTCTTCCCCCACTCCACAAATCATGTAAGATTCTATAAAACCTTTGTGTATTTAAATTTTTTTATGGTTTAGGAAGTTAGATCTTAGGGTTTAAGGTTGTTTGATTGAAAGCTTTAAGATTGAATGGATAGTTTAGGATCTATTAGTTAGGATTGTTGTTTGGATTGTTGTTTTAATTTTTTTTGGATTGAAAACGTTTTTGTATTTTTAAAATTGTTTTTGGGGTTTCCAGTAATATATTATATATAATAAAACGTTTTTTAAAAGTTTTATTTATATTTAGCAACCTTTTCTATATTTATAAACATTTTATAAATTTTTTTTTAGATAAAAAGATTTTATATTTGTTTATATTGATAAAAACGTATATATATATTTTTATATATTTAACAACCAGTTCTATATTTATAAACATTTTTAAAAACATTTATAATTTTTTTTATACATACATATATATATATATAAATCATTTTTAGATGTAAAAATAATTTTTAATATATTTAACAACCATTTCTATATTTATATATTTTTTTAAACATTTATAATTTTTTTATACATACATATATATATAAATCATTTTTAGATTTAAATATATAAATTAAAACATTTTAAATAGAAAATCATTTTTTAATATATTTAACAATCTTTTGATGTATTAACATTTATTTTTTAGGTCCGAGGAAGCACGCCATTCCGCATCCCGTCGTTCTGCACCCCGTGGCGGCCGAGGTAGTTCGGCGAGCAGTTCCCGTCCATCGGGATCATCTCACGAACAAAACTCGGTTCCCGCTCCCGCTCCCGCTCCCGCTCCCGCTCCCGCTCCCGCTCCCGCTCCCGCTCCCGCTCCCGCTCCCGCTCCAGCTGCTCAGGAGGATCCGGGGGTCATGTCAGTTCAACAATTGGTTCAACAACCAGGTCGAGAGCATCTCTTGGTTCACCATCCCAACCCACGACCGGGACATACAACTTGGTTAATATTTTTATTTTATTTGTAGTGTTTTTCCATTAATTAACTTTCTAACATGCATTTTTTTAAAAGGTTCAACAAGTCGAGCAATGGCATTAGCGGGAGCATCAACAATATGATGTATACCATGCTCCATACCGGATATTCGAAGTGGAGTGTGATTCCTGGCGAGGACCGGGAGTTGTGGTTTCGTCAGTTTGCGGTAACTCTTCAGTTTTTTTTAAAGCATTTTCCAAATTTTTTTATATATATCTACTAATTAAATTATGTGTGTTTTGTAGCAAGAGTTCAATTGGGAGTCTGGTCTCACAGAAACAGTCCGTCAGAAATTCAACGAAAAGGCCATGGACTCTTATACGAAGCAGATCAACGCTTTGAAGACAGTATGGCAGAAGAACAAGAGGCCACGGTACATCAACGGGACGGTGTGGGAGCAGTTGATAGTCCATTGGGAGAAGGACGACACTGCAGCGACGTCTCTTAAGAACTCCAAGAACATGGCGGGAAAGATATGTATGTGCACAACCTCGACGCTTGCTCTATGTCTTCTAAGGAGGATCAACTTGTAAGTTCTATTTTTTTTTATCTTTATATTTATTTAAATAAATATTTTTATATATTCTTTGGCTAATGACTGTTTTTTAGATTGAAGCAAATGACGGTAATCCTGTTGATCATCTTCAACTTATTAAGGAGGCTCACACTAACAAGAAGATGGGTCAAATTCAGGACGCCGTGATCAGATCCGTCGTTGACTTGGTGGAAACTCAAAAAGAAGATCTTCTATCTTCTCAGCCTCTCTCTGATGACGGCGATTCTACGGGAGCTTCAACCAACATGTTCCGATTGCAAATAAATGAGATGGTCGAAAAGATAATTTTTTATTAATATATTTATTTCAAAAAGTAGTTTACTAACTTTAAATATTTTTGTAGGCGGTTCCTAAAAGGAAAGGAGGACGCTTAGTTGGGTTGGCCCGCCGTGCTTCTTCGTATCCGGCGTCTTCTTCGCAAGTTCCGTATACCGATCCCATGATTCTAGAGCAGCTACAGAACAAAGATGAACGGATTGTGGCATTGGAGGAGCAGAACACCACTATTCTTTCTGAGAATGCCACTATCCTTGCTCAGCTGGAATCCCAAAAGAAGACCAACGCCGAGATATTGGAAAAGCTAGATCGTTTGTTGCCTTAGGGTTCTTAGTTTTTTATGAATTTTAAAACTTGATGAATGTTTTTTTTTCTATTTAAGTTTCTATGAATTTAAATTCTATAATATTATTAGTTTCAAATTTCAGATTTTGTGTATATATTAATTTTTAATATAAAAAATATTTATAAATGCAAAATTTATTCATATTTAAAAATGGTATATTCTGACGAATCAGAGTCGTCAGAATATACCGACAAACCGGTTCGTCGAAATATACTGACGAATCATAGTCGTCGGAATATACCGACGAGTACAGGTCGTCAGAATATACTGACCAATTAGTGTCGTCGGAATATTCCGACGAACCTACTTGTCGCTATATTCTGACGACTCTAATTCGTCAGTATATTATGACGACCTAATTCGTCGGAATATAGTGTTTCCGATGAATTCTGTTCTCGGAATATGTTATCGGAGTGTCGTCGGAAGTTCGTCAGAATGTGGTTTATCGGTATTCGTCAGAAAGTCGTCGGAAACTCTGACGAAATTCCGACGAATTTTTTTTTCCGACGAAATGATACCCACGACCACTGTTGTCAGAAATTCGTCAGTATCCGCCTATTCCGACGAACTTCTGACGATTTTGTCAGCCGCCTGTTTTCTTGTAGTGCTTCTATAATGGCTGAGAAAGTGGAAGAGTCTTTGTGCCTCGAGATGAAACTCTGAGAAATAGCATGATAATCTCCTTTTCAACAACCATCATGAGTTAGTCCATTAACACTTTACGTTTTTTCTTTTATATTTCTTAAATTTGTGGAGACAGCCCTGATGTCTTCTGATTTGGTTTTGGTTTTGTAGGTTCAAAGCCTAGAATTTCTCCAGTGTTCAATATCTAACAAGGAAGACAATTAGATTCTTTAAAAATATGATTGGGTAAATGGCTGTAGAGTGTACATGTAATGCCTACATTATTGAATATATGTAACATGTACTACTCAATGTACGGACGTGTGGAGAAATGTGATTGAGTTTTGATTTGAACTGGAGATCCATTCATCCATTGTTAACAAGTGTGGTGGAGTGTAACAGGTACTACTAAATGTACAGACATGTGGAGAAACTAGCACAAGAGATTAGGAAAGGTGCTGCTTCTGTTGATATGGTGTCGTTGCCAAACTATGGCAGGTCAGTCAGTACTCTCTTACTGGCTTTTCTATGGAGCATATCTGACAATCTAGGCTACAATGAGACACATAAACTGATAATGAAATCATTGAAACAGAATAGGTGTCGAAGTTAGAAATAAGTTCTTATGTCTGAATGAAAGAGGAAATATATCTCTATATTTTTATTTACTTGTGAATGTCTTTATCTGCCACCATTCTTTAGGCTATGTGATAATCTTTTGAGTAATATAACACTTATCATCTCAGATTCATGTTTTCAGCTATCTTAAATTTAAGTTGCATCCTCTCAAAGAAACAAGAAGACACTCATACAGAAGCATCGAGCTAAGAGTTTGTTCTTGACAGGTACCAGGGACGCTCCAAGAAGATCTGCTCTCTAAAATGAGTGCACCGCCAAAGAGTGATGCTCCTCTTATCACCTCCAACGACCTTGCCGAGGCTGATGCGTTTGTCTTTGGCTTCCCAACAAGGTTCAGTATGATGGCTGCTCAATTCAAGGCATTCTTAGGTGCAACTGGTGGCCTCAGGAGGACTCAACAACTTGCTGGTAAGCCAGCCAGAATATTTTAGAGCACCAGGGTCTCAAGGTGTTGGTCAAGAAACCACCGCGTATGTTTCTTTTCCAAACCAACACCTCATTAACTACACTTGCTTCGGTTCTTACGTTTTGTAGTGTTTACTTGTGTTATCATTGAGTTCTAACACAATTTGGTTTTGTAATATTTTTTATCAGGAGCCAAAAACTATATCTTTAGAACTAACTCTATTTTTATAAATCTTGATCTTATACTAGTTATTTGTCTGGGCGTTGTTCAAAAAGAAAGATAACTTATTTGTCTAGGCAAGATAATAATGCTATCATACAAATTCGACTAACCCCTTTTCTGAGGCCGACAAAACACCAAGAAAATACAAAACCAAATATCGCCCATATAAGTGTGTAAATACTTTTTCAAACTATTGAAAATATAGCAACCTAATCAAAAATCAAAATCGAAAATTCCATACACTGTTTAGATTCACGCATTTAAATTGAACTCAAAATTTTATTAGGTTTCTCACAAAGTTATGTGAATGGTTCCTATATTTTTGAACTGAAATCAAAAACCAGAACCGAACTAGAACCAAACCAAAAATTAAAAAACGTAATTCCGCGCTTTTAAGCGCGGGTACTATCCTAGTCTATTCTATTAAAAGAGAAGTCATAACTTCTCTTTCATGTGTGATTTTTTAAAAAATGACCTACTTACTAGAGTTGGTCACATTACATTTTCAATACTTAATAATGGGTATATTAAATAAAAGACAAAATTAAATATACAGATCGACGTGTACTATATATCTAATCTAAATCCAAATGAACTAATATCATCTTCACATATATAACATTGCCTACGAAAAGATATGAAATAATCAAGAGTACTTTTGTTTTTCAGTGAAAGACATATAGCTCTATAACTCCTATGCCAGTTTCTGATATGTAATAAATATGAAGTTCATGTCAAGTTTGGCATTCATTTACGTCTTTCCCATATTATTTGATTATTTCAGTTTTCGTATGTGTCAAGTTTGGCATTCATATACGTATTTCCCATGATATTCTTATTTGATTGCAAGCTCTGAAAATATATTAATAATTTACAGAACACATGCATTTGGAGAAGATGAAGTTAGTGCACTGTTTACGTCGTTAACAATTTGAGAATATCTACATTCAGTTGCAACAGAATTATCTACATCTATTCTATTTAAATTCAAATGAATTAAAGATTATTAACTTATTCCCTTATAACTAATCAACCGAATATCTACTTTTGGAGAATATATTATTTTCGTGTCTTTACTAAAATATAGGATATCCTACATATTTATTTTAAAGCTTGGAGATGAAGCTCACATATTTATTGTTGTCGTGACCTTTTAAAATGTTTTCCTATATTTTCGAAACAGAATCACGGTAAATACTATACTATCTTAAAAAAAAATAATAATATATTCTATTAAAAAAGAAAATAGAAGTCACAATGTTAATTCATGTGTGATTTTTAAGCTGGACTTATCCTAGAAAAATAAATTAGTCAAATATTAGAAGTGTTATAACCAAACAAGATATAAAATAAATTACAACATATATAAATGAAAGCATATAAAAACCAAAAAAATGAAAAATTTGTTTTTTTATCAGCACACATATATATATATTAATATATACAAATCATAGAAATTGTATGATTTGGAAATAAATAAACTTTAAAATGGTAAGTTTAGAAATAATAAATATTCAAAAAAACAAATGATTTATCTAACATACCACTTTAGTTCTTAACATTAATAACACATGTTGTCAACAAATTTATTTTACAAAAAATTAAAACAAATCATAATTATCAAACATAAAAAGTAAAGATAACACCAGCACGGTTGTGCGGGTTGAGATCTAGTTTAAATTATATATAATGGTTGATATATAAGTTTTTTGTTGTTACCTTATATAAAAAATCTTGCCAAAAAAATAAACACTTATACAAAGAAATTATAAATGTCATCATCAAGTGTTGCCATGTCATAATTCTCTTAAGCCATCTAATCTTTTTTAGTGAAAAAAATGTGGTGATGACATATGTCCAAATCATTTTATAAATACTGTATACACTAGTGATTCGCCCGTCATGTAGACATAATTATCTTACTAATATTTATTAATTAATATAGGGTCGACGATCTGTTTTCCCACGAAAACTATTATATAGCATCAGATCTCCACCGAACTATGACCTCGTGCCAGATCTCCCTGAATTTAAAGTTACAGACTTATTTCTCCACAAATTAATAGTTTGAAATTCAATTGCCCATAATATATGGTTTAATCGGTTTAATGTTAATTAACAATTTTTAAACCAGCTAAACCAAATAAAAACCCAGTTTTTATCTAAAAGAAATGATTTATCAGCAAAAAAAAAATTAAACAAAAATTGATTCCCAAACAAAAAAAAAGATTCATCATCGATCATTTGTCCCCGGTCATGGGATTGTAGCCATTGTTAATCTTCTGGTAAGTAAAGGAATCTCTTTCACGCTTTAGAGCTTGAAAACTTCACTCCTTCCGCCATCAGATCCAACAGAATAAACGGATGCGGCGGCCCAGAAACACCATCTTAAACAGATGAGCACTTCCCTCTTGCGAAGATGGTGAAGGAGAAGCTAAACAGAGGTTGTTGCTCAGCCCAAATGGTAATCCTCTTCCTTCTGTGGACATTCTCTCATCCACCAACGCCATTGTCTGGTTGCTCATCACAGCCGTTAAAGCTGTAGTCGCTGCCGCGGAAACTCCAACTCCCATGGCTTTGGGTCCATTGACAATCTAACTTCTCCCTTCTTCTTCCCCGAGGCAAACCGGAGCAACAATTATTAAAACTGACAACTCTGAAACCAGTAATTTCCAAATTCAGGCAAGCAAAGGTTGATTCTAGCTCATCTTAAATCACTCTCATTCACACAAAAATCAGTGAAGCATTGTTAAAGAGAGTAGCGAAGATTACTTGGGAAAGGATATGTAAGCTTCATTGAGATAGAAAAGAATGGATCTTTTTTTGTTTGGGAATCAATTTTTTTTTGTTGATGAATCCTATCTTGAGATAGAAATTGGGATTTTATTTGGTTTAGTTGGTTTAAAAATGGTTAATTAACATTAAACCGATTAAACCATAGATTATGGGCAAATAAGTTTTGAACTATTGATTCATGGAGAAATAAGTTTACAATTTTAAATTTGGAGAAATCTGGCACGAGATAATAGTTTGGTGGGGATCTGATGCTATATAATAGTTCTCGTGGGAAAATAAGTCGTTGACCCATTAATATATTATTAATTTAAAGACTAACAAAATAATTTACTGTCATTCACTTACAAAAATCAATAACAAATTTAACATAAAACTATTTTTATATGATCCAGTCTTTCACATTGTAAAAATCTCTTTATATACAATTTTGATTGTGTTTTTATTTCTAAATTTTAATTTTTTTATTAATCATCAAGATCATCAATTATGTTTATCAAAACATAGCTAATATATAA
Organism: Brassica napus; assembly: GCF_020379485.1. Taxonomy (NCBI): domain Eukaryota; kingdom Viridiplantae; phylum Streptophyta; class Magnoliopsida; order Brassicales; family Brassicaceae; genus Brassica; species Brassica napus. The sequence goes on from NC_063452.1 coordinate 20,855,112, forward strand.
ACTTATAATTATCAAGACTATTTAATTATTTTTAATTCAGAATTCAATTTTAACTCGATATTATATATTCAGAAATTTATCTAATGAAAAGTAATACTAGTTTGGATAATAATACAATAGACATGAATTCTTTTTGCCAAAGACCGTTTTTCTTTCTTTTGAATTTTTTTTATTATAATTATCTCATGTTTAATGGGTAATTATATAAATAAAATTTAATTATTCATTAAAAGTAACATCGTATTTAGCCAGTCTAACTTTTACTGTGAGAGCTTTATTGCGAAAAATCAATTCCTAAATAATAGTTTAAATGGGATATGGGATTATTCAAGATTGTCTGAAATAAAAGAAGAAAGAAGCATTGTTCCATTTATTTATTCGAGTTTATTGTATGATGATACTTATTTAAATAGTATTATATATCATCAGCTTAGCTTCAGCAAAGAAGGGGGATGCTATTCGAGTTTATTGTATGATGATACTTATTTAAATAGTATTATATATCATCAGCTTAGCTTCAGCAAAGAAGGGGGATGCTTTGTTCGTGTCTAAACAAGTTCTCTGGATCAGATTTTGTTTTAATCTTCACCAATCTGTTGAAATTGTCCTTGAAGTACTTTGCTCCCCAGACTTGAGCTTGTTTGAGGCTTGTCTTTGAGTTGTTGCTGTTCTGTCCCAGGTCTAGATCTCTGTAGTTCACATATGCTCGTCATGGGTTACTTGAGACATAAGGCGTCATGTAACTGTACAACTCTCTGATCCATTTGATACGCATGTCTGGTCTCTTCTCGGTGTCTGACCAGCTCCTGTAATACAAAATCATGAAGCTGGTTCCGCTTCTATGCGGAAACGGGATCTCAGATTCAGGGATTTTATCCATCATTCCACCGTATGGAGTCCATATCATTACTGCAGCTTCTTCTTCAAGAATCTTCTTGATCATCCCTTTAAGACCTAAAACAGGAATCGGTTCTTTAGCGAAGTCTGATTTGGCTTTTAAGTAAACTTCTCCAAGAGGTGACTTTGCTTGAAGCAAAACCTCAGGAGGAGGAGGAGTGCTTCTCGAGAATCCAGAGTTGTAAATAACGGATTCGATCCAGCTCATTTCTAGACAATCCTCCTTAGTTAGCCCTAGTTCTGGAAAATCCTTGTGCATGACCTCCATCAAGTTGCCTTTATCGCCAAGAAACTTATCTTCAACTAGCTTGTCCGCAACTTGTTGCCACTTTGAAAGAATCTTGAATCCTGCGTCTTGGTCTAGTGTTTTGGTGACCCTGAAGACAGTTAGGGTTTGAGGAACAGGAACAAGCTTGATCTTCCTTGAAAAAATTATCCCGAAACTCCCTCCTGCGCCTCCTCTAATCGCCCAAAACATATCCTCTCCCATCGAGGTTCTGTCTAGTAACTTGCCGTTAGCATCAACTATCTTTGCGTCTAGAACATTATCAGCAGCAAGACCATACTTTCTCATCAAGGAACCGTATGCACCGCCTGTTATATGCCCACCAATGCCTAAGTTCGGGTATATACCAGCAGGGCATCCATGAATCTTGCTCTTCTCTGAAATTCTACAGTTAACAAGCCAAAGATCCTATAGTCAAATATTGTTTACTCTTGTGTGTGATTGTTTGGTTGCGTTTTGTCATTGCATATTGTGAAGTCAAACATAAGATTTTTTAAGTATCTAGAAAACGTTAAAATAACTCGTTCAAAAAAACGTTAAATTAACATAATTCAACCTATGTTTTAGTTTATATATTTTTTACTCTATTTTCTAGTTTTGTTTTTAAAATTCAGATCTGAAATCAAACCTTTAGTTTATCAATGTAATATCGAAATAGAACATGATTTTAGCTTTCTCAAAAGATGAGAAAAAAAAACATGATTTTAGGTGTACAAGATTTTGATGATATTATTAACCAATAATCAATAATCCAAAGTTTTGAGTAAGACAAGTAGTAGATAAACCTTTTTCGGTAATTCAGGAATATAATATTTGCATAGCAAATTTTTCATAATATATAAACGCAAACACATAAATAAATTCAGTAACAAAAAAACAAAAAAAAATTTGTGTTTAAAACAAAACGAGACTTACCTGTAGTAAAGCTCACCGACTGTAGCACCAGCTTGAACCCAAACACTATTGTCTTCAATATCAACATTAATCTGTCTCAGTTTCGACAGATCAATAATTATAAACGGTGTTTCTATATGTGAAACATAGGACAAGCCTTCAAAATCGTGACCGCCGCTTCTAACACGGAGATGAATTCCCAGTTTCTTGGAACATATGATGGAAGCTTGGACGTGAGACTCATGAACCGGTTTGACTATGAAATCTGGTTTAGGCATTGATGTGGTCAAGTATCGTTGATTTTGAGCCGTCGAGTTAAGGACTTCAATGAACATCGAGGCGTTCCTATCAGGAGTGAAGAATGTTTTGTCCAGTGGAAAATCGACATTTGTGTTTTGGTGGAGACAATTGATGAAGATATCTTGTAAGGAGTTTGAAGAAGTTGATGCTACTGTGTAGAAAGAAAAATATATAGGGCTAAAAACGATATATAAGAAACTGCAGGGGCTTATTTTGAAACTCTCATCCCTGCAACTAAAAGCAGAATCTGCGAGAACAAGATGGAAATGGATGTATGTTGCGAGTGTTCTTTTGTCAGTGAAGAAACTTATATAAGAGATTGTGATCAAATTGTGTGATTTATTTTTATCAAAAAAAAATTGGCCGTCTCAAAAAAATTAATGGCCGTGGACTAGTGATGTCAAACAGGTCATCCTGTCCCGTCCCGTCCCGTCCCGTCCCGTACCGCGGCGGGATCGTCATCTCGCGGGTTCAGGCCGGCCCGTCCCGCGTGGGCTGCAGTCTCCAAAAGGCCGTCCCAATCCCGTACCGCCGATGTCCACAGTCCCTTACAAGCCGTCCCGCGGGCTGAACGTAAAAGGAGTGCATAAGGATGTCTCTCGACACTGCATGCTGCTCCACTATGTGAAGATACGTAAAGACATGAATCTATTATTGGAGCTCAAAACAAAATTTTACATATATTGTTATTGTTCTTGATTTTTTTTTGGTTTTTGAAGTTCATGAAGTTCATCAACGTACATCTTAAACGCCGTAATTCAGATACACTCACTTGTAGAATGAGAATTGATATCAACAGCATGTTAAAGATGAAAAGCTAAGTCCCAACCAAAGTAAATTTCATAGGAACACCAAATGATCCAAATAAGTACTCAAAACAAAACCAAGCACCTTAAACAAAAAATCTTAAATTGTAATTGAAGCAAAACACCAAATCAAAATAACATTTCAAACTTGCGATCTACTCATCTTCACCTTCCCCATCAACAATGGACTCAAATGATGGTAAATTCTCTTCTTCACCATCACCATCGACTTCTTCATCTGAAAATATCAGAAATTTTATTTACTTAGGATAAAGGATAATGGAACTCTTAATAAAATTAAAATGAGTGTTATTAACCATGTGCATAAGATTTGTATCCCTTGATCCAATTCCTAGTGCATATGAGAGCTTGCACATTTTTTGGGAGTAGACGGCTTCTATATTTATTCAGAACTCACGATCCAATACTGAAGGAAGACTCCGAAGCCACTGTTGTGATTGGAATACTTAGCAGATCACATGCCATTGCAGCCAAGTCACCATACCGATGCGCATTATCTTTCCACCAATCGAGGATGTCCAAGATCTGGAAATTAGTAAAGTCCAAAGGTGGTTCTTCAAGATAAGCTTCTAGAGGTGTCTTTTCACTCACAATGCCACTCGTTTGGCGAAATGCAAAGAAATCCTAAGTTGAAAAAAAATATTAGAGAGGAAAAAAAAAACAGAAGATTAAAAAATGAAAAACACTCACATTATGGTTCATAAACAGCCCCATCGGATGCTTTTTGCGAAGCAGTCTCACGAGGCTCAGTGGAAGGCGAGTTATTCTTGGATTTTTTGTCGTATGACTCAAACAGAATACTCAGCTTCTCACGCAGATTCTTCACCTTTGCATCACGTGTACTCATGTCAAGCTTCCCTAAACAACATTCGACAATAGAAAGCTTAAACCGTGGATCGAAGACTGCTGCCATTGTAAAAACACCACTGACTTCGTCCCAATATTTGTCGAACTTCTCCTTCATCGGTGGCACCATGTATCTGACAATCTCGTCTTGGCTTTCCTCATTTCTCCGAAGCCAATCATGGATCAACCAAACCTGATAGAAAAGCAAGTTTTCAGTCGGGTAATTCGAACCAGACCTCAAGCTTGTGATCACAGCAAAAGGACCCAAAAAATCGCAAATATTGGCTGCTCTAGTCCATTCCTCAGCTGTGGGCGCCGTTTTATAACCCTTCTTATCAAATGCCTCCAACTTAACAAATGCTTTACGGTACTTGATGGCTCTTTCAAGCATATAGTAAGTTGAGTTCCATCTTGTCGGCACGTCCAGTATAAGCCATCCACCTTCTACTACACCGGCAGCATCCACACATTTGTGGAACAGCTGTTCACGCGTTTCCGATCCTAAAAAATACTTAACACTGTCTCTTACTTTCTGCAAAGAGTCTCCAATAACCTTCAACCCATCTTGCACAATGAGGTTAAGTATGTGAGCTGCACATCTGACATGAAAAAACTCTCCTCCACACAACAAATCATCATTCAAATTCAGCTGCGATTTCACAATATCTTGCATCGAGTCATTACTTGTAGCATTATCTAATGTGACCGAGAACACCTTCTTTTCAATTCCCCACTCTTTCAGTGATTCAAGGAGCTGAACAGAAACATTCATACCAGTATGTGGTGGTGGTAGAGCACAAAACGTCAAGATCTTGCTGTTCAACTTCCAATTCCGATCAATGTAATGTGCTGTCACACACATGTATCCTTCTCGTTTCACTGATGTCCACAAGTCAGATGTGAAGGACACTCGTCCAGGAAGACTCCCTAATTCCCTCTTGAGTGTGTCTCTCTCACTCTCATATAATCGATACACATCTGCTCTCGCTGTGTTTCGACAAATTGTTTGGACATCAGCATTCAAATACGCCCATGTGTCTCTAACTTTTTGATACTCAACGTACGCGTAAGGTAGATCATGCTGGACTATAGTCTTAGCTACCATCTGTCTGAACACAGTATGATCATACTTGCGAGATACTACTTTCCCTTCAGTATTGAGTTGTTGTTGCCTCCCAGTATTCCTTGGATACATTTTACATCTCCCCCAATGCCTTCTCAGCCCACTTGTTCCATGCGAGTGAGAATACCATGCATACTCATTCCTGCAATGATTGCACACAGCTTTCAAATCTCCATTGTGTTTTTCAACCACCGTGAAATCCTTCCACACATCTGATCGTTGCCTATTCTCCATATCATCCAAACCGGCTTCATCCAATCCGGCTTCATCCAAACCGGCTTCATCCTCGTCCAACTCATCTTCTACTAGTTCCTCATCAAAATCTGGTATCTCCTCTTGGATCTTGCTCTTCTTCTTCAGCGACTGAGTACTCGGTCCTTTGTTTTTCCGGGACTGAGTACTCGGTCCTTTGTTTTTCCGCGACTGAGTAGACGACCCCCGAGGCACTGGCTTTCTCCTCCCTCCACAAATCACATATTTCAGAGGAACATTCTTCTTCTGACTACTGGCCTGTTCGGAAGAGCCACTACCTCCATCCAGAGTGGATTGGTACATGGGTTTCTGCGAGGCTGTTCCAAAGCTGGTTTTTCTATGAGGCTTCCTCGGTTGGGTTGTTGGAGTTATTTCAACATCAACATCCTCTTCTGAATCGACCAGACTTAACAGCTTTCTTTTGCGACCTTGCTTGTTTCCCTCATCACCACCATCACGCTGATCATCGTTCTCATCAATTGCCGCAAGTCTTGCCATGACATGTTGAGTCTCAAAGTCCGTTGTATCTGGTGGAACGTGGTTAGTATCCAAAGTGAACTGCTCTTCTGAGTCGCTTCTTGATCCCATGGTCTCTCAGGTATCGGTTGGTTTAGAAAATTCTATTTTAAGCTAAGTTACGGCTCCCTTAACCTAAGCTACGTGTGTTAGTGGTTTTAGGGTTTTTAAAATATTTTAAATTTTTAATTAAGTTAAAAATTGATAATTTAAATTTTATACTAGCTTGAGGACAAGCTAGTAATCTACGTAAACATTCACATAAACATTCACAAATTTTTATTAGCTTGAGGACAAGCAGCGTATACAAGCATCTAACAACAGATCATGAGATCAACATCAAACAGAAAGTTCTCATATCAATAAAGCTAGTTCTAAGCAAGACAATGAGCTCTCATATCAATACAGTGGTTCTTAAGCAAGACAGTGAGTTAACCTATCTAAACAGGGAGTCCTATCTAACCAGTGAGTTCTCCTATCAATGCTTATTAGTTATACGGAAGACTGCGACTAACCTGAGGTCATAAAGCTGGTCATAGCAATGGTAGGCTGACGTGCTGATGCCTCCTTGGTCACGATCACTCCACGAGCTCGAGGCAACACATATTCAAACGCGTGACACAGACAAAAAGAAAAAACATATCAGAGAGTTTACATGAGACTATAATGCAAACAAGTGAAACAAGTCGCTACACTACTGAACAGAAGACAGTAAGAAAATACTCTTGTCTTAACTTTGCAGTGAATCTACACGCATAGCTTAAGAACATTCACCCTTAAAATCTTCAGAATGATTTTTCATAAGCTACGCAGCGAAGATTCACCGAACTAGTCAACACAAGACAATAGACATCTAGCTCTCCTATCAATGATTACTAGTTATGCATAAGAGACTGACTAACCTGAGGTACTGAAGCTGTTAGGGAATGAAAAGCTGTTTGGATGAACCAGTCGCCTCCTTGTTCTTCATCACTTCATCGCCTCAAAACATTGCACAAAACAAATACAACGTGACAAACAAACATATCAGAGACTGAACACAACTTATTTTTGTTCTATTAGATAGAAGTTTTATCACTAAATAAAAGAAAGGTTACCTCACACAATAAGCATTCTCGATCAACACTGTTGTTACCTAAAACCAAAGCTACAATGAGTCAAAGACATAACACAAAATATACAAAAATAAACGATGAAACAAAGACACGCTTGTTGTTTTTTTTAATACTAGGATCTAACAGTACGCTTTCAGATCTTGTTGTTCAATTGTTTACATGGATCGCTAACCTAGATAAGACATAACACAAACTATAGATCGCTAAGCTAGATCAAGACCTCGGATCTTGTTGGTCTTCTTATCTAACAACCTGGAAAAAAAAAACAAAGAGTTACAGCAGAGATAATAATTCCAAAAGAACTTCAATTTTTTGTCTGAAATACATAACTCTGTACATGCATGTTCGATCTGAGGAGTTTGGAAGCTCATAGGGAAGAACGGAAGACACATCGAAGAAGAAGAATCTACTTTGTCAGACCTTGTCGTTTTAGCTCCTCTGCTGCAGACTGCAGTTGGAAGACGAAGTAGTGAGCAGAAGCAGTGTCGGGAGAGCGAACCACCGTCGTCATCGTCGGAGCTTTGTTTCTTTCCACGGTGGAAGTCGCAACCACACCGCCTTTCACTCTATCTCTCTCACGTTTTTTTCCAGGTGAAGAGCAAATGAAGAGTCTAGAGACTAGGGCTGCGGGACATGGAGAAACCCGCGGATTACTATGGGCTTGCCCGCTTTGGGTCCGGTTCCGCGACAAGCCTCTCCCGCCAGGCCCGCTTTTTTGAGGGACATGAAATCACTGGTCCAAACCCGCCCTAAACCAATCCCTAACGGGCCGGGCCCACGGGCTGGGCCCGCGGGCCAGTACCTAGTTTGACATCTCTACCGTGGACGAAACATAAAATAGAGACTTTTTTTAAAAAAAAGGGAAGATTACGAAAATAACATCAAATTATGTTATAATTACTAGAATAACATACATTTTTTTAAGTACTAGATTATTTTTTATGCCCAGAATGCTATTATTTTCTTTGTTAACAAAAAAAAAATTTACAAAAAAAAATTTACAGAAAATAAATATTTTTGAAATATATAAATAAGTCTACTGTTCAAAATCTGCGACATTTAATGACAGTTTTATTAGTACTTGACAAATTTATTTTTTTCCATAAACTTATTGTGGCAGATTTTATATCATTACAGACTTTCTGAAAAAGTCTACCACACATTATGGTAGATTTAATTTCAATAGCAGATTTGTTTTTAATTGGCAGGTTTTTATAGCAGATTTTTGTCTTTTTTTTTTTTTTGGTAGATTGCAGGAGACATTAGTCCCCCACTTTTTATTCAAACTCAAAACAACTACAAGTAAACATGGCGAGGTCTAGAAACCATGCTCGAGTCCTCCAACAAAATCGGAACAACAACTTCCGGAATAGTCTCAAAATATTGCAAACCAAATGGTAAAGAGAACGCATAGGTCGCTAATCCATCGGCAAGATGATTAGCCTCCCTATACACATGAGAAAACTTGACTAGCCAGTCTCTTGATATGAAGCCATAGCACAAACGTACTATGAACGACAGGGGATGAGAATCATGTATCCCTGTCCTAAGAAAACCCACCACACTCGCCGAATCCACCTCCACCTCCAGCCTTCTAATACCACAATCCCACGCAATGCACAAGCCATAATACACTCCCCACAGTTCCGCCAAGGATGCCGAGCAAATCCCAATGTTCCGCTAAGGATGCTGATTTTTGTCTTTTGAAGGCATCTTTATAATATTTCGAAGACTTTCATAATGGCACGTATATTTTTCTCACATACTTTTTATAATTTGGCAGATTTTCATGTTCAAGAGATCGCAGACTTATATTTTGTTCGTTTATAAACAATAAACTTTCCCAATCAAGTATGCTTTGCTGCAGACTTATAAACTAGCACAACTAACTTTTATGTGATAGCAGACTTTAACATACGTTATGGCAGACTTTGAAGGTGTTATATGTTGTAGCAGTCTTATTTGCGAAAATTGGTTTACTAATTAGATTTAGAGAAATTTTGGGTTACTAATTGAACCAAAAAATCCGACCACTAACCGGAACAGTTATTAAAACCTAGGTTTAGCCGTAGTCAGTTCTTCTTCTCCAAGTTACGATGTCTTCTTTTTGACAATTGATTCTTTTACGTTTATCCCAAGAAATTCGATGATGGATGTTATAGTTGTTTGTGGCCAGTGGTTATTCGAGAATGATAAATGGATGTTTCACGTTGATAGCAAAAGAGGAAGCAAAGTAATTCCAGTGAATGACGACACAAACTTGGAAGATATGATTAACATGGTTTATGAGGACTACGGATTAGATAGAGGCCATGCTAATCTCGAATTGAGTTACATGCTTAGCAGGAAAAGCTTGATGAAGCTAACTCATGACACACCTCCAGTTAAAATTGAGAATTTTTGACGATTTTCCGTCTCCGAAAATCTGACCAAGTTCGTCTATGTGTGGAAGTCTCTCTAAGAAGCAACAAGAAAACGATGAAGACACAGACACTGATGCAAAACCAATCTGATTATAATCATGATGAAGCCACAGACACTGACGGAGAACGATTTGACTATTGCGATGATTCAGATGGTGCTACATCAGATGACGAGGACTTTATAACATACGGATTAACTCCAGTATTAGATATAGAGATGAAGAAGGAGTATAAGCCAAAGATTGGGTCAGCGACAAAAACGAAAAAAGGCTAAGGTAGTCACTCATGTTAGGCAACAACTGGATTCTATAGATATAGTTGTTGGCCAAAGTTTTGATTCCAAGTCTTCATTACAAACACGACTTAAGATCTTGACGATAGTGCAAAAATTCGATTATGATGTCGAGTACTCAATGCTGACTCTTTTAATCGTAAAGTGTTGGATTGGAGGCTGTAGTTGGAAGTTAAGAGCATCACCAACAAGTGCTACTCCTCGCTTTACCGTACGCAGCTATGTTTCTGAGCATACTTGTTCAGTTACAGAACGATCAGCTCGTTGCAGACAAGAAAAACCAGAGATTCTCGGATCTTTATACACTGATTTCATTGGTGGAGTGGAGCCAACCATTTTGCCAAGTCATGTGCGGCAGTCCCTCAACATGTGCTTTGGAATAAAGATTAACTACTGGAAAGCTCACCGGACACTAAAATGTGCAAGAGAATTGGTTAGGGGATCCGCAGAGAGTGGCTACCATGAGTTACCTGAGTATCTGCACATGATTAGAGAAGCCAATCCTGGTACATTCACTCACCTTGTAGTAGATTCTAGTGACAGGTTTAAGGAAAGGGAAATGTCGTGGGGGAAGGAAGTTTTTAAAAAAAAAAAGTTTTTACCTTTTTTTTGCTCAATCAAAGTTTCTAGCTTATCTAGAGTCTTTCATTTTCTGTATAAAGAAGCTATATTATGTTTAAATCTATTTATTGATTGAGTATTTTGGACTTTAACTCACTTTTCATTCTTTCTTTGTTTTTGTATGTTATTCTGGTCATTACTCATAAAATGTGTGTTATTCTAAGTAATTTCCCTATAAAAAATTCTCAGCTTTTTGTATTGCATTTCCTTAAACTGAAGCAAAAAAAATTTGTGGTATTCAAAGAAAAAAAATTAAAAAGATGGGCCTTAACGTTAAACTAGGTTTTGTCAATGGAAAAATTGAGAATGGTGAAGCTTAAAATAAAATTTGGTGTCTTTTTGTATTTAAAATAGGTTTATCATGGACCCTTTTGTTATAATTTCACTAACTAATTAAAAAATTAACAAACTAAAATGGGTTTTTGTAGCTAATAAAATAAAACTAAAACTTTTTTAGACCCATGGATCTATGGCAATTGCCTATATTGCCGTAGCCTAGAGCCGGGACCGGGTGATTATTACAAGATTCAAATTCAAAGGTTATGTCTACATCGACTACGACTATTTTGTCACATGTGTGACAAAAAACAGTAGGTTCAGTAACATCTTAACAACGTGACAATTAAACGACCCTTTTGCATAACTCTGTTAACTTGCGTAGTATAGTTAGAAGGGAAGTTGAAGAAATTAGTATTATTGTGTATACAAAAGAAAATACAGACCTAAGAACAGAATACAAGAAAATGAATGGAGTGGTTCTGAAATGCCCATCCCTGCAGCATACTACTAGAAAAAAGCCAAAAAAACCACAATTAGGCTTCGAGATGGAAATGAATGTCAATTGTTTTTTTTTTTTTTTTGTCAATAAAGAAATTTAAAAAACCACAATTAGGCTTCGAGATGGAAATGAATGTCAATTGTTTTTTTTTTTTTGTCAATGAAGAAATTTGTTCATATTTAAACTTCATTAAAATTAAATCCACTTAACATTGGTAATTATGTAACAATAGTTCAGATTTAACTTAAGTTTATATTCAAAGATGGTGTGCTCAGGATTGTCAAAAGATGAGGTAGTTAGGTTAAAATGATTTAGTTTCTCACGATATTAAATACATCCTGGGAATTTGCCAAAAATGACATAAAACTTGATTTCAAATGCAAAAGTATATTTCAATTTTAATCAGATGCAAATGTAATTCAAAACACTAGTGAAATTACGACCAGTCCTTTATGACCAAACAAAAAATGAATATACATTTTTACGAATATAACCTCTCGAAATCTTTTGTAGTTTTGTAAGTAAGACTTCTTGGAAATCTTCTCATATAATAGATATTAAAAATAATTTATAAATTTTCTAAGAAAATATTTTGATGGGAGAAAAATTGAAATCATATAATTATAAATATTTGTAAATGATAAAAATTAAGATCTAGTAAAATTGAACTGTTTTCCAACATAGATTAGTGAATGTAGTGTGTCATGGTATTTTTTGATTTAGAGTTTGGTAACATATGTTGTAGTGTGTTTGTATTTTAGGATTAGATTTTGGAAGCTTAACTTTTTTTTGAAAAGTTAAAATTTATCCTATATGTTTTTAGATTTGTGTATATTAAACACTTTTAAAGTTAATTTTAAGTTTAATGAAATGATTTAGTTAGTTAATTGAGTTTAGGGTTTTTAAACTAGTATATTTAAGTCTTGTGGAAAATAATATATTTAGGGGTTAGAAGTCTTCTTGTATATTTTATGTTAGAATATATAGGAACCGAACCTTAAATTTTACCAAATTACATTAAACCTAACCCTATTATTTACCAGAGATATAAATAGTATTTTTCATTTTTAGTTGATAAAAGCAAGAAACTATAGCCGTTTCTCTTCGAAATCGCCAATTATAATTTTAACATATTTAAAATATTTGTTTAAAGTTATTTTTAATAAATATTCTTTTGAAAATATAGAAAACTAAATTTAGTTAAAATACATTTATATTTAAATTTTGGTTTGTCACAGTTAATATGATTTTATTCGTCAAAGAAAATGAATCAAAATTACACTTCTATACATATACGATCTAATGGAACCAAATCGTTTTAAGTTGTTTTTCTTAACAATGGGTATTCTGTTGTAATTGGAAGGGTTTAGAGACTGAATATTTCGATGTATTATTAATATCAATGGGGGTTCCTTTATATAAAGATTACAAGATAAAGATAAATGGAAAGAGTACATATCCTAATCCAACAGGAAATAGGAAAACTACTAAAACATAGAAAAGGAAAACATCCTAAGTTCTAAGTCGGCCAAGACTAGACGATTTAATACTAAGTCGTCTAAGACTAGCCGACCTAATACTAAGTCGGCCAAGACTAGCCGACCTAATACTAAGTCGGCCAAGACTAGCCGACTCTCTCTCTCTCCCTTGGACGCGGCCGCGGCTGGGCCTGGTCGTGGCTGATGGGTCTTCTCTTCTTGTCTTGGTTAATGGCAATCCACTCAATAATTTATAACACTCCCCCTTGGATGCCATAACCATACAGGATTTGTAGTACGCTTCATGTTGCTTCATTAAAACCTTACCAGAAAAACCCAGTGGGACAAAACCATGATGAAGGAAAAAGAGTACAACACGCACTACTCCCCCTGATGTGAACCTCAGTGTAGGTTCTACATTCTACGCATCTTGGTGCGTGATATTTCCTGTATGTATAGGATGTGAGTAATCGGCCAAGTTCATTACTAAGCCGTATCTAGACCACTTTGACTTCTTAGGTCGTTTCTCATGTCATTTGACATTTAGTGTCCCGGTAAAGCATGTGTGCTAAACAATGTGAACCATATTTTTCTCGGGGATCACTATTGGGTCTTTGCAAATCGTGTTTGCATGTGTCCATAATCTAGACGTGATCGTCTACTGCCAAACTCTTTACTTTGGCAATTTATGGTTACCATTCGACCATGTTTCAATCTGGCCGATCCATGTCTGGGTCATAGACCTCGTCTATACATGTCCACTACTTGTCTCATGAGTGTTCAAGATCAATGATCACTGCTGTGAGTTTATAATCTCTTATTATGGCTCTGTGGCCGAAACACTCTCATTGATGTGGACATCGATTTCTTTGCCTTAGGTAATGCTGTATTCATTATTCTTTGCATTCCTATCTTAATGATGATGATGGTGTCTCATGACCTCAGTTGCTGTGGATCATATCACACACTAAGTATATATTATTAGGTCATAGATCTCGGCTCTCACAGGCTTATGGATTACAATGCATTTGTATCCGGTTGATCTTTTGTCTCCACTAGCCCATGATCAAGAAGAAGGGCCAGACGCCTTTTAGTCTTAAAAGCCGGACGTGTCTAGTAGAAGAGCCAGACGTTCTTTGCTGAAGAGTCGGACGCCCTTAGACGGACAGAGTCGGACATCTTTAGTTTGAAGGGTCGGGGCCGGACGCTTTTGGTCGGACACCCACATAGATTTATTCTATGCCTACTAACCTCATTTAGGTTTAATATAATCACAAGGAATTTCAAATATATGGACTGTATTGGATTGTCTTTTATACAACTCCAAGATCAATTTCTTTTACATACTATATGCAGTTGCTTTATGTTTCAGTCCATGAATCAGCTTAGGAACGAAGCTGTTCTTTCATCTTATCCAGTGATCCATATGCTGCTTACTACATCATTTGTATCTAATTTCATTCTTATGACCAGACCATTTTCAATTTCGAAAATCTGTAGCAGCATCCACCACATAGGAGTTATCTCCTTATAATCTGTTCCTTTGATCTCTGTGAGTACCTTGTGTAACAAGCTATAATCGAATGCTGTTAGTAGGAAATCATGAACACCTTTACATCATGTACATCTCTCACGGTTTCTTTACTTCTCACAAGATCCATCTATTTCACTGGTTGATCAGATGACGTTTCTGTATATGTATATGGCCAATACGCCCATCTCTCTTTTAGATACTTTGAACCTCCACGTTTTATCTTTTCTAATCTTTATGATCTTTTATGATTGTATGAGTACTCATTCGTGGGTTCATGATCCTCGTTTATCTCTTTATGTTCAAGTGCTATAACTTTATGTATCTTTATATATATGTGTGTGTGTGTCGACACTTTCATGTGGTTCCATTATGTTCCAGACATGATCTATAGATTTGAGATCTTATTATCTACGACCTTTATTACCTAGTAGCTTGGCGTCCCAAGCCACATGGTTTGGTACCTTAGATGTGTAGCTGCGCAGCCTTTTCTCAATGTCTGGTATGGTTTCTCTTATAATCTCGGATCTGTATTCTATGCACCATTCTTTTCTATCCGAGATTCCTTTATCTTATGGAACACTTGGTCTATCTTGTATAGACTTTATAGCAACTTGATTATGTCTCTTCTAGGACATTCATTTGGTGCTAAGCTGGTTAGTCATTTCTCGGGTCAGTGTCTGGCATTTCGATTAGCTTCTCAATTAGCTAGCTTTGTATAATCTTTCTTTGGATGTCTTAAATCATAATGTATAGTCCGATGATCTTTGCCAAGACAATGATTGTTAAAAACCATTCGTACTTTTAACATTCTTTATCCAGCTTATAATCTTTCTCCTTTAATATTCGGATTCATTTGTTTCATGCAATCCATACCTAGCCACTATTTGATCACCCATGTTTTGTCTCTCGGTCCCTTTGATTTCGTGGAGAAGATCTTATGCTTATATATTCCCAATCCTCTTCTGAGGTTCCATCTTAGACGGCACATGTATGTATGTGGTGGTTTATTCAAAATCTCTTAAGATGGTGTATGTCTGGTTTTATGACCCGTATTCAATCTGAGATGGGAATATCTATGCTCACTTATATGGCCTGATGCATATTATCATTCTATACATGTAAATCATAATGTCCCCAAGCTTATAGACTTTATAGTCTTATCCTTATAGGTAATGGCTTACATGGCTGATAACTTATAGGTAATAGCTTACTCGGCCAAACCTTTATAGGTAATGGAACGTATGCGGCCAAGCCTGCACTATGCGGCCAAGTCACGACCAAGTCACGGTCGAGCCGTTTATTCTCATGGTCTCTTTAGCCGGGTAATGACCTCTTTGGTTTGGCTGTTTGTATCATGGCCTCTACGGCCGAGGAATGGTCCTTTATGGCCGAGTAATGACCGAGCCATATAACATAACATGGTCTTAGACCATAGTGGTACACGAACTCGTAGTATTGATCATGGGTTTATCCTCTCTCCCCCTCATGACCATACTATAAGGTCGTGGTGCTTGGGACAATTAAGCCTAATGAGTTTCCCTTTGTGTACATGTTTCACAACGTGAGATCTTTTACGGGATAACTCTGTGCCTTTTCAATCTTTGCATCAAGTTTAGACTAGGATGACTAATCCTATCATGCCATATAGTGTATAATTTTGTGGTGTATCTCAAATATGGTCACCACGGCTCTGGCCTCTTATCACACTGATCTGTAGCATAGTTTTGATCAGTAGATATCATAGGTATAGTATTGACCACTTATAAGGTCTTAGCGTTTATTATTTTTTTTTTTTCTTTAAAACCGAAGGAACTTGTTTCCTTCTTGCCCATTGTTTCTATTTGGAAACCATTTATAATTCAATGGGTCACATATCATTGGGTGTGTATAATGCCTTGTAGGCAATGCCTTAGCCATAGTTTCTTTACTAGGCTTACTATACCCCTTTTCACGATTTCTTACTTGATATTATGCCCATTAGGCAACTCTTTATCAAAACATTCATATGTTCAAGTAAGATCAGGCAAGATATAATAAAGTCAAAACAAACTTTTATTTATATATAAAAACGTGAATGCCTAATTAGGTTAAAGCAAAACACAAATCAAAGACTTAATAAAAATTATCATGTCGAGATCTTTCTTTTAGTTAAATAGATAAGCCGGCCTGTCCATCTATTGTATTGGACACGGCTGCCTTGGATTCATCTTGATCCATTTCCTCAGGATATTTCATCTCACTGCTTTTCTTTAGTACCTTGTCATTTTCAATCACCGTTAGGCAAGAGATCAGGTCATTGTAAGTGGTAGAACCTCTTTCTATGTAGATATGTTTTGACAACAAATCTTTTGGATGGAATGTGGAGTATGTCTTGAATAGACAATCATTATATGTTACCTCTTCTCCACATAATCTCAGTTGGTACACGACCCTGGACAAGACAAAGTCAAACTCGGCCACTGTCTCAAAGTCTTGGAATCTGAGACTCATCCATTCATGTTTGACCTTTGGTAGTAATACCATAGTGTATCTGGACTTTAATTTTGTCCAAAGGTCACGAGGATTCTCAATATGTAGATACTGATTTCTCAGTTCCTTAGTGAGATGATGGCGCATTATTGTAATGGCTTTTAAATTTTCACTTCTAGTTGCATAATCACCCTGAATGATACTCCTTACGAGTCCTCTTGATTTCAGGGTAACTGAAGTGTTCATTTCCCATTCTAGATAATTATCTCCAGAGAGATTTAGAATGGCATAATCCATGGGATCAAATCTCGGCATCTGAAATCATATTATCAATCAATTCATTGATTTAGAATTCTTGCAACCAATTTAAATAATCAGTGCACATGATTTCATAAGTCTCTCTATAATGCTTTAGGCCATACGGCTTTGCATTATGATGTTTATACCTCACGGTCATTATAAGATACAACGATCTTAAGGATCGGATCATGATGCAATCCGGTTTATATAACCATCCGGATACTAGGCCACACAGTCACTTTGATATTCACTAAGCCACACGACTTTTAATCAATCAAGGGCACAAGGCCGCAAGTGGGAGCAATGCATTAGGCTACACGGCCGTTTGGTATGTTTCGTAACACAATGTCACACAATCCATATCAATTAAGTTTACCCATTTCAAGGTTGGTTATGTTTCAGCTAGATTTTAGAATCAAGTAATCTAGCAACCTAACTCACATTCAATATGTAAATATATCTAATCTTTAAATCAATCTTTCAAGCAATGTGAGATTTAAGATTTTCAAGGCCTTTAGGAATTTCAAACGAGATTAAGGGTTTCAAGGCCTTAAGGATTTCGAATTTTGAGATTAGATCTATCAATCTTAAAATCTCAGATCAATCAATCAAACAATCAAACAATTTAGAAACCTCAATGATCAATAGATCAGATGAAGTCAAAACCGATTTAAGCTTTTAGGGTTTCTAGGGTTTTCTATTTGATCATTAGATCATTAGGATTTTGAGATTCAAAACCTATTAAGGTTCAATTTTAATTGATTTAATCAATCTCAATGGGGATATCAAACTTAAGATAATGAGCTTCGATTTACTCATTAGGGATTCATCTATTATCCTAGGTTTTCGATTAGGATTTTATGGTTCCAATTAGTTTCAAGCAATCCAAATTCGGTATGGGTTCTCTAAAGGATTTCGAATTACCTCAGCCTTAAGTAGGGTTGAATGGACCACCAATATGAGAAGAACCGTGAGCTGGACAAGCTTGAGATCGTCGGTTCATGGTCATGTAATGGATCGCGAACATCTTTGTGTTGAGATCTTTGCACCAACTCCTCTCAGCTCATAAAACAAAAACAAGGAGTATTAGATTACATGAACACCATAATCTGAACAAGATATCATCAAACAACTAAGTTATGATAAACTTATCTTTCACAGGATTTGAATTTGGCTAGAAAATCTTGTTGGTTCGGATTAGGGTTCCAAAAGACCAAGACGGCGCCGCGTATTGTTCCTGCGAGTGAGGGCGCGTCTGAGATTGGATCGACAAACGGTTTGATCTGATGGATTAGTCTCGTCAAGAGCTTCAATTTGATATGTGGCTCGTCGTCTGGTTCCTCAGGGTTTGAGAAATAGATCGATTTTAAGTTGTGCCTGGATTAGAGTTTGTGTGACGGATTTTAGGTTAGGTTTTGTCTCAGGGTTTAGGAGTCTATCGTGCTGATAACGTGTTGTAATTGGAAGGGTTTAGAGACTGAATATTTCTATGTATTATTAATGATCAATGGGGGTTCCTTTATATAAGGATTACAAGATAAAGATAAATGGAAAGAGTACATATCCTAATCCAACAGGAAATAGGAAAACTACTAAAACATATAAAATGAAAACATCCTAAGTTCTAAGTCGGCCAAGACTAGACGACTTAATACTAAGTCGTCCAAGACTAGCCGACCTAATATTAAGTCGGCCAAGACTAGCCGACCTAATACTAAGTCGGCCAAGAGTAGCCGACTCTCTCTCTCTCTCCATTGGACGCGGCCACGGCTGGGCCTTGTCGTGGCTGATGGGTCTTCTCTTCTTGTCTTGGTTAATGGCAATCCACTCCATGATTTATAACATATTCATCTATATTATTAAAAGAGAAGTACCCATTTGAAAATATTCTTACTTCATTAATAAAACTCCCTATTTTTTTTTGCTTGTCTTTTTTAGTTGCATTTATGAAATATCCTAAAACGAATAAAACTGCCTAATTTATTACTTGTCTTTTCAGTTACATTAATGAAATATGCTTAAATGAATTTAAACTTCCTATTTTATTGTTTGTCTTTTTATGTTACCTTAATGAAATATCCTTAAATAAATTTAGACATAATGTCATTTAATCAACCAAAAAAACTCATGAGTTATCCTTACGTGCATAATTTTAATAATGAAAATTTTTTAAAACGTGCATCATTAAAATGTTACCTAAAATATGCAGCACTAATATATAACATGCATCAATAAAACTAGAATTTGACTCACACAATTGTACGGATATTATTTTCAGTTGATTAAATTTAAAAAATAATTATTTATTCAAAACATATTTAAGAATAGCTATGTTTTTAAAAATTATATGGTATTATTTGCTCATAACTCATTTGTCATTTGATAAATTGTTAGAAAGAAAATTTTAGCATAATATAACTCAGTTGTCATTTGCTTAATTTATGGTTTTTATTTATATTTTTATTATTTAATTATAATATTTTCATTTTATATTTGAAAGATAAATGAATTTTCTTTCAAACATTATTTTTGTAAATGTATTTTTTAAAAAATAATCAATGAAAATTGTTATTATCATTGAATATCATTATCTTTGACATAATTTGAGTTTTAGTTTACATCAAAACTTATCATATTTTAGGATAATTTTAATTAAAAATGTAATTTTCATATTTTTCAAACAAATTCTAAAAATATTTTTAAAATATTTTGTTATAATTGTTAAAAAAATATTGAGTTGCATTTCAAATAAAAAGGTAAAGATATTAAAAATATTTTAATTAAAATATGTAAAATTTAATATAGTTTTAAGGAAATGTTCAAAATAAAAAAAAAATTACACATAAAATAATCATGATTTTTGTTAACTGTGCGGATCATTATTTATATGATATCGCACACAAAAGAAAAAATTCTGTTTTTAAAATTATCTAATTAACTCTATACTCATTTTTTTTATTTTTTATATGATATCACACATTCGTAAAAAATAGATAGTTTAAGATGCAAAAAAAAATATATTTATTTAATGAATATAATATGAACGAATATTACAAATACATCATTTAGTAAAATAAATAATTAAAACTGAAAATTCATATCCGCGCGCCAACCATGGACTTTTAAAATCAGTGTATTTGTGTACTAATTTTTACTAATGTCCCGGTTAATAATCGAAATTTATAAATATATTTAATAGTGTTGTATATGTCTGCCCTAGATGAAAATTATTGCTTGATCCGCCACTGGGGATGCCGCGTCTAGAGACCACACGGTACTTGTGAGAAGGTGTCCACAAACCGTGACACATATACAATAGCCGGTGGGAGCCGCATTTGATTCTGCCTTGTTCATGTCTTGCAACCTGCGTGGACCATTGCAGCGACATACGACTGGTAACAATGGTCACCAGTGACAGGTTCTGCTATTTCGATAGATACCTTGTCGCTTTCGGGACGTGTGAGCCCTAAGTGTAACCTTGTCTCTAGCATTTCCATTCAATCATAACAACAATCTCATTTCGGTTTAATATTTCATTTATTCAAAAGAAACATCTTACATTTTGTTTAATTTCAATAGAAAATCGAATAAAATAATTATGAAGTCTTCAATATTTTACATTTAGCTCCACTCGCATCCACAAATTCTAACAACTGCAGTTACAACTGCGTTTAAACAACTCATGCCCTTAGTCCTAAAACAAATGTCACAAAGACCTAACTGAATACAATAAATTGGAAAACGGTAAAGAAGAAAGTACTGAAAACATTACCTCTTGCACCACGCTCAAGATCATAAATTCACCTTTTCTT
The DNA here is from genome assembly GCF_020379485.1 of Brassica napus. Lineage (NCBI taxonomy): Eukaryota > Viridiplantae > Streptophyta > Magnoliopsida > Brassicales > Brassicaceae > Brassica > Brassica napus. The sequence goes on from NC_063452.1 coordinate 20,875,875, forward strand.
GGATTCGAAATCCAAATCTCCTTGTTAAAAAACATTAACCATCTTAAAATACATAAAACATCTTATGTTTTATACATATGTGGCCGTATAAAACATAAACACTAACTACGTTAAGAGAAGTACAAAACGAATATATAAGCCCAAATTGTGAAGGACATAAGGCCAAGATATGTGTTACACAAGACGACTGGTGTGTAACACAATGATAGTCCACTCGAACCAAACTTTAACAAATTGAGAACGAGAACAAGCTTTCGATTACGATTCTAGTGTAGTAAAGTTGATCAAGGAACTGGGAACTAATTAAAAACAACTTGTCTGACTCATAAGAAGCAACGCTTCAAATTTTAGGTAAATCAAAGTACTACATGCTTGCCTCAACTTTATTAGAAGAATCATTATCTGATTTCTTCTAGTTTATTCTAATTTGATATTCTTGCGCTTCAGTTTTGAACCAGCATAGGTGGGATACTCTGTTCATGTCTGAAGAAATTATTTGGATCAACCTTTGTTTTAACCTTCACCAACCTCTTGAAGTTGTCTTTGAAGTAACTAGCTCCCCAGACTTGAGCTTGGTTGATGGTCGACTTACAGCCCTTTTTGTTCTGTCCCAGGTCTAGATCACGGTAGTTCACGTAGGCTTGTCGTGGATTCGTCGAGACATAAGGAGTCATGAAACTGTAGAGATCTCTGATCCACTTGATGTGCCTGCTCGCTCTCCTGTCACTGTCTGGCCAATTCGTTACGTACTGAATCTTGAATATGACTCCTTTCCTATGAGGAAACGGGATCTGTGATTCAGGGATTTTCGCCATCATTCCTCCGTAAGGATTCCATATCATCATTGGATTATCTTCTTTAAGCAGCTTCTTGAAGATCCCTTTAAGCCCTGACTCAGGAATAGGCTTCTTCACGAAATCGGATTTGGCTTTGAAGTTGTTCTTCGGGAAAGGAGACTTCCCTTGAAGCAATACCTTGGTAGGAGTGCGGCTCGCGAATCCAGAGATGTAAACAATGGATTCAAGCCAGCTCATTTCGGTACAATCTTTCGGCGTTAGACCTAGCTCCGGGAAGCTCTTGTTCATAACTTTCATCAACACGCCTTTGTTGCCAAGAAAAACAGCATTATACGACGTCGTAGCGGTCTTGCTTCCGTTGTTTGCAGCTACGTTGAAGATCACCCGGATGAATAGCTCGTCGACAAGCTTGTCCGCGACCATTTGCCACTTCGAAAGAATCTTGTTGCCAGGGTCTTGTTGTAACGTTTTTGTGACGGTGAAGACGGTTACGGTCTTGGGAACAGGAACAAGCTTGATCTTCCATTCTAGAATTATCCCAAAACTACCTCCAGCGCCTCCTCGAATCGCCCAAAACGTATCCTCGCCCATCGCTTTTCGGTCCAGTATTTTACCGTTGGCGTCGACGATCTTTGCGTCTAGAACGTTATCTGCACCGAGACCGTATTTCCTCATCATGGAACCGTATGCGCCGCCGGTTATGTGTCCGCCTATCCCTAAGCTGGAGCACAAACCGGCCGGAAAACCATGGACTCCGCTCTTCTCTGCAATCCTCCATATAACAAAAAAAAGTTTCTTTATAGAATATACAGTCAAAAATAGATCCTAGCATCACAATTTCATTTTTGTCTAAATTTCGGAGTATACTGATCTTTAGATGCGATATTTTCTTAGTGATCCTTCTATGATAGCGAAAATTTATTTGTTGTCTTTTTATTTACCTGTAGTAAAGTTCACCAACTGTAGCACCAGCTTGAACCCAACCACTATTGTCTTTAATATTAATGTTGACTTTTCTCAGCTTGGACAGGTCCATCACTATAAAAGGTTTTTCGATCTCCGAGACATAAGACAAGCCTTCGTAGTCGTGACCGCCGCTTCTGACGCGTACATGAGTTCCAAGTTTCTTGGAACAGATGATGGAAGCTTGGACGTGAGACTCGTGGAGCGGTTTGAATATGAATCCCGGTTTAGGCACGGACTTTGTCAAGTACCGGAGATTCTGAGCTGTCGACTGAAGGACTTCGCTGAACATGGAAACGTTTTTGGCAGGAGCGAAAAACGTACTTTCGAGTGGGAAAGAAACATGCGTGTTTTTATGGAGACAGTTTATGAATTGATCTTGGAGGGAAGCTGAAGAAGTTGTTGGTGTTATGGTGTAGAACGAGAAATATAAGGCGAAAATCAAAAGAAAAGAAAATGCAGGGGATGGTTTTGAAATTCCCATTTCTCTCTTTAAGGAAGCTCTGCTCTATTGTTTGTTGCTCTTTGTTTGATCCCAATCTGCAAAAATTCAGTCTATAAATAGACATAAAGAATCCAAACGTTTTTACACGTTCTCTTTAGAGTAACCACAAATATAAACTTTTTGTTTCTTCTCTATGAAAATTATTGCCCAAATGCCTAAACTTTCATCATGACATTGTTGATTTTAGTGATACCACTAAAAGGTAAGTGCCCATTTAGAGTTTAAAGTTCAAAACTAAAGTTACTTTTAAGACTTTACCGAACTTTTTTTGGTTTTACAGACTTACCAACTTGACCAAGTTCGTTACGTTTCACGTACGGTGGAGACAGGAGACGACGACTGAAACTGTGGAACATTTGAGTCAAGAATTTACAAATAAATATGAAAGTGCTCGTTGATTTATAAAGATCAATGACTGACGAGTGTGAGATAGCCAAATTTTTCAAACTGCAGTATCGTGACGTGCTAGACATTTTTGCTCACTTGTGTGTAAAAAACGTTGCAGTTTGTGTTTGTAGGAAACTGGAAGTTTTAGGTGGCAAAATATTCGTGTGTTATCCCTCGTCTGAGCTCCTCCTTTTGTGTTTGGTCTTGGCCTAACTTTAAATGTCCCGACAATTGCAGTATCCAGATTTTATGAATATCCAAACACTAAACATTTAGTTAGTTGTAAAGTAGTATAAAAAGAAACTTAATTCAAATAGAAACATTACGGATCAGGGATTGTGGGCCGGCTCTTACCCTTGGCAACATAGGCATTTGCCATGAATCTATGGGTCCACAAAAAAATTTAGTGTTATTTTATGGGTTATAAAAACTTATTTCACTATGTTAATTTATCAAATAGTTGGTAAAACCATAATAAAAGAGTTCATAATAAATTAAATCTAATACAAAGACAACAAAACAAAGTACTTATGGTTCACCATTTCCAATTTTCCCGTTTACAAAATCTGATTTTCGTAAAAAGACCTATTTTTCTAAAAAAAAAGTTAATACCAAAAAGTTCTTGTGGTTCAATTTTTTTAAAATGCAATAAAAAAATGTTAGACAAAAATGTATGTAAAAAGATCCATATTTTATGTTTCGCCCAAAGCTATTAAATTGTTTAAAACGACACTGATTGTGGGATACTATAAAAATTCAAATTACTCATTCTGCACTTAGCTCTACCAAATTACGGTGCACCAAGCTCTACCATTTGTAGAAATTTTATTTTAATCACCTGTATAACTATGCACAAATACATTTTTTTTTACAATTTTACCAAAATTATTATGTAAGTAAACATCTTTCATATTTTTATTAACAAATTAAATAACCATTTCTTCTGATATTGTTTTGGTATCATAACATCAATGAAATGTAGAAAAAATTGAATTTGTGATCTGATCCAATATAATCTAAAAATTAATATATTTAAATTTTAAAGAGATCCATTCAAAATTTTGGTTTCAATTTTTGAGTATTTGCATTCAATAATAAAAATGTATTTTAAGAAAGTGTTTAATTATTTTTAGAAAGGTAACATGTTCTAAAATGTTATGAAGATCAACTTAAGACTTTTTCATGAAAAGATATTCTTGTTTACATAGTTTTTTAATTTTTTAATTATTTTTATAGATCAAATATGATATTTGATCGATGTAATTGTTTATCGAATCTGTATCGAGACATTCATAAAATATCTAGAATTTCCAGCAAATTGGCTTTTAAGGGGATTATTATACATGACGACAAATTTTGAAAACAGACAACCCAAAGCTGCCAAGTGCTAAGTCACTCATTTCTTACTTAAGTGAAAGCCTGTTGGGCTCCTGAATTGACACCACCAGCTATCCCAATATCTTTTTCAATGGAACTGGGGGTGGGATTGTGGGACGTGTCAATTATTTCCAGTTATACAAATTTTGTTCTATAAACAGAAATAAGATTTAGTCCCATTTTAAGAGATCACTAAAACCAACCAACACATTTTTGTAACTGAGAACCCTGTTCGGAACTACGCTAGGCGTTAGTCAGGTGACAATTCCAGACCTAGCGAGTTAACAAAAAATTGGGGATTAATCGGAGTATACGAGGAGATTAGTTTTTTCTATTTTTAATTATAAATATATTTATATATATTATTACATGTGAGAATTTGACGTAGAAACATCAATAGTCTAGTGGCATCCGTCGCTTGTAGAGCTTTTAGAGGTACACGGTTTGATTCTTCCCTGTCACAAGTTTTATTTTGCTCTTATTAGACACGAGTTTTAAAAAATTAAAACACCACTTGTATTTGTCCTACATCGGTTAGCTCTGGCTAAAGAGAATCTTGAAGTTTGCTATAAATACACATAAGACCAGGAGTAACCCCTTTCAAGACGAATGGACTTATTATATGGGCTCGAGTATTTGTCAACGAAGTCCAATATTTTACTGATAAAATCTGTTTAATGGGCGAGTAATCAGTTAATAAAACGATTAATCGGAATTTCGATTAATTGCACCGATTCGGTCAAAATCGCGGCGGTTGACCTCCGTCTAACGCCTAGACGGCCGCATAAACGGTTAGGCGGCCGCGTTTTAGAACACTGCTGAGAACTAATAAGCATCTTCGGTTTGGTTTTGATCCGATTAGTTTTATTTAAGTTATCAACCAAAAGAAGAGTTCAAAACGAAACGCACACAAAACTCTCCAAGGAAATAAATCCGAGAAACTTTTAAATAACATCAACAGATTTCAGAACTGGAATACTCTGCTCATCACAGAAGAAATCCATTGGGTCAACACTCGTTTTCACCCGCACCAATCTATCGAAATTGTTCTTGAAATACTTCACTCCCCAAATCTTTCCTTCTTCGTACTTAGTCTTCATATTCATCCCAACGTTATACATCCCCAAATCAACATCTCTAAAATTAACATAAGCTCCTCTTGGTGATTTTGAAACATAAGGAGTCATAAAATCGTATAAACTCTCAACCCATCTCATATATTTCTCTGTATCATTCTTGTTCTTGTCTTCTTCCTCTTTCCAATAAGCTAAATACTGAATCTCATAGAGATTCCCTCCTCTATGTGGGAATGGTATTTCATTTTCCGCAATCTCAATCATTCTCCCACCAAATGGAGTGAGTATGATCTTTGCTAGCCTAGCCTCTGAAGCGTAGGCTCGCTTCCAAAGCTCTCGAATAGCAGTTTTTGGTATCGGTTTTTGAATAAAATCGTCTTTGCCCTTGAAAGATCTCGACGTACGCTTACGCTCCGTAAGAGTATTCATTGATTCTCCTTTGATAAACCAGAGAACTGACTCAATCCAACTCATCTCTCTACAATCTCCTATCTTAAGACCTAGTCCCGGAAACTTCTCTTCTATTAACGTTAATAAATCGCTTACCGGACCAAGATAAAGTCCCGGGAATGAAGCGTAAACTGCGGTGTCGTTAGATCTCTGCAACATAGCTCTAACGAAAAGATTATCAGGAACCTTATCCGCGACATACTGCCAATTGTTGATGGTTCGGACAGCCTCCTTCTCAGATGTTTTCGTGACGTCAAAGACCGTTACTACTGTCGGAACATCAACCAATCTAATCTTCCATGCTAAGACAACGCAGAAACTCGACCCCCCACCTCCACGTATAGCCCAAAAGAAATCCTCACCCATGCCTTCTCGGTCAAGAAACCTTCCACTCGAGTCGACTATATGCGCGTCAATCACATTATCTGCGGATAAACCGTATTTTCTCATCAATGTACCATACCCTCCACCTCCGAACTGCCCTCCTATGCCGACGGTTGGGTAAAGACCGGCCGGGAAGGCCAGTGATTTTCTCAATTTCCCAATCTCGTAGTACAATTCACCAATTGTAGCTCCGGTTTGAACCCAACCGGTCCGGTTATCAACATCTAGTGTAATAGACCGGAGATTTCTCATATCAATGACAACGAACGGTCTGGTTCTGGCGATGTACGAGAATCCCTCGTAGTCATGACCACCACTCCGTGTCCTGACGTGGATATCGTGAAGCCGTGCGCATTTAATCGTTGACTGAACATCGGTGGCTTCAACCGGAGTGATGATTGAGACCGGTTTAGGTGCTTCGAGAACCGAGAATCTTGGATTCTGTATGGAAGAATTCAAGATTGAGAAGAAAGAAGAGTCTTCAGATGTGTGTATGACTCTAGGTTCGACGGTGAAGTCGTTTATCCGGCGAGAGAGACAGCTGAGAAAGTTTTCGTGATTGGATAGATGAGCAATAGTAAGATTCAACAGAATGAAATGAGTAAAGAGGGAAAGCCAAAAGCTGAAGAACTCCATTTTTTATGGATAGACTGAGGATATACGGGTAAGACGGATACGAAGCAGAGAAAATAACTAATGCACTAAAAAAAGTTTTTTGTCAGAAATGTAGCATCTACGATAAAAATGACCAAAATAGCACTTAATGTTTTATCAAAAGAATAAATATACATTTATATCCAAATGGTAAATTAATTTAGACATCAGGATTTAGAGTTAAAGGGTGGAGTTTAGGATTTAGGGTTTAGGATTTAGGATTTAGGATTTAGGGTTTAGGGTTTAGGGGTGGGGTTTAGGATTTAGTGTTTAGAGTTAAGGTGTGGGGTTTAGGATTTAGGGTTTAGAATTTAGGATTTAGGGTTTAGAGTTTAGGTTTTAGGGTTTAGAGTTAGGGAGTGGGGTTTTGGGATAAGATTTTAAATTTTGAAAAATAAAAAAAATTTAAATTTTTCAAAAGATAAAATGCTATTTTGATCGTTTTAATTTTTAAGGGCTATTTTTGTGACATAAACTTAGAAAAGTGTTATTTTGGAGATTGCTTCTATGAAGTACTATATATTTTCTTTTTTATTTTCATATATTATTAAAGAGATGTGGGCTACGATTCTTTATGTAAAAAGCTGATTCCATTCGACCAGAAAACGAATGATGTTAACTAAAGAACATGATTTTGGTTCCTTTTCTGACAATTATTCTGTAGCTTGTTGAGTGTTATGGCCACCAACGTCACGTGTCTGCCTACTCTTACATCGAAACATTGAGTGAGTTTTTTTTGTTTATCTTCTAGTAAATGATAAAATAGTACTAATATAGTGATAAAATAGTAATATTTTATTGAATATAAAATAATAAAATTTAGGTAAAATGATATTTGAAATAATAATGTTTCGAGGTTTAAAACTTTTAGATCCAAATACTAACTGCCTATTTGGTAATATGAACAGTACAAACTGAAAAATAATACGGCCGTTTGTGAATTATTTCAAAACGATTTTTAATAGAATAAATGGTGTAGATAGTAGTATTTGATTCGTGAAAATATGATCTACAATACTAAAAATTATTCGATTGATAAAAATAATAATCATTGTGAATATAATATCGTTAAATAACAAAAAAAAATATATCACTATAATAGTTCTAATTATAAATTAAATTGTTTGGTGCTAGTTTCGTAATATTTGTTGTTTATAAATTTAAAATACTAAAATTTAACTGAAATACAAATATAACTAATATTTTTAGATATATAAATTATATTTTGGGTATTTTAGCATTCATTCATTTTTGGTTCTATTGGGCTATTTTAGATATAAAAATACACAAACCGTTTTAACTATTTAATTATATGAGTATATTAATAAATAAAAATAAAAAATATTTGGATAGCTGCATTAGTATTAAAACAATAAAATACATTCATAAAAAATTTCAAATTTTAAGTTTATTTTTAATATAACTTTAGAATATGGTTTTTTTTATATCTTCTTACATTAATACCTATTATTCATCAAAATTTTAAAATATAAATTTTCTGCACATAAAGACGTTCTTGCATCAAATCTCAGAGGATTTATTGTTCAAAACCAATTGGCATATTTCCCTCACAACAATTGAACCATACTTATAATTACCTTCTTTTTTTCTGTCATAGCAACAAAAAAAAAACATACCACACTATGTGATCAATTGTTGATTGGTGACAATAGGATAGCGTCCACGAAATACTGCATTGAAGTTGAGCTGCAAGAAGCGAAGGAAACACTAGGAGCACCCTCTTAAGATAAATAATTTGCAAAAGAGATAGGGTTCGGATCATATTTCATTAGTGTGTGTGACATTCAGACCAGATACTTTTCTATTTTACACTGCCAAAGAATTAGAGACTGTAACCACCGGTTTTAGAATGGTGGAACAGTGAGAGTATCATTGCAAACGTATGATTATACAAGCCTTGTTAGCAATTCTAAGTTTCCAGCCTGAAGACAAATTGCATATAAAAGATGAAGTAATGATATGTTCAAAAATAGTGTCTTCTATAAGAGAATTAAGCCTGATATGAGAATTCCCTATATATTATTTCAGAAGTATTACAACTTCTTTTTGTATCCACATGTCATCACTAGAATGATTCTTAGAATCATTAGAGAAATATGTTGGCCCATCTAATTATAAAATAAGCTTTTTAATAAACTAACAATAAATTCATCATTAATATACTTTATTATTTCCTTAAATAAAATTTACGGAATTGTCTAATATGGGTAAAGTATATATGACAATTAATGATTTTGAATAATAAAGATTTGATAAAAAATAGTGTATCGTCTATCATATTTTTTTAATTTTAAACTATTAAATAAATTAAACAACGACAATAACCATATAATAAAAATTTAGATTTTTATGTATATGTTATATTTTGAATTTTTACAAACGGCTATAAATTACTAAAACTGTTAAAAGTCTCACATTCAAATTTTATGATCCATGGTTTAAAATTTTTATTATGACAAAATATAAATGATTACAAAAATTATATAAGTAAAAATTCTAATTTAATTAATTATTAAGTTTAATATATATATCGTTTTAAATTAAACTATAAACCATATAAAATACAATATTTTAGTTTCAAAATTTACTTTGAACAATTTTTTTGATAAAAGTTTTGAACAATCATTGACAACTTATTTTTTTTAAATTATAAATTACTAAAACTATTAGTCCCATAATGAAAATTTTGTTATCAGTAATTTAATTTTCTTTCTATAAAAGATACAAATGATCAAAAAAAACTATATGAGTAGAAATCATCATTTAATAGACATTAATATTAAAAATATACTAAAATATATTATCTATATTAGTATCATTTAAATTAATAACATATTCTATCAAATATATAAAAAATATTTTTTGGACTAATAAAATTGATTTATATGTTCGCACCAATTTAATTATATATTTAATAGTTACTGACTTTTAATTATTTAATATATATTTAAAATTTCATAATATGTAAAAATATTTAATAAATAAAATAATTTATATATATAATGTTGATTCCGCGCAAGGCGCGGATCTTTAACCTAGTGGAAGTATAAAGAAGAAAGCTAAACGATCTCAAGGAATAGAGAAATCTGTTATAAAAAGAACTGAAATTTTATTGTATCGCGAGAATTTAAATAAGGGCAAAATTTATACCCGTATAATTTATAATACTGATAGAAAGAGTTTATTATAGAGAGAAGAGAAGGGTGAGAGATGTATTACAAATGATCGAAATCGATCATATATTTTGAAAAGAAATTTACTGTGCAAATAGTGCAGCGGACCCCACATCTTTTATATTATCAACATATACGGTGGCTGCTTTTTCTGACTTTCATAACACTCCCCCTTGGGGGCCGGTGTCACTATCCGCTCTCGCTTAACGTCTTTGTTGCCTCGTTAAAAACCTTTCTAGGAAAACCCAATGGGAAAAACCATAGTAAGGTAAAAAGAGTACAACTACGTAAGCTCTCCCTCGAATGAACAGTCATATATCCTTCTGATGACGCATTCCAATGTTATGGACATGTTTTCTGAATACTGAAGTCGGAAGTGATTTTGTGAAGAGGTCAGATGCATTGTCGCATGATTGGACATATCTTACTTCAATCTCTTTCTTCTTCACGAGCTCTTGAGTGTATGAGAAGAACTTCGGATGAATATGCTTCGTTCTATCGCTTTTGATATATCCGTCCTTTGTTTGAGTAACACATGCTGCATTATCTTCATATAGAATAGTTGGCTCTATATTTTCGTCAATTCCACTGCTTGAACATATGTGTCGGCTTATTGATCTTAGCCATACACATTCTCTACTTGCTTCATGGAGTGCAATAATCTCAGCATGATTTGAAGAAGTAGCCACGAGCGTTTGTTTCTGAGAATGCCAAGATATAGCAGTGCCTCCGATCGTGAAAACATATCCTGTTTGTGATAGAGCTTTGTGTGGATCTGAAAGATATCATGCATCTGCAAAACCAACCATTTGACCTTTTGAACTTTTAGGATAAAACAAGCCTAAATCAATGGTCCCTTGGAGGTAACGAAAAACATGTTTAATCTCATTCCAATGTCTTCGAGTTGGAGATGAGCTGAATCTTGCCAAAAGATTCACAGCAAATGATATATCAGGCCGTGTACAATTTGCAAGGTACATCAGCGCTCCAATTGCACTTAGATATGGTACTTCCGAACCAAGTATCTCTTCTTTCTCCTCTGGTAGTCGAAATGGATCACTTTCAATATTAAGTGACCTAACGACCATCGGGGTGCTAAGTGGAGTTGATTTATCCATGTTAAATCGTTTCAACACTCTTTTAGTGTATGTGGATTGATGCACAAATATACCATTTTGTGAATGTTCTATTTGTAGGCCAAGACAATATTGTGTCTGTCCAAGATCTTTCATCTCAAATTCTCCTTTGAGATAGTCTGATGCCTTTTGTATTTCCTTTTGAGTTCCGATAATGTTAAGATCATCAACATATACCGCGATTATTACAAATCTGGATATTGTTTTCTTGATGAAAACACATGGGCATATATGATCATTCACGTATCCTTCTTTTATTAAATGATCACTGAGACGATTATACCACATACGTCCAGATTGCTTTAACCCATATAATGATCTTTGCAATTTTATTGCACATAACTCTTTAGGTTTGGAACTTAATGCTTCTGGCATCTTAAATCCATCAGGAACTTTCATGTAGATATTAGTATCTAATGATCCATATAGATAGGCTGTAACAACATCCATGAGACGCATCTCTAGATTTTTATCAGCTGCTAGACTCATCAGGAATCTAAACGTAATGGCATCCATAACTGGAGAATACGTTTCTTCATAATCGATTCCAGGTCTTTGAGAAAAACCTTGAGCCACTTGACGAGCTTTGTATCTCGTAATCTCATTTTTCTCATTTCGCTTTCGAACGAAGACCCATTTGTATCCAACTAGTCTCACATCTGCAGGTGTGAGCACAATAGATCTAAATACTTCTCGTTTATTAAGCGAATCAAGTTCAGCTTGTATTGCATTTTTCCATTGTTCTCAATCATGTCTCTTTTGACATTCATAGACATATTTTGGTTCTGGATCATCGATTTCTTCATTTATTTCACTTGACACAATATATGAGAAAGCATCATCAAGATCATTTTGTTCATTTCTATTCCATATCCTTTTATTATGGATGTAGTTGATAGAAATTTCATGATTACTTTCCGACTCATGATGCTCAACTTTTTCAGTATCCTCATTATTTGTTTCTTCCAAAATACTTTCTGCTATTTTGGATGTGTCATTTACCTTGACATCTTTTTGTTTTCTAGGATTTTTATTCTTAGAACCAGTAGGTCTGTCACGCTGTAGGCGTGTTTTAGACTCTCGTGTATCGTCCGCTTTTCCTTGCTCATTTGATATTTTGATACAAGCAGGAGCATTCACGGCTGGTATATGAGATTTAGTTACTGTCTTGGTATCCGCAAATTCATCAGGTAGCTGATTAGCTATACTCTGTAAATGCATGATTCGTCGAACGTCTAGTTCAGACTCTTTAGTAGGAGGATCAAGATATAGTAATGAAAGTACACTCCATTTGATATCATTTTCTACATTTTTGTTTCTCCCTCTAGAACTGGGAATACTTTCTCATCAAAATGATAATCGGCAAAACGAGCCGTAAAGATGTCACCAGTCTGTGGTTCTAGATATCGTATAATTGATGGAGAATCACAACCAACATATATTTCCAATCTTCTTTGTGGTCCCATCTTTGTACGTTGTGGTGGTGCTACATGCACATATACCGCACAACCAAAGATTTTAAAGTGGGAAATGTTTGGTTCTCGACCAAACGCTAACTGTAGTGGGGAATAAATATGGTATGCACTCGGTCTGATCCGAACGAGTGCTTCTGCATGCAAAATGGCATGTCCCCATACAGAGGTTGGAAGTTTTGATCTCATGATCAATGGTCTTGCAATCAATTGCAGACGCTTAATTAAAGATTCAGCCAAACCACCATGTTGCGTATGAACATGAGCAACCGAATGTTCAACTTCAATTCCCATTACCATACAATAGTCATTGAATGCTTGGGATATGAATTCACCAGCGTTGTCTAGTCTAACTCTTTTAATAGTATAATCAGAAACTGTGCTTGCAGTTTGATTATCTGAGTTAGAAATCTCGCAAATGTCACATTTCGAGATGATAATAGACAAACGTGTGACCATCTACTGGATGCGTCAATTAATACCATAAACTAGTGGAATGGTCCACAAGGTGGGTGTATAGGTCCACATATATCGCCTTGAATTCTTTCAAGGAACTTTGGTGATTCTTTATCGATTTTGGTTGGCGATGGCCTTACGATCAATTTTCCTAGAGAACATGCAACACATGTCATTTTATTCCCCTGAGAAATCTCCTGGATTTTCAATGAATGACCATGTGAACTTTCTATGATTTTACGCATCATTGTAGTGCCTGGGTGGCCAAGGCGATCATGCCGTAATGTGAACTCTTCTGGGTTCCGTTTTACTACAAGATTTGATTCGATTTTATCGATATAGGTATGGTGTAGCCCCGAAGGAAGTTCTGGAAACTTTTCCAATATGTGTTTTCTGCCATATTTTTCAGAAGTTACATACATGTACTTCTTTCCATCCTCAGTTGCAGACTGAGTATCATATCCGTGAAGATATATGTCTTTGAAACTCAACAAATTCCTTTTAGAATTTGGAGAATATAAAGCATTATTTGTGGAAAATTTTGTTCCATTCGACAATGTAAAGTTTGCTTTACCAGTTCCTTCAATCACGTCTGCAGGACCTGATATTATATTGACGACAATTCTTGTAGGTTTTATATCAGAGAAATATCTCTTTTGTCTCAGAATAGTGTGCGTTGTTCCACTATCTGGTATACATATTTCTCGAATCCGTTTCTTGGATTTTGCTCCATTAGCATTTTGATCCATTTATGAAATTGTCATAAATATTAATAAAAGAAAACATAAAATTCATTCATATAAGGAAACACACAATAATTATACATTAAAGTGATGTATAAAACATCATTATTTGTTTAAAACAGGAAATGTGATAATTATACATGACAATATTGAAAACTATTCAATAGTCTTACTATAGGCATTTCGGTTCTCTTCAGGAGTAATCTAGTCCAGCTCATTAGCGAAGTCGGAGGCATCGAGGTACGATGTCCCTTCAAAGTTTTCAGTGAGGTTCACTTCTTTAGCTTTGCCTTTCGTGGACTCTTGATATAACTTACAGAGATGTGGAGGAGTACGACAGGTACGAGACCAATGTCCTTTACATCCACATCTGTAACACACTGTCCCACGCTTCTGGGTGGTATCTTCGTGAGTTTCTTTACCCTTGGAAACTTGTTCGGATCTAACCCACTTGTTAGATCCCTTCCATTTAGGATTGTAAGTTTTTCCACGTTTATTATTGAAACGGCGACCATAACCTCGGTTGGTCTGGTTTCTCCTTTCCGAATTTTCTATCGCCGTAGCATTCACTTCAGAGAATGATTTGGCTCCCGTAGGCCGGGAATTGTGGTTTTTGATCAGGAGCTCATTGTTCTTTTCAGCCAACATGAGCGCAACCATCAATTCAGAAAATCTCGTGTACCCGCATTTTCTGTAAATTTCGGGCAAGAAGTGAAGCTGTTTGTGGAAAGTGATATATGTTTTATTCATCATTTCTGCCTCAGAGACATGATTACCACAATACTTCAGGAGTGCAACTATCCTCAGGACAGCGGAATTGTAATCCTCAACCTTCTGAAAATCTTGGAACCTCAGATTTTTCCACTCTTCTAGAGCGTGAGGGAGGTTGATTTGTCTCTAGTTATCGAACCTTTCTTTTAAAGTTTGCCACAGTTCAGCTGGATCCTCGACGCTGGCATAGTCGTGCGTTAGATTTTCATCTAAATGCTTCTTCATGAAGATTATCGCTTCGGCTATATGCTCGGGTGGTGATTTGTTACCGAAAACTATTGTTTCGGTTATCTTTTTCATCACCAGATATGGTTTCACGTTTGTGACCCACCCGACATAATTTTCGCCAGTTATTTTCAGGGCCGGGAACTGGAGTTTCTCGATGTTTGCCATTTGTATTTCTAAAACACAAAATAAAATATTTTATTAGAATTTCGTAATTTTAAAATGAACCATTTATATTGATAATACACGCAATTACAAGGAGAAGCAATGCATAGAAAAGTAAACCGACATTAAGCGCAAATTCTCCAGGAGCAAATTCTCCAATAAAAAGACCGTACATAGAAGCAAAAATAAAAATTGCACATAAGACCAAAAATATGCGAATCATCTTTCTTGCAATGAAAAACCGGAATGTAACGATTTGAAAATATTTGAGAGAAGATGAAATGTTTTGGATGAAGTAAATGAGTGAAGTATGAGTGTATTTATAGATGAAAATCACTGTTCATGACCGTTGGAGAAAGAGAAAAATTTTGAAAATTTTTCTTTATGACCGTTGGGGTTAAATCGAGTGCACCAAAAATCAGTCTGAAAATATCGTATTAAACAGTCAATCAAATCTATAAAATTTCATAAAAATTAATAAAAGTAAAAATTATGGCAATGAAATATATATGTTATGACAACAAATCATGCGACGGCTCAGCCGGTCAATGCAGAGTAATAAATAAATTATACGGCGGCTCGGCCGACCAATTAACAATAAACAGAATATAAGGCGGCTCAGCCGACCAATTAACAATAAACATAATATAAGGCGGCTCGGCCGACCAATTAACAATAAACAGGATATAAGGCGGCTCGGCCGACCAATAAAATAATTAAATTATTAATAAATAATATAGGCGGTATTCCGACCATTTTAACATGATATAAATAATAGTAGATGCGATATACCGACCATTATAGCAAGGTAGAAATGATATAAATAAATTTTACCAAAATTGAGAACGATCGTGCTGATAACGTGTTATAAAAAGAATTGGAATTTTATTGTATCGCGGAAATTTAAATAATGGTAAAATTTATATCCGTAAAATTTATAATATTGATAAAAAGAGTTTATTATAGAGAGAAGAGAAGGGCGAGGGATGTATTACAAACGAGGGAAATCATATATATAAAAGAATTTTATAGTGCAGCGGACCCCACATCTTTTATATTATCAATTTTTTTCTGATTTTCGTAACAAAATCAACATTCATAGTTGGCTGAAGTTTAGTCGGCTTAAGGGGAAGTAAATACTCTGAGCGTACTAGAGGGTTTAATGTTATATGGTTTTCTAGGTTATATAATATATGTATGTTCTCTTTTACATTTCCTATGCTTAATGATGTGTGTGGCCGGCCATGTGACATTCACCTCCAATCACCATGAGATTGTGAGCATGTTTTGTTAAGCATCTTCTAATAGGTTTGGATTATCAATAAAGAAAGTGTTAATTGGATCCATCATCGAACTCTATCAGTGTCATTGGATCCATGGCAACCCCAGGCTTGATATACACGATTGAGTCGCTAATTCATGTAAGTCAATCTCATTGACTTTTTTAATTGCAAATATTAAGCAAAATATGTTTAAGAAAAGAAAGAAAAAAGTATAGTTGTTTTATGTTTCAAGTTTGGAGATCAATGCAACAACTTAACGAAAGGCTTCCCAACTGCAAAAATGATCCATATGGAGCAACTACGATTCAGGTTACAAATCATCATTCGAAGAGTATCATTATCCTCTAGCTAATGTGAAAATTCTAGTCCATTTATCATGAAGCTCGGACAAATTATCAGACAACAAACAATAAGGTGCTTAAATTAAGGTGAGGACAGGAGATTCGAACATGCCAAAACCAAACTACGTGGCTGTGAACCATTCGTGAAGCAGACAAGCCTTGATTCACACATCTTTGATAGCTTCTCTTTAAATCAAGATTTAAAACTCGTAAAAATCAAACCAGAAGCTTTTTATCATTTGATAATTTGTGGTCTGTTGCCGCGAGTTTTCGACCTGGTTTTGTGGACTTTGGGTGGTATATCAACCGTCAAAGCATACATTTTTACAGCAAATAACTCTTGAGGAAGACCCTTCTGATCCTGGATAACAGTATTGGAGAAGAAAAAAACATAAATGTCTAAACCAACAGTTCCTAGAAACTGTCTTAAGATGAAAAAAAGAAACAGACATGAACTCAACCTTCGTTTGATAGAGATGTAACCCACATCGTCGAAAGAGCTCTTTAAAGTATGGATTGGATCTGGTGATGCTACGATCCTCTTTATCCAAAACAAATCCTGCTCAAAACCAAAAAAACAATGAAACATCAGCTCTTTTGTCAGATAGAGAACTTTTCATAAGAACAGCAAAAGTGAAAGCGAAAGAAACCTTTCTTAGCGAGATTCTCTTTCACGACAAAAAACCCACCGGGTTTAAGGCAACCCTGAGATCAAACCAAGAACACGACATGAGTTTATTTGACTTGTAATAGAAAGCCCTATGAATTAAAAAAAAAAAAAAGTCTTTACCTTTGCCCGGTTGAAGAAAGAAACAAAATCATCATCAGTGAGATGCCCAATGCACCATTGAACCCATATGACATCGTACCTTTGAGCAGCTGGAGTAAACTCCTATGATTATGAAAACATTCACCCAAAAACGTGAAGGAGAATCAAAAACAGAGGAAGTAGAAGAGACACCACAAGAATGACAATACCTGAAGAGGTACACAGAAAAAGTTAGTTGCTTTGTGCGTTTCTGAGCCAATAGATGCCAAATTCTCACGTGCAGCATCAAGAAACTGCGCTACAGGCTCAAGAAGATCAACCTAAGATCAAAAAAGAAACACAATTATACCAAATGAAACTAAAAACAGAGAAGAACACAACCCAATTTATAGAACATTCACCTCGTTGAAGTACCGTATCAGAAGATTCTTAGTGATCCTTCCAATGCCAGAACCACAATCTGCAAATGATTTGTGTTGATTTTCAAAGAAACACACATGTAAATAAAAAGGCAAGAAACACCAATGAGAGGAGGAGAGTACCAAGAGCCACTAGATGCTGATTTGTTCCTCCATTGACTAATCTCTCTTGCATAAGAGTCTTTAGAAAAACCTCACTTCCTGTAATATCAGCGTCATTCACATGCCCATATCCTCCTAATACTCCATCAACAGAAGCCTCAACACCCTTTAATTCAAAAAACAAAAACAACAGAAAAGTCTGCAGCTTTAGAATCTAGTTTGAACAAGTTAGGGTTATATGTTTGCTTGGAATAGAAGTTATACCAAATCTGAGAACTAATAAGGACAAAATAAATTCAACTTTTTTTCAACGAAGAATCAGAAAAGATCTGAATGCTTACTTCCCAGTAAGAAACTCCGTCTCTGTACCATTGGGTCTTCTTCGTTTCATCTCCTTCTTCACCGATTGCTTCTCTCCACATCTCTTGTGCGCTGTTGAACTCTTTACCCTCGGAATCTACGCCACTAACTTCCATTTGATCCAACGAGCGAATTAAGACGCTTCTTAGTTCTCTTCTCCGTTGACGCAGTGACGGTGGCAAGGCAGACGTCGTCGTCGGCGGCGGGATATGGTTTGGGTGGTTCCAGTGGGAGTATCCAGTCGAAACAAATGGGCTGTAAAGAGAAAGAGACATTTTTTAATTATTGGGCTTTCTTTTAGGGTTCTGTAGATCTTAATTTAATTTTTTTTTTGTCAACATTTTCATATTATTTATTAACATTTTAAACATTTAGATAAATGGTGATAAATTTTTTAAATGATATATATATATGTATATATGTTATTAAAAATGTTGTATAATTTTATTTTATAATATTGTAAGATTTCAGTCTATTATTAAAAATGTATTGAAATTAAGCTACTTAATTATAGTCAGAATTAAAATATTTTTTAATCAATTTATGATGTTTTTACATTTTGTAATAACTAGTTTAATTATTAATAAATTTTATTTTTATAATAAATTAAATAGTGTATAAATATGTTAATGCATCTAATATGTATTTCCCCAAATTTATCCAGTTGTATAAGAAAACTATTCAGCAGTCTTCATTCGATTGATTAAGTGATGCTAATGTTGGAATTCATACCGGTTTATAACTATTTATAAATCAACCTATGAATTTAGTTTGCCTAGAATCTCATGTCAATACTGAAAGAAATCTAAATCTTAAGGGTTATTCGCAGCGGAAGATAAATAAACCAAGTCAAGATTACTAGCACTCCAAGCGTCGTGTCTCTACCGGTATCCACACGCACACAAACTAGATCGAAACGGGATGCTAGTATGGTCGAGATCAGATCTCATAAACCTTGACAAACTCCTTTGTCTCTCTTTTAGTTTATGTTTAGGGTTTTACGTTTCAAGCGGCTTGAACTCATCGTCTAATTATGAGAGATCATTATCATTATATAATGACCTAGCTTTACTTTACGTGAAGGAGGTAATGTGGGCTGAGCCCATTAACACATCTAATCTCTTCTTAAGAGATGCACGTGTAATTCTCCATATTACATATATAATTATATCACATTATATAATGTATATAGTAATCCCTTAAGAACATAACATATTATTGATTTAGTTTCCTCGGGTGTGTGACCCTGTAGGATCATATAGTATTAATAATGAATTCTTAATTCATAGATTATAAGCGGTTTCTATCAAAACATTATAACCACCTAATATTATATGACTGTCAAACCTCGACACTACGACTTTTACTAGAATAAATACAAATGATTTTAGGACATTTCCAATCGTTAAAGAGTTTGGTTCAGTGATGGATCTAATTGTACACACAAATTAATCATATTAAAAAGATTTAAAAATGACGACAATTATATTGTAAAATATGGTAGGAATTATAGAAACATGCAAAAGAGAAGTAGTTGATGAATTGATTCCCATTCTCCTAAGCATTACCTAACAAGTAAGTACTAAGTTAGGTAGGGACTCCTTTTGTTCGCTTCTAATTGTAAAAAGAGCGGAAGAGTACTGACAAAATTAGGTGGTAGACGAAAGTCTATTTTTATTATTTTCAAGTCCCAACCGAAATCATATATGATTCAACTTTGATGAGTTAACTTATAGAAATATGTCGAAACTGAATTTTTTATTTAATGCAATGATTTTTCACATTGAATAAGTAAATACTATAATACTAGCTTAAGATCCGCGCATATAAAAAATTCAAAATATAACATATAAAAAAATAATTTTTTTATGATATGATTAATGTGGTTGCTTAAAATATTTTAATAATATAAAATTAAACAAAAAAGAACTAAGATACAAAAATCATTATCAAATATTTATTTCATAATCATTGATTATCATATATACGTTAATCATATTAAGCAATTCCGTAGATTTTATTCAAGGAAAGTGCGGGAATATTCTTTTGTACTATTTATCAATTTAATAGTTAGTTTAATAAAAAGTATAATATAAGTTAAAATTAACCAACTTATTTTTCTAAGAATTCCGAATTTCATTCTCATGGTGACACATGGCTACAAAACAATGTTGTAATGTATATGATGGATATGTTTACTATACTTATTATAAATTAGGCTTGCGTGAAAAAACTCATAAATCTTGAAACGATACTTAGGGAGTTGTATTCAACTGAGAGTTTTAGGTAATTTGTATTATTAAAATGACAAATCCACTGTTATTCAAACATGAATTTTAAAAACTCATTTAAAATTCACTATTATTGAATTTAACATTTCGTAGAGTATTCTAAAATTCACTGTTATTGAAAATATTCTAAGTTGTGGAGTTTTAAAGTTTTCAGGTGATTTTAGGGTGTTTGGGTGGAGTTTCTTAGTTAAAAAAATTAAAACCCAAATCCCCTGATTTTAGGTTATATTCTAGAGTAGTTTAACAAAAATCACCTAAATCTCTGCAACTTATTAAAATCATCTAAAACTCCATTAAAAGTCAAATCACCTCAAATGTTATATTGAATACACCCCCCTTAATGTCTAGTAGCCCGATCAACTATTTCCACTTTGTAGTGATATTTTTAAGATGGTTGATGTATTGATATTTTCATAATACATCAATATATACTTGTTACGACATTCAACATCAAAAATGTTTTACAAAGAATAAAAATTAGATGATCGAAAGAGTTTTTTATACTAATGTTTGTTCATTAAATGGTTTTAACATTTTGTAACACTAAAATCTTTATCGATAACGAATACAAATGTTGGTCTCTTAAATGTAACATTGTTATTGAAGAGTTAACATACTACAATTCATTTTAATTATTTTTAAGATTAGATATGCACAAAAAAATTAAGTTTTACGGTTGTCACAAATCACAAAAACCAGATAGACAACATCGATTGTGAAATGCCGAAAGTGTATTAGGTTTTCTGCTCTTGATTTGTTTACTATTGACTTTGCATAAATGATTTCATTTTTTACCTCTATAAAATTGTGTTTTCTTTCTTGTTTCTGTTTCACTGATATAAGTTTTGTTTCTTTGTTTAACTTCTTCTGTGAATTCGGTGGATTGCATAAGTGCCAATTTAAAAATATGGACATCTGTAAAAATTAGTTTCATTCTAGATACATATCTAAGAATCAAAATTTTGATAAAAAACACCGCCAAAATCTATTCACAAGTTAGTGTTCAAATCTAATATATCAAGCTGTTATAGAATATAAGTGCATACTCGAAATATAAATGCCTGTCTAGGATATATTCACCAGTTCGGTTTAAAATTCATCTAATTCCAGTACAACAAAACAAATTACTTTTCTTTATTAACCTACGCTTTTGAGGTTTAGTTACTTAAGAGTATACCGATAAAAAATATATATAATGCATTACCATTCTAGTATATGTAAACTATGTATAAACTAAGAAATGTTTGATTTATTAAATGATAAACTATTAACTTATAATAAATAGTTGAAATCTCTCATTCTTACTATTATAATAGCTAGATAGAACATTATGAAGAAACAAATATTAGACAAATGATCAAATCTATCATTCTTCGAACAAACTCAAAAGGAGGTAATCGTAATCTTGTCATGGTATTTCATTAACAACTTTTTAAAAATAAAAATAAAGACTAAAATATTTAATATGAATGAAATAATATATATATATAGTGCTTCCAATATTATAAATCACTTTATTTGAAAAAGTTTATTTCTGGTATTGTCGGGATCAAAGAACATATTAGAAACCGCTTTAAAAAAAATTGTATACATAAAAGTATATACATTAGAGTAAACACATAAATCAAAACCAATACATTTTCTTTATTTAAAATATTATTTTTGGTAAATAAATCAAAACAATTATTTTATGAATTTTATATGGTATATAATTAAACTTTAGTGATACTAGATATTTGACCGCGTTATGCGCGGTTTATTTGTCTATAAATTTTAAATTTTTAATGTGAAATATAACATAAAATATCAATTTATAAATAATTAATTTTACTTTTATGTTATATTATATCATTTATTTGTTTTGATATAATATTTGATAAATTCTGAAGAATTTTTTGTCTTAATATCATTAGTTTATTTTTATTATACATTTTAGATAAGTCTCTATTAATCTATTAGTAACCGTGTCTAAATCTTTATTAAAAGTTTAAATATTCTATATTAAATATTTTTTTAAAAAAATCTGTTATTTTATATATCATATATTTGTTTATATATATCACCTGATTCAATTATTATTTGAAGAATAGGTAAATAACCTTAATTTCATATATATATGTTCATAAAATATGTATCACTTTGAATATATTAATATATAAATTATTACCAATAAAGTGATTCAATAAATTTTTGAAATTTTGAAACAATAATATATTTTCAATATTATTTTTTGGTATTTATTATTATGTAAATAATTATTAATTGTATAAATGTAAAATTAATGATTTCATGTTTAGATATAAATAAAAGTACTTTGGATAGATTATGTGCACTATCCAAATGCAATTATTTTACTGGTATCGTGTAGAAAATATATAACCTTATCATATTTTTTGTATGTTAGAGTAGAAACATACTTCCATTATTATTTTAGTCTATTAAATTAACTATTAAACAGCTTAAGATGGTGTTTTAATAGCAAGAAGAAAATTAGAAATGTTCTAAGAAATTGTAATGCCTTCTAAAACGCATGGATTGGTGATGCTCTAACCTAAATTTATATTTAAACAAACTAATTTGGTATACCATTGTAAGTAAATGATGGAAAAATCTATGGTGAATATACGATAGACTGGAGGTAACAATTAAAAAGAAAATTTAGTTGTATTGTGATTTACTGAACATGATAAAAAACCATAAACATATTTTAACTGTATTTAGTTTAATACTAATGTACATGATGATTTGTTTCAGTGGTATACACCACAAGCCACAAAGTTCCATTATCTATTTAGTTTCTTTAGTAAATACAAAAAAAATGTGTTTTGGAAATCTTTTGGACATAATTTATGTTAATTTATTTTGATAAAAAAATTTAAAATCATTTAGAGTAGACATCAAAATAAGTTTTGAGATATTTTTAGTTTATTTTCTTTATTCATAAACATGATTTTTTTAAAAGTTAAACAGATTTAAGACAATGTTTTTCATTTAGGTAGTTAAACATTTTACCTTGTTATCTGAAAAATTATCATCTGAAATACCCTCTAAAAATAGCTATGTTCGTTTCATCACCGCTGTTTCCAGCTGCAGCGTTAATGGAGAAAAAATACAGCAATGGAGAAAAAAAACAGAATTGAAAGTTAAAACAACGCCGATTGAATGCTAAAGAAATTATATTTATGAATGCTGAAATTTTCCGTCTCCCTTTCGTTTGTTGTTAACTGCCACATCGACTGGAAAACAATTCTGTGATGCTTCACCGGCGTTGTATGTTGCCGTGATGAAGGGCTTAATTATCGGACGCTGCCGCTGGACGCACCGGTGATGAAACGAACATGGCTAATATTGAAATAGGCTTAAGTTGTAAAAACTTTTACACATATATATTAAAAAAAAATTGTGTATGTTTTTAGTATGTTTTGTTTTATATTGTATTGTTTTCTTTTTTTTTTTATCTCTTTTCTGTAAAATTAACTTAATAAGTTAATATTATCGTAAGTGTTTTTGTATCTAAATATTAATTATTTTATTAATATTGAGATTGTAATGTTACTGCATGTAGGCATTTTTTATAAACAGTATGTATTATATTTGACTACAAAAGAAGAATAGTGCAACAAACATAGCGAATGAGAGGAATATATCTCTAGTTCGATTTATGTTTTATATTTTTAAGATGTTGATAATGATGTGCATTTAGTTATCATGTAGGGTCGGATCGGTCGTGTAGTATTTTGTTTTGGCTTCTGATTTTTTTTCAATTGTATTATTTGTAATAATATCTATGGATCTATCAAAACTGATTCAGAGATATATATGTAAATGTTTTTCTCTCTGTTTTTAAAAATCTTTTTCTCTGTGTTAAAAAAAAAGATATATAAGTAAATATTTTTAAAACATTTTCTCCCTCTAAGATATATAAGTAAATGTTTTTAAAAAATATATATAAGTAAATTTTCTCTCTTTGAGATATATAAGTAATTAAAAAACATATATAAGTAAATGTTTTTAAAAATCTTTTTCTCTCTGTTGGGAAGGAATGTTTTTTTAGATTGTGGTGTCTCCTTTGTTTCGATCCTATTACAAATCCCACATTTACTTATATATCTTTTCCAATTTGTTTATAAAGTGAAGTGTTTAAAGATTTGTAGATTGCAAGTTGAACAGCGGCCTGTTGAACAGATGCATACTGAACTTCTGTAAAAAAAAGAGGTAAACTCTACGCAGCGTAAAACGAAACACAGTTGTAATGTAGTGATGCGGATGTGCATGGGCCCTCAAGTGCCAATGTTCAGTGAGGGACCCTTTTAAGTGCTGGTGTAGGGGTGGTTGGCCTTGTTCTTCATCACAACTCATCGCTGGATTGGATGACTTACCATTACCCCCATTAGCCTGAAAGTTTTCAACACAAAGTGAGAGAGTTGTCGTGTCCCGAGAGTTGTGTAGTTTTTAAGAAATTTAATTACCTCCCCATAGTTGTCCATCAGCTCAGAAACTTCTCGCCCAATAGGCTCCGCACCGGAGTCTCCAAGAAGCACAAAAGATGCGTTGTCCCCATTACCATATACAAATATTTCCACTCTGTATCTGTGAATAAAGTTAGAGACGACATAGAGCTGAACGTTAACATACATGTGGAGATAGTATTAATACAAAAGTAAACCAAGGATACGTAAGCTTAGATTATAACAAAACGGGCAGCTAAAAATTTATTGATATTGAAGACAAACGAATAACGAATGACGTAAATGCTATATTGTGACTTACGTAATCGTATATGTGTAGCCACGAACTCATTTTGTGTTACTGTTGTGATCAAGACGATGACAGGGGTAGATAGGCTAGCGTTGAACTTGCGGCGGAAATCTGCCACAATGGTATCGCAGAGGTAAACATTCAGGAGCGATCGTTTGCATTTCATGTTTATAAATTGGGTAAATCAATCACGGGGCATGGGAAGATGGTTTCCAGTAGGAGGATGCACGGTCTTTTGCTCGTTCGGGCTGTGCTGTCAACTCTGCCTTCTTGGTGTTATTGCCCATCGATCAGCTTCATATGGCCTACCACATCTTCAAATTTGAAAATAAACTAATATGAGTGACCTCTAAATAGGCTGGCAAAAGAAAATGACTGTGGAAAATCTTACTTAACTAATGGAATGTTGGAGTTACCGTATAAATCACCACTCATGTTGCAGTGAGCTTCAAAAACTTCAACTGAATGGAACATGAACATCTGTGACTCTTTCAAGAGCTGACTCCCAATGCTTAAATAATTGTTATACTCAATGTAAATATTGATTCGAATTTGAGATGTTAAAATAGTTTACCTTGTAAATACTTGGTACATGAATAGAAAGTTGAGGCTATTGATATCCACAAAGCAGTGTCGTCCCATGCTTCTTACTTTAACTTGAACCCTCAAATTTTCATAATAATTTTGCTTCAAAATTAAGTGGATAAGTTCGTTTTAGACAAATAAGAACTTGACATGCGCTGCCCAAGAACAAAGTATGGCTTTATTGGTGCTGGGGAGATGAAATTATATATATATTCTAAAATGTATATTGATAAAATGACCAAGCAAATCACCTTTATCACAATAGACGTTTAGCTCTTCTCTGGTTATCATCTGAATCAATATATCTGGAAAGACTGTAGGAGAAGTAATCACATAGAGTTAAAATCAAACTAACGATTGATGAAACACGGATATTACGAAAACATGATATCTTTGTAGGAGCGCGTTTCAAATTGTGCCAAAAATCGCATGGGATAAACGAAGCAGAAACAACAAAGTAACAACGAGCCAGATCAGCCACGACGATGTCATCTCAGCATACTTAAAATGATTAAATTTGGGATTAAAAAGGTGAGGGATTTTTGCGATTTACCATTAGCTCGAGCAAATGATTTTCCCATTGTTGTTAGCCATGGATGCGCTGAGTTTTGATTGACGGCTTTGTGGAGTGGAGGAGCAGAGACGAAGATATGGCAGCAATTTATATATAAGAAGAAAACGGAGCTACAGACAACCGGTGAAGATGAAGGGGAAGAGTCGATAAAAGATCAGTTCTACGCTTCAGAAGAAATTAGGTTTATACGAAAATGAGCTTGAACTGAGATATTTTAAAATGTATAGACAGCCCAAAGGAAGACCATTAGACGGAAGTAGTAATGACGTGTTAAAACACTTGTCCCTGATTGGTTGATTTATTTTGAGGACGTGGCATGCCTCTCCATTGAGTATATTAGCCTTTTAGTATTGTTAGATTGACATATATATACATATATATAATATATTTATATATAAATATTTATTATTGACACTTATTATTCATATGATTTTATTAACATTTGTATATTTGCTCTAACAAAAATTTAAACCGTTAATCACAAAACTTTTAATGTGAGATTTATCAATACAAATTTCAAAACTAAAATATTAAGATCTCAATAATTTTTCAATGTAAATTTTGAAATTAACAAATTTTTATATTTTTATATAGTATATATTTAATTTAAATGATATTAATATATATATAATATGAATATCTATTAATGAGACTTCATATTAATACGATTTAATCTTGAACAAAAAAAAGTTAAACCACTGATCAAATTTTTTTTAATGTGGCACGTTTAACATTTTTAGTAATTTATTTAAAGATTCAAAATATAACATATAAGAAAAAAAAACTAAATTTTATTATTATATGATTAATTTGATTGTTTAATTTTTTTTAATAATCTAAAATTAAATAAAAAGAGAGATGATACAAAAATTGTTATTAAATATGTATTACTCATAATCATTAAGTTTTTCATATATATGTTAATCATATTAGGTAACTCCGTAGCTTTTACTTAAGGAAAGAATTGAGAATATTCCTAGTGATGACACGTGGCTACGAAAACATGTTGTAATACTCCAAAATTAATATACGGGGATATGTAGACCATATTTGATTCTTTCATCAACTTTTTCATGAAGCTTATTTACCTTCTGTCAGGGCTAATCTTAGAGGAAATGCTCACATATACAATTTCTTAGGGTCTGTGACAGGATTAACAAAATTGATATATAATATTACATCCAACTATTTTATATTGCAGCAGAATCAACAAAATTTATACAAAACAGAATTTATATTGAAAATTTTAAAACCATTCATAATATTAAATTATTGAATATCATCCAAAAATGTGCGTTAGTGAGAATGAGTAGACACATTAAAATTGTTGCCGGTGCAAATGGTGGTTGTGCACTTTCCAGCATAAGTATATTTGAAATGTTAATAGGAAGACAAATCCATTAGTTTTTTTTTGGGGGGGGGAGTGGGGGGGGGGGGGGGGGTGGGTCAAACCTTAGACAAATCCATTAGTTATATATCGGAAATTGTCACCAATAATGAACAAAATTGCACAACAATATTGTAAATATATGCTATATATTGAAACTTCTACGTACATAGATTTGAATCCAACAAACATAATTTTAATTTCTGATTACATAATTATTCCCAAGAATGCGCAAGAACAGTACGTATGATCATTCATATTATCAAACCTTGGTGTGTGTATATATATATATATATATATATAGATAAATTTTTAGGAATATTGTCACAAGTGTATATTTTAAAAGCATCGTTACCAATTAAAGAGCAAGTAGGGGATTATCTTTTAGAAACAAATAAAAATGGTATAACATGCATTATTTAGAAACGGAAAGAGTACGTAGTCTCTATTTGTTTCATCTTCTTTTGAATTAGCGTGAAAATAGAAACATTTTTCTCACTAATAGAAGCCCTTTGTATTCTCTTTTGTCAAAAAGGAATAGAATACACGTTTACACTTTACTTAGATCAAAATTAGAAGTCGCGTATACGCGTGAAATTGAAAAAGTATATGCAAAATGAAGTTGACAAAAATAAGGAGGGATGGATCAAATCATTTGATTTGACCACGATGGCTAAACACGTCAGATATAGTTGGGCAATCGCTACAACTAAGTAGCCGCATCTATTTTATAATCAATTATTTGTATCATATATAATTATTATTATTATTTTGACAAAGATCATACTTATAATTATTTGATTTATTAAATTACTTGTTGTGAAATTATTTTAAAAGTTTTCTTAAGGAAATGTTCATAACTCTTGGTTGCTTTGATTAGGTGGTACTATAATGGAATTTGGAACAAGAACAAACTTAATATACTCCATACCGGATTATAAAGCCAACATAACCTTGGGCACTACTGTTTATTTATTTATACTCGTAATTTTCAATGTATTGATTATTTTTGGATTTATCTCTTCACATGTAACATGTTTGCTAGTTGTAACGTATGGTATTTGCTACGTTGGAGTTGATACGCGCGGTGAAAACAATACATGTTGCTGCAAATAAATATACAAAACATATAATTAAGTATCTTTCTTATAGTGTTGGATATTTCAAATTTCTTAATTATACCTAACAAATACTGTTTCTATTTTGAAAAGTAATTTAAAATAAGTAGATTATAAAAATTGAAATAGTAAGAGGTTTTTTGTTAGAAAATATTTGCGCATTTATGAAAAAAATCATAATAGTGTCAAGTTTCAAAGTCAACGAAAATATTTCCAATTGCCTCAATCCCTCCATATTAGATGATGACATGTTCATGGATGTAAAGCTTGTAATGAAATTTGATTTAAACATTTACACATGTAAGGAAATAAATATTTAAGGCCGTGAAATATTATTCCAAACAAATAAAATAAAAGTATTGTTAGAAAAGAAGATAAAAATTAAAAATGATTTGCTATTTTTAAACCATTTATTTTAATATAAAAAAAACACATAACCGCAGCGATAGAGAAAGAGAGTCGCGGCTAGGTCGTAGTCATGCCCTCGTTTTGCAGTTCACGTTTCATCTCTTGAGTTTCGTCGTCTTCTTCCTCCTCTTCTTCTATCGTCATATATTCTCTCTCTCTCTTACACGAGTTTCTCTCACACTGTGTTAATAAACCGCGCGTTACGTTCCAACCATCTTTCAAAGCCTTCCTCTGTTTCTTGTCTTCTCACAAGTATCAGCTGAACAGATCTCTCTCTCTCTCTATGTATTATTCTGACAATTATATATATAGCTTAATCTTTTAAGATCATCAATTTTTTTCACTCCTTTTTTGGCTTTAGTCTCAAGTCTCTGTTTGAGAAACAGAGCAATTTTGAAGTCTTTCAATGCTAAGTTTGTTTGGAGTCCGAAATCAACGAAGAAACTCAAGGCCTTTGTCTGTAGGAGGTAGAGATATTATTAACTCAACAAATTTTTTTTTTTTTCATCGTTCCATGTTTCAGAAAAAGAGAGGCCTTCTGATTTTGGTTTTCTTTTATCTTTTCTAAATGCAGATATGGATTATTTAGAACCCAAAACAAAGAACAATCTATTGGGAAAGCTTCTCTTATTAGCTTCTCTAGTAATCTTAGCTATCATTGTGATCAGTCGATCTTCAAGCTTCACATCACCGAGCGTGGTATCTCCATCAACTCATACTGAGAAAACCTGATAAATTTTATATTTCGTTAATGTTTTTTCCGCGGTTTATTGCTTGTTTCTTTCAGTTTTCTCAAAGAGAGGAAGGAGTTACTCATGTGTTAGTCACTGGTGGAGCTGGCTATATCGGTTCACATGCGGCCTTAAGGCTGCTTAAGGATTCATACCGCGTAACCATTGTGGTAACTATAAGCTTTTTTCTTGAATACTAGTTTCAAAATTTCAAGAATTTCTTGATGAACTTTGAACTTTTGATATCTCAACAGGACAATCTTTCCCGTGGGAATCTTGGCGCGGTTAAGGTTTTACAGGGATTGTTTCCACAAACTGGAAGACTACAGTTCATTTACGCTGATTTAGGAGATCCCGCAGCTGTATGGTTTTATAACCTTAAACTCATAGAAGTTTTTTTTTTTTTTTTGGGTTCTTAACAAATACAAGTTCAGGTCGAGAAAATCTTCTCAGAGAATGCCTTTGACGCTGTGATGCATTTTGCTGCGGTAGCGTATGTTGGAGAAAGCACTCTTTATCCTCTAAAGTACAGTTCTCATTCGTCTATATATATTTTTAAACATCGCTGCAAGTAATCGATTTTCGGTCTCATTGTTTAATGTTTAACTGTTTGTAGGTATTACCATAACATTACATCAAACACATTAGGAGTTCTTGAAGCTATGGCTAGACACAAAGTGAAGAAACTGATATATTCTAGCACTTGTGCTACTTATGGAGAGCCTGCAAAAATGCCAATTACTGAAGACACTCCTCAGGTAAATAGCCTTAATTTTTGAGTCATAATATTAATTCCATAAAATTATTTTTATCACACAATTTTTAATGAAAAACATATTATTTAGGTCCCGATAAATCCTTATGGGAAAGCTAAAAAGATGGCAGAGGATATGATCTTGGATTTCTCTAAGAACTCTGATATGGCGGTTATGATCTTAAGGTTTGGTTCATAGAGTACTTTCTTGAGCCTTTTTTACTCTGGTCAATGATACAATAATGCAAATGTTAATGAATGTTATGAACTTGCAGATACTTCAATGTGATCGGTTCAGATCCAGGAGGTAGACTAGGAGAAGCTCCAAGACCCGAGCTTCGTGAGCAAGGACGGATATCCGGTGCTTGTTTTGATGCAGCTCGCGGTTTCATTCCAGGACTACAAGTAAAAATGTTCAAGATGTATACAACATTTTATTTATTTGCAAAAACGTTTACATGATATGGTTTGTGATAGGTCAAAGGAACGGACTACAAAACATCGGACGGGACTTGCATTAGAGACTATATAGATGTTACTGACCTTGTGGATGCTCACGTGAAGGCTCTCCAAAAAGCTCAGCCTCGCAAAGTCGGTATCTACAATGTTGGAACCGGAAAAGGTCTTGACTTTAACATTTTCACTGGAAAATTAAAAAAAAAACTCTTAATTTTAAGTGCCTCCAAGTTTCATGTAGTGCCCAAGAGTTGAGTTATAGTTTGACATTACAATAACCGTCCCTTGTTTTGGTTAAACAGGAAGATCGGTTAAAGAATTTGTGGAGGCGTGTAAGAAGGCAACAGGAGTAGAGATCAAAGTAGACTTCCTGCCCCGACGACCAGGAGATTACGCAGAGGTTTATAGTGATCCGACAAAGATTTTGAAAGACTTGAACTGGACTGCTCAATACACAAATCTTCAGAATAGTCTTCAAGTTGCTTGGAGGTGGCAAAAGATTCATCCTCATGGATATGCTTCTTACTAAAAAACAGAGAAAATAACACCACCTGTAAAATTTTATTGTTTTGTTTTCTTATAGTTTCTCATTTCATGAATTTGCATACTGTTTTGAGGTATTCTATATATTATATAGAAAAGATATATTGTGACTGGTTATGTACTTACTAGTGCAATTGTGGAAACATAATAGTTTTGAAACGCCGAATGCGTTGGCCGGTTAGTTATCATTCACAAAAACAATTCTGTAAGAGCGTAAGGAACTAATAATATGTTGCTAACACAACTATAATTTGTATTTTCCAACTTAACAAAACGTATTGTCCTTCTTATGTAGGTTTTGAAGACTAAATGTCATTTCTTTGTGGGATCAATGGCTCAGACTCGGTGGTATTTAACTAGACTGAGAGTAGATGTTCCGCTAATAATGCAACAGTCTACGGCTTTGACCTCAATTTTCCATCAGTCACAGTATCCACGCTTAATGGTGGCACACAAATTTTTAAGAGTTCGATGAAAAACATAGCCGGAATTGAGATGGACAGTGTTGGTTGGAGTCCTTGTGGCGTTTCAATGAAATTATCTCCTACTCAATTCTCCATGCCCATGGGAGAAACTCAAGTACTTAGCGTTACCCTCTAAGCGACAAAGAACAGTTCAAGTTTTCTAGTTCTGGAAGAATATGATTGTTTAGAAACACAGAACACACAATGTTAATATTCATGTACCTGTTCTATCATAGCAGAAATAGCTTCGAGCTGATAGATAGATAATGTGTTCATTCTCTTACCATTCAATTGTTAAAGCTACTTTTTAACTTTTATTTTGAAGAAATGTAAAACCATAGATAGCTACTTTTTATCTTTTATTTTGAAGAAATGTAAAACCATAGATATGTATAACAACATACTAGTAAAATGCTACATTCAGGCGTTTCCTCCATCTTTGTTGGCTTTGATTGGGGAAGAAGGTAACTTCTCTGATTCCTCTTGAGCTCCAGATGGGTTTGTTGGAATATTAGTGTTAACCATTATGAAAGGTGGGTACTTGGGGTTGGGTATAGGCCAGCTCTTTAGTGGAAACTTGTGGCTGAAGAAATCAGCAATCATGGATTTTGTATGGTCGATCTTGCCCATTGAAGACGAATCATCGATTATGGTTTGAGGTGATGTTGGTTGTGATTGCGGTTTTGGGGCACGAAAGGAGAGTGCTGGTTGAGAACTGACAGAGAAGACAAGGAGGAGGAGGAGTAGTAGACATTGAGAAGAAGCCTTTGAATTTTTTGACATTATTGTTGCTTTGTGATTTCTGTGTGTTTATGTGTTTTTGGGGGGTTCATTTATAAGCATTAAGCAGTGATTATGAGATTGAAGAAGGGATGGTATTAGATGAGAAAATTGTTGGTGTTTTTAACGTTGGGTTTCTACTTCTCACCTAAACCAGTTTTCGAACTAAAGCTTCATGATTTGAGTATGGCCATGAGAGATGATTTATGGGTATCGATATTCAGATTGGTGGATATTACGAGTTTGAGATGAAAGATCAAAACGAGAGAAATGGAGAAGATGAAGTTTGTTGAAGAATCGTTCGTTCAACGTTAACTTTACCGTTTACCATCTATGCTATTTATATACATCGCACATGTACTAAACCGGACTACTATTACTGAACCAGCGAAAGGAAACTAATTTAGTCTAACCAAAATCCCGGTTTACTTCAATAGTCCCCCTCAAGATGAGCCACCGAAAATATTAACAATGCTCATCTTGGATTTAAGATGTTCAAATTCTGAAGGGAATAACGGTTTAGTAACTATATCAGCAACTTGATCTTCACTCTTCACATGAAGCGTCTTCAGAAGACCACGATCCAGTTTCTCACGAACCGTGTGACAATCCAACTCGATATATTTGGTGCGTTCGTGAGAGACTGGGTTTGTGGCAATGTATATAGCCGTGGTGCTGTCAGAGAACAAAACCGGAACAGAAAGTTGAGTGATACGCAAGTCTTTGAGTAAAGCAACCAACCACATCATTTCATAAGAAGCTAGAGCCAGAGCACGATATTCAGCTTCAGCAGAAGACCGAGATACCGTTGGTTGTTTCTTAGACTTCCAAGAGATTAAGGAAGAGCCGAGAAACATTGTGAAACCCGTAGTTGATCTCCTGCTATCCTGACAAAAATCCCAGTCTGCATCCGCAAATCCTTTAAGCCGTAAGTCAGAAGTGGCATAGTAGAAAAGACTTTAGCCAACAGTTCCCTTGATGTATTGTAAAACTTTGTAGACCGCCTTCAAATGAGATGATCTCGGAGCAGAGGAGTACTGACATAACTTGTTCACAGCAAAAGTTATTTCAGGTCTTGTAATAGTGAGATACATCAGGCAACCAACAATTCTTCTATACATGCCCACATCAGTGAGAATCTCGCCATCAGTCTTAGACATCTTCAAGTTAGGAACCATTGGAACTGAGGAAGGTTTACATCCAGTCATTCCAATGGAAGAGAGAAGATCTAAAGCATACTTATGTTGACATAAGGAGATACCTTAAGAAGAACTTGCCACCTCCAAGCCAAGAAAGTACTTGAGAGTACCCAGATCCATCAGTTTGAAACATTTCTGAAGATTCTCAGTAAGAACAGATGTAGCAGTAGAACTGGTACTGGCAATTAGAATGTCATCTACGTAAACCAGAACCACCAAGAAATTTGTACCAAGCTGTTTAATGAATAAAGTATGATCACCATGACCAC
Organism: Brassica napus; assembly: GCF_020379485.1. Classification (NCBI taxonomy): domain Eukaryota; kingdom Viridiplantae; phylum Streptophyta; class Magnoliopsida; order Brassicales; family Brassicaceae; genus Brassica; species Brassica napus. The sequence continues at coordinate 20,910,221 of NC_063452.1, forward strand.
GCGAGAATCCCATTGAGAGAGTTTCTTAAACCATTGGCGGGAAGCCTGCTTGAGACCGTAGATAGACTTACGTAAACGAAGGACATCCTTTTTGGGAAGAATGTCCCCCTTACGTTTAGCATAGTACTCATCATAACCATCAGGCAACTGCAAATATATTTCTTCTTCTAATTCTCCATTCAAGAAAGCATTAGATATATCAAGTTGAGAGAAAAACCACTTCTTCGATGCTGCAACCTTCAACAACAACTTGATAGTAGCCATTTTAGCCACTGGAGAAAACATTTCATTATAATTCAACCCTTCTTTCTGCGTGTAACCCTTGGCTACAAGACGTGACTTACGTCTCTCCAGAGTGCTATCAGCATTGAACTTCAAAGAATGTATCCATCGACAACCCACAGCCTTCTTACCCGGAGGTAAAGCACTCACACTCCAAGTATTAGTATCCTCCATAGCATCCAATTTTTTATCAACAGACTCATCCCATTCCTTGGATTTCTGAGCTTCAGCAATAGAAGTAGGAATAGGAATACTAGTAACATGATTGATGAAATAAGTATATGATGGAGAAAGTTTTGAATATGTAAGTGAAGATGATATAGGATATAAGGAAGTGGACTGCAAAGAATTGCAAATGTAATCTTGAAGATAAGAAGGTGGTTTCTTATTACGAGTGGAAGAAATTTCTGAGAGAGGAGGAATGGTTTGTGTTTTAGAATAAGGATTTTTATCTGATGAGGGACTAGTATCCTCTGGAATGAGACTGTTGATAGGAAAATCATGAGTAGCAGAAGCTTTAGAACGCAGTGGAAATATGTCCTCATGGAACAACACATTTCTGGTGATGAAGACTTTGTTGCTCTCCAAATCCATCAACTTATAGCCCTTATAACCAGAGGGATATCCCAAGAACACACAAGCCTTAGACCAAGGAAGAAATTTATGCCTTTGCTTCAAAGAAGTAGAAGCATAACATAAGCAACCAAAGGACTTGAGTTGAGAGTACAGTGGAGACTTCCCAGTGAGAACTTCATGAGGAGTCTTGTTAGAGAGAAGTTGAGAAGGTGTTCGGTTAATGAGGAACACCGTAATCAAGATACAATCACCCCATAGAGTTAGATGAACACCCGATTGAAAAGCCAAAGCACAAGCCACATTGAGTATATGTTGATGCTTGCGCTCGACTACTGAGTTCTGCTCTGGGGTTTCAGGACAAGAATGGTAAAGAACAATACCTTTCTTCTGATATAATTGAGTGAATTGTAATTCTTGAGCATTATCAGATCGCACAGACTTAACTTTGATGTTGTAGAAATTTTCAACTTGTTCAATGAAAGTCGGAAACACTGTCAAGACTTCACTCTTTGTGCGTAGAAGATAAACCCAAGTTGCTCTAGAATGATCATCAACAATAGTCAAGAAGTAACGATATCCATCAACTGTTTCAACTGAGAAAGGTCCACATGTATCAATATGTAACAACTCAAAGTTTGTGTTACAAACATTATTGAAAGATGGATAAGAAAGTTTCTTCTGCTTTGCCAAATGACATGTGTGACAAAAACCGGAGCCTTTATTCTTGAGTTTTGAAGTTCCAAGAGCATCAGAAATAACATCAAGTCTGGAATAAGCTGGATGACCAAGATGTCTATCCTAAACTCCAATGTCCACCACTGAGTTTATTGAAGCTTGAAGAGACGTTGTATCCAACACATAAAGGTTTCCAATGCGTCTACCCTGACCAATCGTCAACTCCCTGATAGGATTCTGGATCAGACAAGTAGAAGATCAAAGATCACACGAGAATTCAAATCATTCATCAGTGAGCTGATACTGAGAAGATTGAGCCTGGATTCGGGGATATATAACACATTACTGAGACATATGTGTGAGTTGAGTTGAACCTTTCCAACACCACTGATCTTAATGGTAGATCCAGTTGGTAAGTTTACAAAACTCTCAACTGAGGTATCAATAGAAGTGAAAAGACGTTTCTCATGAGAGACATGATGTGTGGCACCAGAGTCAATCACCCACGTTTGTGAGGAAAGCGAGTGTTGAGAAACCATCAAAATACCAACAAAACTATATGTTGATGATAAGAAAGCAATACCAGTGTTTGATGTGCTTGCTTCCATGGTACCAGGGGAAGGAGAAGTCTGCAACTGAGAAGTGAACAGAGCAATAAATTGCTGCATCTGATCTTTAGAGAGACTACCAAGCATGTTCTCCACATTCGTAGTCTTCTGGTCAGCTACAGGAGGAGTGTAGCTAGAAACATGAGCCACAACCTTAGGAGTTGAGATGTTCTTCTCAGTTGGTTTGAATTTTGAAACGAACCCTGGTGGAAAGCCATGTTTCTTGTAGCAACGCTCTGCAATATGACCAGGTCGCTTACAAAAGTTATAGATGGGATGACCTTTGTTAGGACCACTTTGAACATAGCATATGGCCTGATCAGTCACCAAAGAAGGAGCTTCAGAGACTTGAAACGCAGCAGGAGAAGAGGGAACATTAGAGAATCCCTTTTGGCTATCATCCTGATCCAAGTTGTTGTACACTTCCACCAAAGAAGGTAACACTTTCTTCATGGTAATCTGTCTCCTAATGATCGCATATGATTCATTAAGACATGCCAGAAACTTAACGATTTTGGATCGCTCAGCTTTCAATTGATGTTTAGCAGCATTACCACAGACACAAGGTTTATCTGGTTCATCAGAGCTTTCCAGATTATCCCAAAGTGTCTTCAACGTAGTATAATACTCAGAGAGTGTCATAGTACCTTGACGAAGATCTTGAATCTCCTGAGTTAAATTGAATGTGCGTGGAAGGTTTGTCATGTGAAAACGATCGTGGAGATCACGCCATATGTCAGACGCATCATTCAATCGCAAGATACTACGGTAGATCTGAGGAGAGACTGAGTTAAGCAACCAGGATTTAACCATACTGTTGCAACGTGACCAGATGCGAAAACTGGTATGTGATTCCTCAGGACGAGTAAGAGTACCATCAATAAATCCAATTTTGTTCTTAGCATCTACAGAAATCCTCATTGGAGCATTCCAATCATATAGTTTGAACCAGAAAGTTGAATAGAGATGAGTTGGAGACCTGGATGATCAGAGTTGGTCATATACAGAGGAGACTGATTTGGATCGGACTGATTCACCATTGCAAACGCTCGCGGAGCCTCGATCATCGGGTTTTCAACTATCGGAGGAGACCTCAGAGGAGAACGAGCAACGGCAATAGAACGAGATGAGTTACGAGTTGATCGACGGGGGATTTTCTTCACAGACACCATCGGAGCTCAGATCTAGATGACAAGAGATGAAATCGAGCTGATCGAAGGAAGAGAGATGAAGAATCAAGTGATAAAAGAGCTTTGTGATGGCTCTGATACCATATTATGAGTTTGAGATGAAGGATCAAAACAAGAGAAATTGAGAAGATGAAGTTTGTTGAAGAATCGTTTATTCAACGTTAACTTTACCGTTTACCATCTATGCTATTTATATACATCACATATGTACTAAACCGGACTACTATTACTGAACCAGCGAAAGGAAACTAATTCAGTCTAACCAAAATCCCGGTTTACTTCAATAGTGGACAAGGATCAAGCTTCTAGGTTCGTTAGCAAAGTAACAGAAAAGGCAAATGGTCAAATGCTTACACAATCTGATCGATTCGTGTCTACCATTACGGGCCAAGAGAGATGTAATAAGCGGAATAAGAAGTAGACTAAACTGGTATAAGCTCAAACTGGAACACGGCTCTGATCAGCAGTTTCAGATTACTAGTATAATGCTTCTATTCGTTTCATATAATAAGCCACATTATCATAATACATTTTTTTCTGGTTAATACAACTACGTAATGTAAATATATTGAACAATTCTCTCAAATAGTTTTTTTAGTTTTTGTTACAAAATTATCTTTCAAGAAAGAAAATCATTAAAATAACTTTTTTTAATTTTGAAAATTTTAATATTTATTTTTTATTTTTAAAAATTTGTAACCCTATCTCCAAAATCTCATCTCTTGACTCTAAACCCTAAGTTTAGATTAGTTAACTCTAGAATAAAAAATTATTTTTAATTTTTAATAAAATTTATTTTGATCATTTTATATATTAACAGCTATTTTGTGACAAAAAGTTAAAAAGAGTTATCTTAAGAATTTCTTGAATACATTTGTTCCATTCTTTTTCTTTTAGCATTATCAGAGCAATTTGTTTCTAGACTGGTCAGAGTCTTTGTCGGTTTCCATAATATACAAAAATAAAGAAATAAAGTAGAATGAAAACAATAACGGTGGATAAAGAAGGAATATTAGGTAGATCTGGAGTCTGTAACGGCTAGTTCCAAAGTACCCTTTTGATCAGTGTATTAAGCTGAGCACGCTCTTCCACACACATTCACACTCAGAAACATATACAGAGAGAGAGAAGAAGAAAAAAAGTAGTATACAACTTTTGTGCCTCTTTCTCCAGATCATTGTTCTCTGATTTAGGGTTTTTCATAAACACTTGGGGGGGAACTGTGAGAAGATAATCGCCATGAACATTTTCAAGAAGAAGACTACTCCCAAAGGTTAAAAAAAAGCTCACAACTTTAACTACTATTGTCTCACTGAATTTTCTTCTGCATCTGCTTAATTGCAAAGAATGGTTATTACTCTCTGTTGATCCGAAAAAAAGTTGGCACCTTTAATCGTTCTTCGTGTTCAAAATTGAATCTTTGGATGTGGGTATGTGTGGGTTCTTGTTTTCCATAATTGGTTATATGATTCTAAGTTAGATAGCGTGAGAGGTCAAAGTTAGAAACTAGTAAGCTGCCTATGCCCAGATCTTGTCATTTCTGTGCTTGGTTTTTCTTTGTGGATTAGTTTTGCAATAATTGTTTTGAAAAGTTTTGATATTTTTTCTGCAGATGCTCTTCGCACCAGTAAGAGAGAAATGTCTGTGGCTACACGAGGTATGTATAGGTTCCACCATCCTCTTAGAGAATCTTAATCTAAATCTAACCTATAAGTTCATTGCTGCTGCTAGTAAAAGTGCTGATAGAGTCTAGCCTTAAGCTCTTAGTTGTTTGAACTACATGATAAGCTCTTCTGATTAACCACTGCTTTTGATACTATTGCTAGATTGTACCTCTCTGTTATGTGTTCTAAACAATTCAATAAGCTAAAAAAAAAAAAAAGCTAAGCTTTTGAGCTCAATGTTAAAAAAATATTCCAATGGCGTGGCAGGTATCGAACGAGAGATTTCATCTCTTCAGCTGGAGGTAAATAACATCATATATAGTGTAGTGGACATAAGTTTTCTTACGGTTCTATTGACATTGTTCACTTTACAATCAGGAGAAGAGACTAGTTGCTGAAATCAAGAAAACTGCTAAAACTGGAAACGAGGCAACTAGATTTTCCCCTTTACTGGCTTATAAGCATGATTATTGGGAGGTTTTTAGACTGAGGTTCTTAGCGGAATATAAAAACCCATCTCTTTAACTAAAAAAGTTAAGAAGGTTCTTAACTTTTTTAAGTTAAAAATTAAGAGACGGGTTCTTATATTCCGCTAAGAACCCCACCTTAAAAACCCCCGATAATCATTTTATGTCCTTCTCTTCTCTTTTATTGTTGATTTTTTTTCATTAAAACATGTTTGGATAGGCGGCGACAAAGATTTTAGCACGTCAGCTTGTTAGATTGAGGCAACAGATTACAAACTTACAGGGAAGCCGTGCTCAAATCAGAGGTGTAACGACTCACACACAGGTTAGGTTTACTTCCTCTAAATTTTAAGATCAGCTAAACTAATAGTTCGATTAGAAATTATAATAATAATCACTGTCTTTCTTGGTTAGGCTCTGTATGCCAGCACTTCCATTTCTTCTGGTATGAAAGGTGCAACCAAAGCTATGGTTGCAATGAACAAGGTAATAATAATGCTATTTTTGGTCCTAATGCTCAGTACTAAGCTTTTATATTGTGATTAATAACGCTAAACTTTATATTTTCAGCAAATGGCACCAACGAAACAAGCCAAAGTGATTAAGGATTTCCAGAAACAGTCGGCACAGCTAGACATGACGGTAAAAAACAATATCTCTTTGATCTGAAGAGCTTAGTTTATCTGATTTAGATTCTTTTCTATCAGACAATCAAAACGTTACTTGATTTGTTTATGTGGTTGCAGATAGAGATGATGTCAGAGGCAATTGATGAAACGCTTGACAAAGATGAGGCTGAAGAAGAAACAGAAGACCTCACTAACCAAGTTCTTGATGAGATTGGTGTTGGAGTCGCATCTCAGGTCAGGTTTCTCTGCCAATGGGGGTCTTTTCGTTTCTTTTTTTATGTCTCAGGGTTTAGTCAAAGACTAAAAAAATGTCTCTCTGTTTCATTTGTTTAAAACAGTTGTCTTCAGCTCCAAAAGGTCGGATCGCTACAAAAACCGCAGCTCCTCCTGCTACTACTACCAACAGCAACAGGTAATGACGATGTTGATCTCATGAATGAATGGTCACTGTGAGTTCTACTGAAGAAAATTAAGAAAACTCTTTGCATAAATTTAAAACTTGCAGCTCTGAATCAAGTGAAGTGGATGAGCTTGAGAAGAGGTTGGCTTCACTGCGAAGAATCTGAGAGTCAGCTTTATGCATCATGTATGATTTAAGGAAAAGGAACAGCTTCCCTTTTTTGTTGCGTGTGACCTCTGTATAAATCTCATATAAACCCTTTCTCGTGCAAAATTTGTTTCTCCAAAATCATTCTCTATGTTTAAGTGAATAAGCTTTCAGTTTACAGAGTTTGACAGACATTGTGGTAATCACGTCATCTTTGTGACAACTAACTTATTACCTTCCTCTTCGCCAATTAATATGAAGATGATCGTCATGAACGTTGCCGCTTCCCGAGATCATAATAATACACAACTTCAGTTTCTATAGTATTTATGTGAGGCATACCTATGTTAGTGAGTCAACTCAATCTAGAGATATGGAGCAGTTCTTTCAACTTTGTATATCTTTGAAGTATGGTTTAAATCTAATGTCATTGATTAACACATGTTCAGAGTTTTCTCACACATGTGATCAAAATATATATAAAAACCATAAAACTGAATACTAAAACAAGAATTTAAAACTAAAATAGAGTTTTACTTTTAGAAACTAAATTCAAAGATTAAAACTAGTTTTAAATGAAAATTGGTAGAAAAAAAATAGTGTTGGATCTTTTTAAATATACAACTCAAGCAAGCAAATTAATACATATAATATCCACATAGATAATAAATAAATTAAAAAACAACAAAATAATATCCACACAAAACAAGCAATGTTTTTATAAAGAAATGTACCATGAAGAATAATATTTAAACCTTTCCTGGCTCAGCCGCCAAGGCTTCGGGGGCCTTTGCCGGAGCATCAACCACCGGAGCTGCTGTGACATTGGTCGACGGAGTTTCAACCACCGGAGCTGCTGCGGCAACAACTTCTTTGTTCACCTCTTCCACTGGCTTCTTCTGCTCTTCCACTGCTTCCTTCTTCTCCTCTTCCACGGCTGGCTTCTTCTCCTCTTCCACGGCTGGCTTCTCCTCCTCCGCAGCCGCCACGACAGGAACAAGTGCGGGTAGAACCTCTTCTTTCTTCTCTTCAACTGTTTCTTTCTCTTTCACTGCGTTTGTAATAATCTCATCTTCCTTGGCCGGTTTGGTGTCTTCTTCTTTGGACGGTTCTTCGGTTTTCGCGACTTCTTCCACATTTTCCACCTCTCGTGACTTCTCCTCCACCGGGAGAAACACACATACTTTCTCAAATATGAACGTCACTGGTCCGGAGCTAGTAGATGAAAGTTCACACGCATCCTTTGATCCAGGGAATCCTGAAGTAACATTAACATTTGAAAGATTATTTACTCATAGTTTATATTAAGTTATAACCTTTTTAATATACAATGTATTCATCTACTTTGATTCAGTGGTCATCGTGATTTTTTGGATTGTTCATTTTGGGTATGGGATCGGGTAATCCCATGCAATAATCAGCTACGGATATTTTAGATGCATCTAAAACTAGTATATACCAAGTTAATGTTCAAAAAAGAGGTTGAATTCGAAATCAGACAGCTCTGTTACTTTCATTTTTTTAGTTTTAAGTATCTTGATAACTATTTTACCAAAAAAAAAGTATTTTGATAATTAGGTCATTTGAACATCTACTAGAATAAATAAACTTTCTAAACGTATGGTTATTACAACTGGGACGAATTTGATAATTCAGATAATTCGTATAACTCATACCAAAACGGATATTCGCCCTAGTAACCATGAAATATTATGTTGAAAACTAGTTGCTAACCAGGTTTTAGCTAAATTTAAAAGTACCCACCCATTTCAACAAGTGCCTCGAGGAATTTGTTCACTTCGGTAGAGTGCTTCGTTAAACCATCTTCTTTAGGCTCCCTCACCAAAGCCTACAAATATAAAAATTAAATCGAGTACATAAAGCTAATCGCTAGTGTTTAGAATGGATGTTTAAGATCATTAAGAACCTTGAGTTCAGCAGACGTGGCTTCATAGATATCCAAGACCTTGGGTTCCAGTTCTGTCTTTTTGTCTTCAATCTCCTTGTTGATTGCTTCCTATTAATAGACAAAAAAATAAATTTAGAAATCGGAATAATCACATACGCGTATTAATGTAAATGTAATTAACAATTTATAGATCTAAATACCTTAGAATCATCAAAGGTGAGGGTCTTGCTAGCTTCAGCAACAACATCCTTGTTTGTTGGGCTTCTCTCGAACAATTTCTTCATTGTTGGAACAATCTTCGATTTCCAGTAACCCATATCTTTTTTTTGTGTGTAATTATATCAATCCTGCAACAACAAAAGAACAAATTATTAGACTTTCTATATATAGTTTAGAGGTAAATGACGGAAACAAAAGTCTTAACTTTTAACCTGAACGATTATAAGAACGAGACAAGATCATCTGATTCATATACATACACCTTTGTATTTGTACATTTATACGCCTCTACGTATATCTATATATATACATAATTAGGTTATAAAATCAATGTATATTGACCTTTGTTTTAACTTTTAGCACATGGTTTACGTATTTAGCTCCCGTAGTTCTATTATTCTCAAGAAAAATATCAATCAAACGTAATAACGAGTATTGAAAAAAAGAAAAACCGCATAGTTTCACGTCTAAATAATCTGAAACGAACATATATGAAAACGTTTATTAATTTGTATATATTTTCTACTAATGATGAAACTTTTTCTTTTTGGACTAATAATGAAACTTACTTGAGATGAAGATTTCTGGAGGCTCTTCTTCCTTGTTCTTAATTCTCCAGCTGATTATTTTGTTGTTGGTTTCTCTGATTTTTAAGAAGCTCTCTACGTATTATTATATTAGAGATAATTTTCTAATCACCTTTGCTTTTCATCTAAAGACGTAACCGCCCCTTTCTATTTTCTATCGTTGTCTATTTTTACCCGTTGATGCCAGAACCGATTATGTTGGTTGGTCCGCAAGTTCCGTTAAATAGTAAACCGGAATAGAGTACATATTTTCTTCTAGGGTTTGACGGAGTAATTCTGTTTGGAATATGAACCTAATTTTATTATTATTGTCATTTTGAATTTCCATACCCGGTTCAGGATCAGAGGTTAGGCAGAGTAGAAAGTAGGGGTGGGCGTTCGGGTATCCGTTCGGGTTCGGGTCCGGGTCGGGTATTTCGGATTTTCGGGTATTTCGATATAGAGGTGTAGAACCCGTTCGGGTATTTCTGTACTTCGGGTCGGGTTCGGATATTTTTAGTTCGGGTTCGGTTATTTCAGATCGGGTTCGGATATTTAGATTTAAAAAAAAACAAAATTAAATTTGCATTTCTCAAATTTCTTGTATTTAAAAATATAACTTTCACTTAACTAATTTTTTATTTTTAATAGATTGAATGGTTAATAGATTTGGATATAACATTTTGAAACTAAAAAGACATTAATTTGGTTATTGTTTTTAAATTTTGGATGTAACTTTTTGTTAATTCTTGAAATAAAAAATTTGACATGCATTTTAATTGAGTAGCAAATCATTTTCTCCGTAATTGCATGTATATTATATGAACTTAAAATATGTGTAGTATCAATATAAATATTTTATATAAAATGAGAGATGTAAACTAGAAATATAAGGTTAATTATACATATGTTTGGTTATTTTCGGATATCTATTCGGGTTCGGATATTATCCGTTCGGGTTCGGATATCCAATCTCTCCTAATTCAATACCTGTTCGGATATTCTGCTACTTTGGTTCGGATTTCGGTTTGAGTTTTTCAGATCGGGTTCGGGTACCATTTCGGATATCGGGTAAAATGCCCACCCCTAGTAGAAAGGGTGAGAAGGTCACATAAGTAATAAAAAAAATATTTAGAGGCTGACACTGATATTGCAATTATAGTTGGCAAATTTAGAAAATGGGTCTAGCATATGGTGATATGTAATTGTAAGTTCCAGCATATCCTCCTCTATCTATGTTTGTACCTTAGAACCTATATTATTGCTTAAACTATATGTTATTTATTTTTAACTTAACTAAATAATTACATTGTTATTAGTGTTTTTTTTTGTTTTTATTTAAGAAAACATTGTTATTTAGTGTTCCAAAAAAATCTACATTGTTATATTTCTTCGCTCATTTCTATCAAATTTTTGGTTTCTTACTTCGTGTTTATGTTTAACAATTTAAATGAACATTAATATCTAAACGAAAAATGTCTATATATGTATCTCGATGAAAAAAATTAGATTGACGGTAGATTATTTTATTTAGCATAATTAATTATTTTTGGAAGACAGACATCTTACCCTCATTCCTCAATATCCAAGGACAAAGAGCATAAAATCTCCATTACGACATGATATATACTGGTATATAACAAAATTTGGTTTAACTAATAAGAAAATTAAAGAGAAAACCTGCTTATAAATGGGATTTTACAGATGAAAATGTTTATTCATAGACTACTTACAGATTATTCAAATTTTGCATATTAAAAGTTCCAACAAGTATTTACATCCACTAGTAGAAATTTTCTATATAGCCATGGGGGGATATATAGCAAAAAATCGTGAAGAAATAGTCACATTTTTGAGGTTATAACATTGTGGCTAGAAAAAACTATAATTAATCACAGTTTGTGTAAAAAAATCATAGTTAACTAGCGACGATTTTACCACAACTATTTTGTGGTTAAGTTAGCTATTGATTTATTGTGGCTGCAATGTCACGATTTATGGCCTTAACCTATATGTGGCTATTATAAAAATAAAAACAGAAGTAAAAAACAAAATAAAATTTACTAGTTATTTATAAATTAAAATACATACATATAAAATATATACATAAATACGTAAATATTATACACATCATAATATTATACATTAATTTTAAACTATGACATGGGGTTAAATTTTGAAAATAATATATGTAATTAGAGTTTAAGTTTGAAAAATAGATTTATGGTTTTGTATGTAAGGTTTAAGTTTGAATTTAGGGTATTAGAATTAGATTTTTTTATACAGCCAAATTGGATGGAGTTAAGATAAAAAATTCAATATATTCTTTCTCAAACAAGACTTAGGTTCACCCCTAGGGTGAACCTTTAAATTCATCTCTCATCTTATTACCAATCAAAATACCAACTAGATTAATAATAAAATAGATTAATTTTATTTAAAAAAAATCTGAAATAATTAAAAAAAATAATAACGCCAATTTTAGTAATGGTAACGCCACTAACTAAACCCTAAACTTTAAATCTTTCTCTAAACCCTAAATCCAAATCCTAAACCCTAAACCCAAATCGTAAATCCTAAACCCAAACGCTATATCTTAAACTCAAATCATAAACTCAAATCCTAAACCCAAATCCTAAACTCAAATCCTAAACCCTAAACCCTAAACCCAAACCGTAAACCCTAAACCCAAACCCTATATCCTAAACTCAATTCATAGACTCTAAACTCAAACCATATATCCAAACCTAATCCCTACACCCTAAACTCAAATCGTAAACCCTGAACCCAAATCCTATATCCTAAAGGTTTGGATTAATGTTGATGTTGTTTCTTTAGGGTTTAAGATTTGGGTTTAGAGTCTAGGTTTGGGTTTAGGATCTAGAGTTTGAGTTTAAGGTCTAGGGTTTGGGTTTAGAATATACGGTTTGGGTTTATGGTTTAGGATTTGGGTTCAATATATAGGGTTTGAGTTTAGGGTTTAGACTTTGGGTTTAGAATTTAGGGTTTAGGGTTTAGATTTAAGGTTTAGGGTTTAGAATTTAAGATTTAGTGTTTAGTTAGTGGTGTTAGCGTCATTAAAATGAGCTTCATTATTTTTTTTCAAATATTTTTGATTTTTTTGTTTTTAAAATAATATATTTTATTATTAATATATATGGTATTTTGATTGGTAATAAGAAGGGATGTGAATTTAAAAATTCACCTTTAGGGGTGAACGTAAGTTTTGTTGTTCTTTATCGTACCACAAAAGTTTTAAAGTATTAGTAGTAGGGTTCAGGGTATGAAAAATTTCGGATGCGGTTACGATATTAGAATATGGTTTTTTTTGTGATATTTTGAGAGGAATTATGATTGATTTAGGAAAGATATGAATTCAGATTTCTCAAAAAAATTTATCAATGTGGTTATGGAAAATTTCATATTTTCGTATAACAAAAAACATAATAACTGAAAAAGCAAAATATGTAATCTAGGTAATATTGAACATTGAATAATGGGTAGAAACTATACTTCTCTATGCATATCATTAGGTTAGAGAAGGTTATAACACATAAACAAAATCAGGTATACCGACAGAGTACTGGTGGTGAGACAAACAAATTATAGGCCGTGTAGAATATATAAAAAACTATTAATTACTTATTCAACCCACTGAAGATCATAGCAACACTCGATTTTGTTTTCTAAACTAGTTTTATACAACTAGAATAAGTATTCTAAGCCAACATAAGAAACTATTAAACGTATGGTGTTTCAATTTATTTTGTCAAAAAATCATACAAATACTCTTATTTATGTTGCTAATAGTTTTATATCTTTTGTAATTTTAAATATTTGTAAAACTATTTTTCTCCATTTATAAAGGATGAAGCATATCTAATATAGTCAAAAAGTAAAAAGGTTGTAACGGGACAACTGAATGTTGAATGTGTTTCGATTTGTCAAATTCTCTGTTAAAATATTTAAAACTCATAGCCTCATCAGATGAACAAGCTGATTAAGTGATTAGATACTTGTACGTACATTCTCAAGTCCGAATGGATTCTCAATTCTCTTCGATCGGGGGTTTAGTTGAGTAATATTTTTCTTGAGGGTCGAGTAAATATTATTTATAAAGTCAAGAGGTAAATTTTGCAAATAAATGTTAGAAGGTATATAATGTGTTACAAAAAAAGGGTATATATATGTGACCTAATTGCGTTTTCCTCACCACGAAGATGGAACGAGAAGAAGCACGGCCGCAAACAAAACTCCTGCGTCGAGCCTGGTATGCTCTTAAGAATGCAAAAGGATATTTACATCAATTTTTCCTAATTTTGGAAACGCTCTCTACTTTTGCTCCGACCACCACAGCTATAAATTCCGATGTGGAACCACCATCGTCACATCAATCGTTTTTATCACTTCCAGACGACGTTGTTCTGAACTGCTTAGCACGCATATCGAGATCGTACTACCCGAAACTCTCCCTTGTCTCCAAGACCTTTCACTCTCTCATTAGATCCGATGAGCTCGCGATGGAGAGATTTCACCTCAAAACCACCGAAGCCTTATTTTACGTCTGCTTACAGTTTACCGATCATCCAGTTCCCTCCTGGTTTAGCCTCTGGATAAAACCTGATCAAATTCTAACGAATGACATGGAGGAGGATTATAACAAGTCTACTGGAAACACTTTGTTGGTAGGAATACCCTCACCAACAATAGATATTGGTTTGGTTGGTTCCAAATTCCACAAATTTATTCCGCAAAAAATTTCTCCCACGTTATCGTTATCTCCCATGTATTCCCGTAATAAGGGGAATAGCTTCGTCTTTAGAGCCCCTATCATGAAGGTGGCTCGAAATAATAACGCCGTTGCTGGCTTCCTCGACGGGAAAATATACGTCATGGGTGGTTGCAGCCCAAATGAATCCACGAGTTGGGCTGAGGTTTTTGACACAACGACTCGAGTTTGGGAATCTTTACCTGATCCTGGCCATGAGCTCCGCTCCTCTTTCATTAAACCATTGATAGTGACTAAAGGAAAGGTTTACGTTGAGAGCAGCAACAAGAAGAATATTAATTTTTATGATCCAAAACAAGGTAGATGGGGCGTTGCAGAAAATCGACCCTTGGTTGAAAAGACGTGTGTGATAGAGAATGTTTTATACTCATGCGATCGTTTTGGTTGTTTTTGGAGTGACACAAAGCATAACAAGTAGATGGTGGTCCACGGTTTGGAGGTATTTAATAGGAATCGTCGTGGTGGTATTATTGCATTAGCTAACTTCTGTGGGAAACTCTTAGTCTTATGGGACAGGCCTGGTCCTTGTCAAAACACGAACATTTGGTGTTCGGTTATTGCGCTCGAAAGACGGGATGAAGTCGTCTGGGGACACGTTGAGTGGGCTAGTGTTGTGCTTACGGTTCCCAGTTCTTACCATTTCTTGCGTTGCCAAGTGAAATCAGGTTGATCAAACTTTTATGTTAACATGATAAAACCATACACGAGCGTTAGGCTCTGCTTATTCTTGTAACTTTTAATTAACTGAGTCATTTGTTTCAGTTTTAAAGTAATTAAGATGCCTGTTTTAGGAACCTCTCTTCTTTATTTAGTTACTAGATTTGGGTCCGTGCGTTGCAAAGGACATTGTTTGATATTTTAATTTAATAAAAAATATTAAAAAATCATTTTATTATAGTTTTAATATTGTTTTTGCATAAGTCATGTGATAATTATTTTATAATTAAGAACTCGTTTTAGAATTACTCAGCGTCGCTATATTGGCGATTTTTCGAAAACCACCACCAAACTCGTTTCTTCACGGGAGGTCTCCGTTGCTGGCGGCTTCGACCGTCGGAGTTTCCTGTTTTTCTTTTTAGTTAGTGTTACTTTAGTAATCAAACCAATTTATGATGAATTGGACATCAAGTCTTTCAATTTGGAGAAAACCAAATCGTGTTTTGTTGTGATCATCCAGATTTAGTCACCAACAAATATATATATTGTGTCTTATACGTACAAACATATATTTCTCATATTCACAAATACTTATGTACGATAAAAACATCATAGTTACAAAAAACTTATGTTAGCATTTAATAAGGATAATAAAAAGAATTGAGTTGTTTCAAGAATGAAAAGAAAATGCTAAGATAATTTTTTTTTTTGAAAATACTATTGTTTTTTGTGAAAATAATATAAGGAAGCTTAAACCTAAATATAGATGTGAAAATAATTGTTATTTTAGTTTATATTTTTTAGCATACAATTATCTGTTAAAAAAAGAAAGTTAGTTACTTATATGAAAATAATAAAAGTACTTTTATGTTTTTATTTTTTTAGGGTTTTAAAAAAGGAATATCACTTATTTTATAATTAGTTTTCTATTTGATTTTTATTAAATAATTTCTTGGACTTGTAGAATTTTATAATTCATTTTTATTTAAGATTTTTTTTTAAAAGTAAATATTTTCTCTTATAATCGAAAAAACGAAAAGATACTTTCAAATAGATTTTTACAATTATTGTTTGTTTATAGAATTTTTAAAAATTAAACTTACTATCAATTTGTTTTTAAAAACTATAAAAGAATCATAAAAATATAATTGTAAAAGACTATGTAATAGTAATTTTCCTTTTCTAAACTCATAAAAAGAACAATAAAATATATTTTTGTAATAATTTTTCTTTTCTAGTGTTCCAAAATGTAATAGTAAATTTATTTTCAATAAAAATGTAACAATAATTTTCCTTTTTCTAAATATTTTTTTACATTATAAACAAAAGAGAATCCTAACATATTTTTGACACATATAACAATCTTAAAAAATTAATTAATACATATCATGTCATGATCGTGTTAATTAGCAACTTTGAAGAACGAAGCTTTATATAATAAGTTATTTTCCATTTTCTTTGCTGGTATGAGTTGATAGTCCAACCGTTTGTCGCATGTGTTCTATATGACCAATAAAAAACGAAAATATTGGCAATCATAATTTCCAACCATGAGTTTTATTATTCTTATCGATCACAAGCTTTGTTATATTCTTTTTTTTTCTTGAAGCTTTGATTTGGATTATCTAACAGTTGGTATCAAGATCATTCGTGCTTTTCATCCAACTTCTATTTATGTTTCATCACCAATACACATCATGATTGAGTAATCTTCATGTCTTGAGCCATAGTCACTAAATATTTATCTGACAGATCTTGATCCGGGCAAACAAACATTTATTTTACGACAGATACCGTACTTTATTAATTCAAGTCGACAATGTTGGCTTTTAGAGTTAACCACTCCGGTTTACAAGAGAGAAAATAGATTTTTGTGAGCGGGCTCTTTCCGCAGGGAGGTCCGCTCTCACATTATGATTTTGTGCAATAAAAGAAATAGAGAAAGCAAGCTAACTGTTATAAACCAAATGATGATCGACCATGGACCAGCCCGTACTGCAGGTCCAATCCGGGACATGATAAAAACAACCAGAGACTATGTGTTTATCTAGTATATATTCCATGTATATCTGTAACATGGTGTTTATCCTTACCCTTATCTTGTTAGGATAAACATGACGTTATGACGGTCTAATACCTTGTATATATATGGACCTTCTGGTCGACAGTAATGATACAGAAGTATTTCCCCAACACTTCATTTACAACACGTTATCAGCACGACGTTGCTCTCATAAACCCTAACCCTAAAAACCAGAAATAAATCCGAGCAGTAAAAACCCTAATTCCCGACAAACTTCAAACAGCTCTATCCCTTCACTCCGGTGGATCCAGACGACTAGCCAGATACCAAATTAAAGCTCTTGACGAGACGAAGCCAACGCCACTAACCCCTCATCAATCAGAGTTCGGACGCGCCCCCACGCTCAGTTACAATACAGGCGGAAAATTTGTTCCAGAAACCAAAATCTCTCTCAACCATATACCAGTCTCCTATTCCAACAAGCAGCAACAAAAACAATAATTCCGAGCAATCCATCAGCTAACCAGGAAGATCTCTAACTGATAGACCGATCAACCCATCAAAAGTTTTCAGGTATCATCAAAAACTCATCTAAAACCCATAAAGTATTAAATACCCTCATCCGCAGCCATGTAGCTATATTTAGCAACATGTCTCTGAAAATAAAATAAAACCAGAAACCATAAACTCTTTAAAATCTCGAACCTGAACTTGTAAAGAAAAAAAATATGTTTAATTACCATGTTTGACCCCGTCCATGTGGATACGGAGTGAGATAGGGAAGATGGTCACGACCGGGCTGTCGAACCAACTCCGCAACACTCATCACTCCCAGAGGACCCGGAGGAGCAGGAGCGGATGCAGCAGCGGGAGCGAGAGGAGCAGGAGCGGGTGCCACCACGACCACTCCCTGAAAATGGCTGGAATCCCGAGACTGGCTCCCCGTACCACCACGACCACGACGCTGTCGAGTCCGAGTCTGATCATCATGAGACCTGTAAATTAAAAAAAATATATAAATTATTATTATTTTTTTTAAATCCCAAATAATAGTTTTTAATCACAAAAAAAGTTTTATAGATATTAAAAATGTTTAATAAATATATAAAAATAGTTCTAATAAACAAAAAATAGTTTTAATAAATAAAAAATAGTTTAATAATTACAAAAAATAGTTTTAATAATATTAAAAATGTTTAATAAATATAGAAATTTATATAATATAAATATAGATTTTTTTTTAAAAAAGAAATCCCAAATAATAGTTTTTAACCACAAAAAAAGTTTTATAGATATTAAAAATGTTTAATAAATATATAAAAATAGTTCTAATAAACAAAAAATAGTTTTAATAAATAAAAAATAGTTTAATAATTAGAAAAAATAGTTTTAACAATATTAAAAATCCCAAATAATAGTTTTTATATAGCAAAAAACGTTTTTAAAATCCAAAAAATCGAATTTATATTCAAAAATTTATAAAAAAAATTCTAAATCAATTCAATAAAACAAATTATTCAACCAAATCAAAATTCTAAACCTATTATACAACCAAATCACAATCCTAACCAATCACCCTAACAAAAATCTATCAAATCTACACAAAAACCTAACAAATAGAACCTAAGAGAGTGAGATAGGGTCCTTACATGATTTGTGTAAGAGAAGGGGGAGATCGCCGGAGATATCGTCGGACATAAGGTGGAGATCGCCGGAGAGGAGAGGGGAGCCGCGCAGAGGAAGAAGAGAGAAATGGGGAAGAAGAAGCGGCTCGGGGTTATAAAACCTAGGGTCCGACGGATACTATCCGTCGGAATTCCGCCGGAATTCTGATTTCAATTTTCGCGAAATATTTGCCCGGTTAAATGAAAAAATTCCGAGGAAATTCCGACGGAAACATAGATATCCGTCGGAATTCCGTCGGAATATTCCGAGGAATTTCCGAGGAACTAGTGTTTGAGGTTTCAAAACATCGATTTTTTTTGCCGTATTTCATTTCTTATACAATTGTAATGCATACCATTGAGGATTCTTTGTATAGATGATCATAAACCATGAAATAACAAAATTTCAAAACGAATTGTAAGTATTCACTTTACCGTTCATTAAAGTGTATAAGTGTTTCTCTTATGTTGTGGAGATTTCGTTCATACAATCGGAAAAGTGTTTATTATAGGGTACGGAAAAAAATTTTGACTTCATAATCAGTCTAAGACCCTTAATAAGGGTTATATAAGTGTTATTCAAACCGCAAAACATTGTTTTCGGTTTTAAAACCCTACTTCCTCAGAATTTCCTCGGAATATTCCGAGGAAATTCCGAGGAAACCATTATCTTCCTCGGAATTCCGTCGGAATATTCCGAGGAATTTCCAAGAAACTAGTGTTTGGGGTTTCAAAACATCCATTTTTTTTGCCGTATTTCATTTCTTATACAATTGTAATGCATACCATTGAGGATTCTACCGGAAAACGCTCATATCCACCGACGTCTGGCGTCCTTTCTGCACCAAAATCTCTTAGTTGTGTCTTCAAATCTTTCCCACAAATTTCCGGAGGTGGACTGTCAAACACCCTCTTGTTCTTCGTAAACAAATTCCTACTCCTACGATATGGATGATCAGGTGGTAGGAATCTCCTGTGACAGTCAAACCAACACGTTTTCCTTCCGTGTTTTAGTTGGAAAGCATCAGTGTTATCTTGACAATATGGACATGATAGCCTTCCATGCGTTGTCCATCCAGATAACATACCATATGCTGGAAAATCACTTATTGTCCACATTAGTACTGCCCGCATTTGAAAGTTTTCTTTACACGAAACATCGTATGTTTCAGCACCTTGAGCCCATAGTTGTTGCAACTCATATATTAGTGGCTGAAGAAACACATCAAGTGATCTCTTAGGATGCTCTGGTCCGGAACGAGAATCGAGAGAAACAAAAACTCTCGTCGCAAGCACAAGTTTGGGGGTAGGTTGTATGGTGTAAGAATGACTGGCCATAGAGAATACTGTCTTCCACTCTTGCCAAACGGGCTGAAACCATCAGTACATAATCCAAGGTAGACATTTCTTCTCTCATACGCAAACTCGGGATACTTTGATTGGAAATGCTTCCACGCTTTTGCATCTGAAGGATGTCTGATCTCACCATCTGTTGAGTGCTCCGCATGCCATCTCATTGGTTGCGCTGTGCGTTCAGACAGATACAACCTCTGCAACCTTTCCGTCAAAGGCAAATACCACATCCTTTTATATAGCACTGGAACTCTTCCACTCATATCTTTATAACGAGGCTTTCCACAAAATTTGCATGTAACCCGCTGTTCATCCGCCCTCCAATAAATCATGCAGTTGTCGCTGCATACATCTATTACCTGATACGATAAACCAAGACCAGCTACGAGTTTCTGAACCTCGTAGTATGAACCAGGAGCTACATTATCCTCGGGTAGAATACCTTTTACAAAATCAGCAATCGCATCCACCCAGTCTTCAGCCAAATTATAATCTGTTTTAATGCCCATCAATCTTGTAGCAGATGATAAAGCTGAATGATCATCTCTGCAACCTTCGTACAATGGTTGCTTTCCAGCATCCAACATATCATAAAATCTCCTAGCTTCTGCATTGGGTAAATCTTCCCCTCTAAAATGATCATTTACCATCTCCTCAGTACCTACACCATAATCTACATCCGTTCTAATTGGTTCTTCTAATCTAACCGCTGGCTGAGGTTCGCTAGTACTACTATGTTCATAATCAGTTTCCCCATGATGATACCAAATTTTGTAACTTCGTGTAAACCCACTCAAATATAGATGAGTCCAAACATCCCACTCTTTAATAACCTTTCTATTTTTACAATTAGAGCAAAGACATCTTAACATACCTGTTTTTGCTTCCGGTTGTCGGTGAACTAACCCCATGAATTCGGTTATACCTCGTTGGTATTCTTCCGTAAGCAATCTCGTGTTCGGATCCAAATGAGGTCGATCGATCCAAGAACGAAAATAATTTGAAGAAGACATGTTTTTTATGAATCAAATTCGTGTGTAAAGAGAGTAAGAGGGAGGATGAAGATATGGAGTGAATGAAGAGGAAGAGGGGTGCTTGTATTTATAGTTGAAATCCTGCCGACAGACCGAGGAAATTCCGACGGAATTCCGACGGAAACGGCTAGTTCGTCGGAATTTCCTCGGAATTTTTAAAATCCCCCAACGGCTCTCTAACGGCTACAATATATCCTCGGAATTCCTCGGTTTTTTCCGAGGAATACATTTTTCCTCGGTATTCCATAAGAATATTCCGACGGATTAATATTTCCTCGAAATTCCGTCGGTATATTCCGAGGAAATTCCGGAGAAACCAAATTTTGTGTTTCCTTGGAATATCCTCGGAAATTCCTCGGGATATTCCGATTTCATTTTCCGTCGGAATGTCCGTCAGAATACCGCTGTTTTCTTGTAGTGGATTGGAAGAGAGAAAGTGTAAAATTGTTGTTAATTTTCAAAATTTTAAAATTTTAAAATAGAATTTATTTAATTAAGTAAAAGAATCCAAAAAAGAAAGTTATAAATTTTCCCTCTAAATTCTGGGTTGATCCGGTGAGTTGTTTGGTTGTTTCAATTTTATTTACAACTAAGATCAAATCTAGTAAGACATTTAGCCATCATTTTCTATCATTAGTATTTAATTTTCAATTCAAACAAATTTTTAATATCGTTTTCAGTCAGCAGATGATAATATAATGAAAATACATAATCTCTACAAAATAGTTTGATATTTTTTCCCTAACATTTACATAATATAGTTTGTCAATGATTTGAAAAGAGAAAGTGCAAAATTGTTGTTGATTTCCTAAAATTATAAGTCTTTTAAACATTATTCACTAAACCAAGGAGAAGAACTCAAATAATTTTATTTTTAATTATATATAACCCTAAGAGCATACCAAAAATGTTATCATTCTATTATGCTTTTATGAGGTGCAAAAATAAATTATCATATTTTTTAAAGACATTCTGTTTAATTTATCTTATACAAGTGAAATTTATCGTGTTTATATATAAGCAGATAATAACACATGAAGCAACTTTACATCTTGTCATTCCTAAGAGAATATTTCTAGAAAGAAGCTGATTGGTTTGAGATATATGATTTCAAATTAGGGAAAATTGCCAAATATGACTCACAACTTGATTTCAAACACAAAGGTTAACCCA
This sequence comes from Brassica napus, assembly GCF_020379485.1. Taxonomy (NCBI): domain Eukaryota; kingdom Viridiplantae; phylum Streptophyta; class Magnoliopsida; order Brassicales; family Brassicaceae; genus Brassica; species Brassica napus. The sequence continues at coordinate 20,932,246 of NC_063452.1, forward strand.
AACTTGAAATAAATGCAAAAGTAACCTAAAAGGCTATTGAAATTACAACCAACCCCTTGTGAACAAACAAAAAAACCGAAATTTTTTTACGTTTCTAACCCCCGTAAGTCGTCTGCCCAGACGACTTTCCAGTAAGTCGTCCAGACGACTTTCCAGGAAGTCGTCCAGATGATTTTCCAGTAAGTCGTCCAGACGACTTACCAGAAAGTCGTCCAGACGACTTATCTGGACTTGTTTTACTTAGAAATAATTTAAAATTTTTGTAAAAAATATTTTGATAAGCGAAAAATTGAAATCATGTAATTAACATATGTTTTAAGAGATATAAATTAAGATATAACAAACGTTAATTGTTTTCAACATAGATGAGTGAAAGTAGTGAGTCAGATATTCTTTGGTTTAGGTTTTGCCAACATATGTTGTAGTATTGTATGTGTTATTAGGGTTAGATTTTGGAATGCATAAATGTTTTTTTGAAAACTTTAAAATTTACCTAAGTGTTTTAATTCTGTGTATAGTAAACACTATTTAAGTATAACTACGGGTTTATAACGTGGTTAGTTAGTTAATTTAGTCAATTTAGTTTAGGGGTTAAATTTAGGGTCTGGGACGACTTACTAGTAAGTCGTCTGACGTACAGTATTCAACAGACGACTTACTAGTAAGTCGTTCAAACCGGACCAAACCTTTAATTTTACAATGTACTTTTAAACCTAACCGGATTATTTACCGGCCATATATAAGGTGTTTTTTTTTTCACTGTTTATCGAAAATCAGAAGCCATTTCTCTCAAAGGCGATTTCCGTCGATTCTCTCTAATCCATCGTTCTCATAGCCGTTTATCACCGTCGTTCTCACCACCGTTCTCACAGCCGCTTCCTCTATTTAAGATCCGAGAGGAAACCCTAGGGCGCATTCTCTCAGAGGCGTTTCGTTGAACTCCGCCGCCGGTAAGTTATATCTCTTACTGTCGAGTGATTGATTGAGGAAAAGATGAACATAAAACTGGAAGTCTTGGAAGACTTATAATTAAGTCGTCTGGGAAGTCTTCCAGCTAGAAGACTTTCCAGACGACTTAATTATAAGTCTTTCAGCTGGAAAACTTGCCAGACGACTTAATTATAAGTCTTTGATTGTTAGAGATTGTTGTCTTTGATTGTTTTGCAGGCAGACAAAAAAAATGGAGATGCCAGAACTCCCCCGTAGGATATATACATTAGGGGAAGAGCCCCCCGCAGTGCATAGCATTTCGTATCATACTTGTTGGACGTTGCATGCTGCTTTAAAGAAAGCTCTTCATGATGACGAATATGAAGAGCTGAAGGAGTCGAAGTTGGGAGTTTTCATCAAGTTCCAAGAGCTGGGATTTGATTGGGCTTCAAGGCTGGTTCACTACATGCTCGGTTTCCAGCTGGACATAAAGAAGAAGTATGAGCTGTGGAGTCTCGTTGGTCCAGAACCTGTGAGGTTTTCACTGTTAGAGTTTGAACACCTCACTGGTCTAAACTGCGAGTACATCGAGGACCTTGAGAGACCTCACTCTGTTGTTACAAAGGAGTTGACTTCTTTTTGGGAGATGCTGGGAGTTCATGTCGAAGCTGGGCCATCTACTCAGGAGATAATAGCAGCACTTGAGAGATGCGAAGGGTGGTCTCGGGATGATCGCAAGCGGCTCGCGTACCTTGCCATCTTCACTGGATACATTGAAGGGAGAAAGTATTCAACCCCTACACGGGTTAGTCTGGCAAGGCTAGTGATGGAGCTAGAACGGTTTGAGAATTATCCATGGGGAGAGTCGCGTTTAAGGTGCTGATGGACTCTGTGAAGGGCAGAGATATTTCGGGTTGTTACACTATTAATGGGTTTGCGCAAGCTCTCCAGGTCTGGGTGTACACAGCTCTTCCGAAATTGGGTGCTACTTTTGGTAATCCTCTCCCAAACAATCCGTCTCCCCCGATACTGGTTTACAAGGGTCGCAAAGGACGCATACAGTTTAAAGAGGCTATCCTCAGTCAGGTACTTACTTCAATCTGGACGACTTCGCAGAAAACTTATAATTAAGTCGTCTGATAAGTCTTCCAATTAGACGACTTAGTAGAAGACTTATAATTAAGTCGTCTGGAAAGTCTTCCAGCTGGATGACTTAGTAGAAGCCTTATAATTAAGTCGTCTGGGAAGACTATCCAGACTACTTAATTATAAGTCTTCTACTAAGTCTTCCAGCTGGAAGACTTTGCAGACGACTTAATTATAAGTCGTCTACTAAGTCGTCCAGCTGGAAGACTTTCCAGACGACTTAATTATAAGTCGTCTGTGAAGTCTTTTCTTTCCATCTTTCTTAATCCGTCAAATATCTAAGTTCATATCTTCTATTTACTGCAGACTAGGGTGACCAACTTTATTCAAAAGGACACTGGTGAAATGTTTTCAAAATGGGAGTTTGATGTTGAGGACCCGCTCGCGGAGAACATAATTAAACTCATGTTTGTGAAGAAACCGTGGAAGTGGACCATGGATTGCTGGGAAGTCACCGGTACTTGGGTCAATACAAAGTCGGCGGTTGTGAGTCCAGCGAAGAAAAAGGTAGTGAAGGAAGACAGTCCAAGACCTCAGAAGAAAGCTCATAAAGAGGCACCTGCTGAAGCTAGTGAAGAGGCAGCTGCAGAGGCTAGTGAAGAGGCAGCTGCAGAGGCTAGTGAAGAGGTGACTACGACTGTTGGTGGTTTGACCAAAGAGGATATTAAAACTTTGTTCAAGGACATAGTTGATGCCATGAGGGAAGGGTTTGGGACGTGCCTTAAGGAGATCAAGTATCTGTCGGAAAGGGTGGAAGCTGTGGAGAAGAAGGTTGGTATCACCACAAAACGGAAAGGGACATCATCTCAAAACACTACCTCTCCACCTAAACCGACGCTCGAACCCGGGGTTAGTAACAAATCCTTGGATTTTATATATGTATTTTGTTTCATGTTTGAAGACACTCATTGGTTATTATTGTATAAACCCATCTTGTATATTGCAGAGTGAAAGTGTCAATGGGACGAACGCGGGAAGGAAGAGCTTGGCGGAGGATAAAGCTCCAGAACCGAGCCTTGTTCTATTGGACAAAAATCAATCCACTGTTTCAGATTTGAAGAAGGAGGATGCTACATATCTAGAAAAGAAGGATGCTGCTTTGGCACTTTGCCGTGCAAAGAGTGATCGAACAAGGAAACTTGCCCGATCACAGAAATCTCCTTATACGGCAAACAGGACGGCCAGAGTGATCATTTCAAACAGAAAGCTTTATCCAGGCTATAATCCTTTTGCACCAATTGACAAGAATAAGTTGAGGGAGCTCGCTGAGTGGTTGAAATCTTGTCCGTAAGTGTTTTCCTTTCACATAATAGCTTGCTTTTTACATAATAGCTTGCTTTTCCCATAAAACCTGATTGCTTTTCAACATTTTGTGTTTACAGTTATTATAGAACAGCTCTCGATAAAAAACCACGTAAAAGTAGAACTTGGTGGTATCAAATCCTCCGAACCTCCTTAGTGTGGCTGGAGGACTGTGTAAGTCTTTTGCTATGACGTAGACAACTTACTTGTAAGTCGTCTGGTAAGTCATCTACGTAGAAGACTTACCACTAAGTCGTCTGATATCTTCTGACTTGTACTTTATTTTATATGCAGCATATTGATGCTTGGATTAATGTGCTGAGGAAGAGGTACAACGCTAACCCACAACATTTCAGGAGCGAGAGAATGTGCTTCCTTGATCATCTCTTTGCTCAGCAATGGAGATTCAACTTCAAGGATTTTAAGGACTCGAAGCCCGATCAAAACGGTTTAGGAAGAAGACTCCCTGGTGGGGCGTGGAATTATTATGCAGGCACTATACCATCATTTTGCAAATCGAACAAGGTTTGGGGGACGGATATTGATGATATCTATGTGCCAGTAAACTTCGCCGACAGTCATTGGATTGCTATTTGGATATCGATCCCTAAGAGGCACATAGTCGTCTTTGACAGCATTTGTTCCAGTATCTCCCCAGAAGAACTCGATGTGGTAATGGAGCATTTTCTCTACATGGTCCCTTATCTGCTTGTTAAGTGCGCTTCCTCAGACGAACTACGTGCCCAATACAGCATGGAGCCATTCACATATGAGAGACCGACCAATATACCTCCGGCCCGAGCTGGTGATTGTGGCGTGTACACTCTAAAGTACATTGAATGTCATGCTCTTGGGATAGAGTTTAGTAAAAAAGACTTTACTACGGCCAACGGGAAGAGTATGAGGGATAAGATGGCGGTGGATATATTTCAAGAGCTTCTTGACGCGCATGAGTTCGAAAACAAGGACATGGATGACATCCTGGGTACGTATGACGGGTGATAAACAGGCCACTTTAGATGATTTTGTATGATAGATTAGGCTGATGTGTGTATTTGAACTTGATCCCTATTTTGTATTTGAACTTGATCCCTATTTTGTAACTATATTCTGCGCAGAAGACTTACAGTTAAGTCGTCTGGACGACTTAACTATAAGTAGTCTGGAAAGTCTTCTGAGCAGTGACCTTTTGTAACCATATTTCGGATAATATAAAGGGCAAGACCATCTCAAATTTGTTTGGTAGTGCAATTTGACAAAGAAGTTGACACAGATAAGTTCATAACACAAATTTTTAGTACATAGACTGAACACTGGACGACTAACTTGAAGGTCTTCTGGAAGAAAAAACTCTGGACGACTAACTGGACGACCTTCTGGACGACTTAATTGAAGGTCTTCTGGAAGACTAAACACTGGACGACTAACTGGACGACCTTCTGGACGACTTAATTGAAGGTCCTCTGGAAGACTAAACACTGGACGACTAACTGGACGACCTTCTGGACGACTTAATTGAAGGTCTTCTGGAAGACAAAACACTGGACGACTAACTTGAAGGTCTTCTGGAAGAAAAAACCCTGGACAACTAACTGGACGACCTTCTGGACGACTTAACTGAAGGTCTTCTGGAAGACTAAACACTGGACGACTTACATTGTGGTTTCGTATGGCCAGTTTCCTTGCATTTTGAGCATCTATAAGCCATGTGTTGCTTCCGGGGTTTGCGTCCTCTCATCCTGGATAGCTCCAACCAAGATTGCCATCTTGATTTCTTCTGTCTTCCCGGACCACTTTTTACTTCCGGAGGAAAGCATGTGCGTTCCTCAACTTGTTGTCCAACACAAGGATATATATTCTCTGAGTATACTGCAAACAGAAAATCCTTTGTGTACACTGGACATACAAGTGTGGAGATATGCAAACCAACAGATGTTCCAGCAGCTATAGCATGAGGGCAAGGTATTTTCTCTACTGCATAGACACTACAATCACACTTTCCATGTTCCAAATCAACCACACAGTCCATTTTCCCACCTTTCACAAAGAATCGCCATCCATCAATTGGTTGTACCGTCATCGTATCCGCTATCTCCGATCGAACAGCAAGCAAGTATTCAACACGTCGACTATGTTGAGTTGGGAGACTCAAAGCATCTTCTCTCCTTTTCCAAAACCACTTTCCTAGCTTCTCCCTTATGAACTCCAACAGGAACTGAACCGGAAATCCTCTAGCTCGCTTCAGAGCGGAATTAATAGATTCAGCGATGTTGCTTGTCTTTATGTTGTACATGTCCCCCTGACAATAAACCCTTGACCATAGGCTGATGTCGGCATTCTCCAAATACGTTGCAAGGTCCAGGTTTGCACTCCGTATCTCAGCCATGTACCGGTCAAAATCTGAAACCGTATGAGCATAAGCAGCACCTTTCACCAAGTACAAGAGATGTTTCCCTTTATACTTTTTGACAATGTTATCTTGAAGGTGATAATAACATATTCCTCGGGTTGCCCAAGGAAACACCTTATCACACGCACTTTTAATGGCCGCGTGCCGGTCAGAGACTATCACCAGAGGCTGCTCATCAGATACACAACTAGCCAATTTTGTGAAAAACCATTCCCAAGAAGGTTCATCTTCAGCATCTACGATCCCAAAAGCCAATGGAAATATCTGAAAATTCCCATCTTGTGCGGCTGAAACAAACATAACACCTCCATATTTTCCACTTAGGTGAGTCCCATCCACCACAATGACCCTTCTCTGATACTTAAAACCTTTGATAGAAGCTCCAAAAGAGAGAAATAGATACTTAAATTTATTGATAGAATCAAGTTCTATAGCCGTGATAGAATCAGGATTTGCAAAGGAGATTTGCTCGAGATATGATGGCAGACGCGAATACCCATCTTCTGCTGATCCTCTCACCAATGTTTGTGCATATAAAAGTGCTCTGTATGAAGTGGTGTAATCAAGCGTCATGCCAAACATGTTCTTCATTGCATCAGTGATATGCTGCGGATTCAACCCATCAATGATTCCAACACGATCAATGAAAAGCCTACCAACATACTTCGGAGTACAGTGTCTCCGCTGAGCGAGTCGGTCTCCCGCTGAGCATGTATGTTTTTCCACATACTTTGTTACCCAAAACGTGTTTGTCCCATGTTTCACACTCGCTCTGACCTTCCATTGACAACCACTAACCGGACATGTTGTCACAAGGAGAGTTTTCGTTGACTTGTATATTCTGAAGGAGAACTTAAACCTCACTGCTGTCAACCGCAGCTCTGAAAGCAGTGCATCCTTTCTAACAAAACTCTGGTTGACATAGATACTGTTACCATTCGATCTTCCTCCTTCAATCTTTTCGATATCTTCAAAACACATATCATCATCTTCCTCATCCTCATCTTCAACCTTTCCATAAACACTGTAATCCTCACCATTCTCGTCCGCTTCAGCAACAATAGAGATACCAGCATCCTCCTCCCCATCGTCCTCTTCCCCGTCATGATTTTCATCTTCAACCAAATCATCATCATCATCTTCAAAACATTCATCAGCTTCATCATCTTCCCTGAACTCTGAAACCGTTTCCACCTTGCTACGGCTTGATACACAAAGCCGTACTCCATGCGTTTTGGTTATCTCGAGCAAGTTTCGAACTTGTCTATCACTTGTAACATGAATAGGAGGGGTGTCTGGAGCCTGCATCATTTCTGCTGGTAATGAGTAGGTTATCTCCACAGATTCTGTGCTCATGTCCAGGTTATAATCTTCTTGAGCCATTGCAAGAAGTTCAGCATGTGTCGAACATTCCCCCAAAAAAATGATTCTCGCTCCTTTGACATTATCAACCACAAAATCCCAACGACGATCATTCAACAACCATTCTCCATACACTGCATGTAACTGACGCATCATCTACAAAAATTCAAAATAAAACACATTAGTAAACATAGAGAAAATGAAAGTTTACTAAACATTGACGCAGACGACATACCAGTAAGTCGTCTGGAAGACTTACCAGTAAGTCGTCCAAACAGGTCATTTTTGCAATTGAATTTTAAATAGGACGACTTACTTGTAAGTCGTCCAGCTTTGTTTGTTAAAAAAAAAAAACTAGACGACTTACCAGGAAGTCGTCTAGGATAAATGGGTTAGTTTTGCATTTGACCGAATTGTATCAGATATTTGACTTTTCCTGGACGACTTACCAGTAAGTCATCTCAGGGAAAACAAAAATTTCAATATTTTATTAAAGCTAGACGACTTATTTGTAAGTCTTCTCAGGTTAGTTTGCAATTCGAAAAAGAAACTTATATATTTAACTTTACCCAGACGACTTACTTGAAAGTCGTCCAGGCAGACGACAAACAAGAAAGTCGTCCGAGATAAGCAAGGTTTGACCATAATCTAGGAATTAAATCTGGACGACTTTGCTTATCCTGGACGACTTTCAAGTAAGTCGTCTTACTGGACGACTTCCGCGTAAGTCGTCTGGGAAAAGTTAAATTTAAGTTTTATTTTCCAATTGCAAAAGTAACCTGAGACGACTTACAGATAAGTCGTCCAGATTTAATAAAATATTGAAATTTTTGTTTTCCCGGAGAAGACTTACTGGTAAGTCGTCCAGGAATAGTCAAATATCTGACACAATTCGGTCAAATGCAAAACTAACCCATTTATCCTAGACGACTTATCAGTAAGTCGTCAAGGGTATTCTCTAGTTCTTTTTTTAACAAACAAAGATGACGACTTAAAAGTAAGTCGTCCGTTTGACCAGAAGACTTACCCGTAAGTCTTTTACAGCCAGACTACTTACGGGTAAGTCTTCTACACAAACAGATCTGGAAAAAATTTCAGTTTCATACCTTAAACTAGTGAGATGACTTCCTTAGCACACAGAGTCTTCTCCAACCACCCACAATCTCAAACGAAAGTAACCCACCAAGAATAGTATGCTTGAATGGCTCTATAAACCATAAAAAGTTTTGAATCAAAAGCTTGAGTTTTTTGGATGAATATGGAGGCAAAGTGAAAGAGATGTTGTTTTTAGTTCATAACAAGTGAGAAAGAGAGAGTGTAAATCGATTTTAGGTGCATTAAGAGCTTCAAATTGGTTGTTCATGGTGGTTGGGGTATTGATCACAATGGCAATCTTGTAATTACTTGAAGATGATGAGGGTGAGAGAGTAAAAATATCATTTTCGGAAAAAAAAAATAAAAAAATTTGATGGTATTTTCGTGAATATCATGAACTTGTGGGGGTGAATAGGGCAAAAGAAAAATCCAAGAAAAGCATGGGTTAGTTTTAGGTTTGACTTTGAGTTTTGAGTCAATCTTGCAAAAAGCCCTTCAAATTATTCACAAATGTACAAAATAATTGTGTACATTAGTTGCGTTACAAAATTTTTAGTGTTATTTGTATAGTAGAAAATTTATTACACAATCCGAATAATTTATAGGATAAAACATATTAGTGGATTTATGTCTGTCACAGATAAAAAATAACTATTTTTATAATACTTCTTCTATGTCTTTTTCTCCAACATATATATATATATATATATATATATATATATATATATATATATATATATACTAATGTGCACATTTGTATCATAGTAAATAATGATTACTATATATTATAAAGCTAAACATTTCAAACTAAAATAAATATAAAAAATATAATGTTATTTATCAAAAAACGGTGAAGGTAACTGTCATTTTAATTCAACTATTCTACACCATCAAAATAAAAACAGAATAAAACCTTAAATAAACAATCTTATTAATCGTAAGAAAAAAATTTAGTTAATTATAATGAGAATGAAACTGAATAAAAAACAACAATCAATAAAATAATGATTCATATTCTTATGGAACAAAATATTTAAAAATAAAAACAAATATTAAACAAAAATCAAAAATATTTATTCTAACTATTTAAATTATTTTTAAATTATCATCCCGCCCTCCGCCCGTAGGGCGGGCCGACCCTAGTCTATAGTATAATGAGGAAGTTGCCTCTTTCCTGAGCCGCCACGTCAGCAGGTAAGTGGGTCCCACTTTTAAAAAATGTAAAAAAGTGTCAAGTCTGTGGCTCGAACCCGGATTATTGAGTCATAAACACCAACATTTATACCACTAAACTAAAGGATACTTTGTACATTGTTGGCCGAAACTAATATGTATTTATGAAAGTCTGAAACCTTTGCTTCTTCGGTTTTCTCTGTGGGACCCACACTTAATTTTTTTTATATAATGATTTAATAAATACTTTATAACTCACGTTTTGAAATAGGCTTCGTTAAAAAAAAGGCCCAATAGAGGTCATTAAGTGTTCTCTTCAATTGAAGTTTAGTGCTTTCAATTTTTAATCATCGGTTCATGACTCATCTAAGAAACACAGATTGACTCTTTGAGATCCATGAATCAGTTTATCTTCTTTAGTCTCTACATCTCTCAATCTTTAATAAATCATCGGTTCTTTTATTTTGCCTGATAAATCTTGATTGTGTGGTTTTAATTTTCTTTGGTCATCCTTAGCTTGCACCCTTTGATCTAACCAAGAAGAAGAAGAAGACATTTGTCATTCAGGATGCCATCGAGGACTCAGCTGAGTCACACAGGAGACATACTATCCGTTGCATGATTGTTCAAGAAGAGTTTATGTGCTGTGAAACATATTTGTTTCTTTTCATCTGTTGCTTTGTTTAATCTTTAATTTTTTCCTGCAAATAATGATGGCTTTGACAGTTCATTTACGGGAGCCAAGAAGTAAAAGAAGAAGAAGCCAGTGAGTGTTTGACATTTTCTGTCTTCCTGAGTTTTTTTTTCCATTCATTAAACTTGGATTTTGAAGATTATGTGCCTCACATTCTTTTTAGTTTGATGGTTGTTAGGTTGAATGAAGATCAATGAATAAAGAAAATGTCGATTCTAAGAAAATGTCGATGCTCCAGAAGATTTGGAGGGTACTTTATATTTCTTTCTCTGATAATTCTAGCGACATAAATTTGAACCTTACAGAGGGTGTATTGCAGAGCATCCTAATGATGAGGAAGAGGTGGAGGCAATTGATCTGCACCAGCAACGTTACCCGTGGGAGGGAAGTGACATGGATTACTTATACGACGAGGTAAGCATATCATTAGATGGTTTGCGGTCCATCTTTGAGAGCTGTCGATTGTAAGTGTCTATCGTTTTGAAGTTGCACGGCACTAAGATGTAAAGAATTACTAATCACGATTACCTTACTAGCAGAGTTCTTTTGCACAGTTATTGTCAATGGAATTAACACTTGAAATTGATGGTGCTATATTTCATGTTCCAAATGCTAACGCAAGCTCCAATGTTGATTCTCCGCTTTAACATGCCAAAATCACAATGCAGTGGGTGTTGTAAGGTAATTCAGTAGGCACAAATGTTCCGTTGAAAAAAATTATAAACTGTATTTATGCATCAAACTTATCATCCGTAACATAATAATATGCTTTTTCTGTGTTAGGAACCGTTTGTAAATAAATGTCTCGGATGTATATGACTGCTGAGTTTGTTGCTTTTGACAGTGAAATCACTAAGCTTGCAATGTGTCAGGACAGCAAAAGCATCTCAGCTGATGGTTAACTTTACAATTTCGTTGGTTTCTTTTTCCTATTATGTTGGATGGATTATTTTAGCTAACAAATATTTATATATACATTTAGAATTGGAAGTTTGGTGAGAACAGGAACAAGTACTTCTGTCACGCTATTGGATAGTTATACGCCATTTCAAGAGAATTGATTTCTTATATTTCCCATAATCAGTAAAATTTTAACTGTTTTGTCTACTTTGCATTCATACCTCATTCTCCATCTAACTTCTCGGTGCTACTATATAATGATCAAGTCATTTTCTGCACAAATAGGCAAGTGGGGATGTTACATTGGGTGCTTTTTATTGGGCTTGACTATACAAAGTCTGTTGTGACTCTAAAACTTTTACCTCATTTAACATTGATTCTGGTTATTGGGAGAATTGTAGATTGTGAATGAAAAGCACAAGCAGGGAACATATGTGTAGCTGCGTTCGACTCGACATGTAGCGTTATCTGCAGATCCGCTGATCCCATTATGGAGGTTAACATGCAATGTGTTGACCTGGAAATCATTATTTGGAAGCTACATTTCGAGACCTTTCCTCAACATATAAATAGACCATTGACAGAGTTTGATATTTATAATACTCAGTGATTATGGAGTCTGCAGAAAACAGTCCTTTTGCATGTTCTATATGGAACCAAGAGATATATCATTTGTATGATGATTGTATTATGATAGCTACTAACATAGGAGATGACTAGAGAAAGAGAAATGAGTATGAATCTCTTATATGGGTAGCTTTTGTAAACACATTTGAGTTTATTAACAGTTGTGACAAGCAATTATGTTTATAGTAAAGGAAACTCGTCGCAGCGTCAATAACAAATGCGCCTGTTTTTTGGTTGTTTGGGATTGAAATAGCTTATAGGTTTTCTAAATCACTATAATTGATTTGACTAAAGCTATCTTGGATGACAAAAAAAGATTGCAAGTTTAATAACTTCTATTTTAGATTTTAATTTCAACTAAATTATTATCAGTCTTTTATCAATATCATCTTAGTTATAAACGTAAGAATTTATTAGAATAAATCAACAATTTTAACAATATTTAATATGTGATCTAATAAACAAAAGAACACGAAGGATTTTTAGGATTTAAAGAGATTGGAGACAATGGTTAATGAATATGAAAAAAATACGAAACAGAATGATTCGAGCAAATTAGTGGTAACACAGAGCTAAGCGAGATAAAAATATCAATCAATAAAGAATGAAAGAAGAATGAGCAGGGTTAAGTTATTACACAAGAAAAAACTAAGACAAATCAAACGACAGAACGTGAAAACAAATGTAAACAAGATAAAAGGAGAGGGTGAAGATAAAATACAATGAAAAACTGAATGCTAGATTAGTAAGCAAGAGGCAAAGAGAGATTGAAATGCAAAAACTCTGCGCCTTGGCGCGGATAACAATCCCTAGTAAGAACAATAGGCAAGTCAATTTTATAACATTCAGTCAGATTACTGTGAAAATAGCTATTTTATTTTAGATAAAAATATATTTTAAAATATCTGAATTTAAAATGTAAATTAATAACTATATGAATTAAAAAATATTATAATCCTATAAATATTAGTTTAAAGAATTTTTATTGTGAGTTGTTTTTGAGATTCACACCGAGACTAAAACATCATCAACATATGTTGGTATATATATATATATATATATATATATATATATATATATATTTTTTTTTTTTTGCTGAATCCAAACTAACATATGTTAATTAATAATATTACTTCTAAACCTAAAACATTTTGTGGGTTTTGAATTGTAGTTTCTGTTATGAATATTATGGTGATGCCATTATGACAAGTCTTAAATATACTTATTCTCTAAGCTTTACTTGTTCTCCAAGTGGCTTTGTCCACAAGCTATTGTTATCAGCACGAAACCCTAGCCACTGAGCAAAACCGAAAACCTAATTACGTAGTCAAAACCAATTGACATTGTTCTGTATTCCGACGTCTCCGACTTTGATACAGAGCCGAAGTCTCCGTTTTTAAGCTAAGTATTATTTATATTTCAATCATAAGTTAGTTGATTCATGTTCATATGATTTAGTAGGAATACTTGTTTAGTGTTCACGTTCGTGTGCTTTAATTAATATCTTTGACTTTGAATCATAAGAATATCGTATCAATCCTTAACAAACACATGATTTATTTATATCATTGGTTTCATTGTAATCTTTATATTTGATATATATGAATTTGGAACTTATTTTTGTTTGTCTAATGTTGAGTATTATATAGCCATGTTTCATGAGCAAAGGTTTAAATAATTCAGGGTTATGTGTTTACAAAAGAGGCGTTTTAATAAGAAGCTTACAAGACAACAAGCAACTGGTTTGATTGATCTCTAGTGTGATTGTTCCTGAATTCCTTGTGTCCACTACCAACCAAGCGAAGTTTCAGTTGAGGCGTGAAACCCTAGATCTACCTTAAGGTCTCTAACCGACATCATCTCTGTTTGATAAAGCTAAGTTTCTTTCATATTTATTATCAGTGACATGGTTATGGTTCGTATAAATTTGCTATAGTTTGTTTGATGCTTATTGTGGATTAAGTGCATATAGGTTCGTTCTCCATTATATTTCAAAGCATACATATTTATTACGGAGATTTCTTATGTCATATTTGCAAGTTACAGCCATTATATATATTTAACTTGACATGGCATACAACATGAATCTCTGCAGCAATTATAATTTAATTATTCATATTGTTCCATTAGCTCTTTTTTTCACGTGGCCAGCTTAAGATTTTTATTTGGTTGTTGTTACTTGATTCATATCGATTACACTGGTTTAATGCACAATACATTTGACTATTTCATATGTATAGCAGGTAAGATTTGGGGTGTGTTTTGATATGCATATATAACCGTGTCATGGTATGTTTAGTACTAATGTTTCTTAAAAGCTAACCATGGATTTGATTATTCTGATATTAATGTTTAATGTTGAATAATAGCCATATTTATATGAGCAAATTTTAAGTATTTCAGGATTATTTAATCTTTGTAAAAGTGAAGATACCATGTGAGATGTCGAGAAACATGAAAAGTTGGAACCCATAAAAGATAAGTATTTTCTTATTTTCGATGCTTTATATACAAGGTTGAGTAAAGTATGATTAGATAAAGTAATTTGCATAAAAGTTGGTATGAAGATCATATTTCATTACCATTTTATATATGGAGGTTTTAAGTTTAAGGCTTGATTTTAAAATATGTATAAGTTTTGGAAAACAATCCAAAGAAAGATATTATCATCAGAATGTGATTATCTATAGCTCATTATATTTATGCATCTAAAGATTACAAGACATGAAGTCTGTAAATAAAGTTCAACTATGTTGGATGTTAAGTTTAAAAGCAAAATTTTTCGAAGAAATTTTTAATGATGCATCTATATTGAAAAATATTATTTTTCACAAGTAATGTTGTCTAGCAGACACATGATTGAGAAAAGAAATTAAAGAAGATTATACTTATATCTTGTCTCCTTGAGACTGATAAAATTTAATGAGTTATCGATGTTAGATGATAAATCACGTCTAGTTGATTATGGTCATTTTCCTGAAGAGAATATGACATTTTATATCGAGAAAGAAAATCAACATAAATAGTATTGGTCAAGAAAGTGGACATAAAAATGGTTGTAGACGTGAATATGGATAAGGTCAAGATCCAAATAGTTTCTTTATAGAACTTATATTCTCACTTGAAGTTGAGAAAATAAACATGGTAATAAAGAATAGATATGATTCATTCATCAAAATATGAAAGAAAATTTTTGTGAGTACAATACAAGCTAATAGAAAGCTTAGAGTGTTCAAGAAGAGGATATATGAATGCTCCAAAAGAGTAAATAGTATTATTGCACATAGAATGCAATTTAAATTCTCTAGGAATGCAATTTAAAGTTCTTAAGGTATTGTATTCTTATAAGTCTCAAAAAAATTTAGAAGGATCTAAGAAAGAATACATAACCCATGTATGGTATGTTGTTGATTCAAAAAATGAGATTCATTCGAGATTGATAAACCTGTAGTATTATCATCTCGAGGGAAAGAGTTAAAGAAGCTCACATTTTATGATAAGTGAAACATCCATAAGATTATGTTTGCACTAAAACTAAGTTTGATGAATCATTCTCAAAGTAAATCTCTCGAATTTTGAGACACTTATGTTGAGACAATAAGCAAAAGAAATGCTATATACATTTCAAATCATAAATATTTATCAAGGCAGTATAAGTATTTTAGAAAAAGTATCTATAGCCTCTTATATATTGTACTACACAAAGATTAGTGTAATGAAGATAAATATATAGTAAACCAGAAGTTTACAAAATATGTGGCATGAACTAGTTAGACCATTTTGGTTCAATAATGATGCGAAAAGATACATAAATATTTATGTGAATATTCATTGAAGAACAAGAAGATTCTTGCGAATGATTTCACATATGTTGTTTGCTCATAAGATAAAATGGTAATATGGTTTTTACCAGCCAAATGAAGTTATTGGCATGAATAAAGAAGATGTTAGTGGACTGATCACCCACTATGCATCTTTATAATACCGGTGAATCCACTTCTTAAAGTCTTTGACGACTATTAGAAAAATCACTGGATAAGTGTTAAACATTTTGAGCAAAACTAATTCGCATCAAGCCAACAATTAATCACTGATAAAAAGCTGGAGAAAATAAGTTGATATGAGTTATCATTGATCCTCGGACTAAAGAAATTGTCAAATAGAAGTCCAAAAGATAATTCAATTATAGTGCTTAGTAAAGCACTTGCCAGACTCATTTGTTGACCCAAATAAATATAGTGATCAAGTCACATATACCAGCTGTAAATGCTCCAATAAGAATATATGTTCTAGAAGAACAATATCAAACTGCTAGTCACGCCTACATCGTGGTAGACATGTTGGTTCCTAAGATAAGAATCCTCGTATATGAAAAGGAGCATATATTGATAATGGTCAAAACGAGGCAATAGAGTTTTGAATAATCTCCAGAAGAGACATTAAACATGACTGAAAGAAATTCAGGTACCTGAGACAATGAAGAGATCTCAATAACTTATGTCATGTATGAAACAAAATGGAACCGATAAGCAAATCGACGTCGATAATATTTATGACTAAAAAAGTAGCAGTTGATATGATGAATGAGAAAGAAGATCATGAAACAAAGTCTGTTGAAAAGTGTACACAAAGAGATGATTGGCCAAATCAAAAAGAAGCAATAGACAAAGATAAAAACTCTTGCGAAAGAGAGAGATATTTGGACCAGTAGTCCATACACTAGAAGGTGTAAAACAAATGGGATAGAAATGAGTCGTTGCACCAAAGAAAGATCAATATGCAATTGATTGTGAAGAGACATAGTCTTATGTGGTAGGTGCAACTACTTTTATGTTTCTTATTAGTCTGACAATAAAGGAAGAACTTGAATTATACAACCCACTGGAAACTGATAGTCCCTAAGAGATAGAATCCCTAAAAGATAGAATCCCTAAAGTATTGATGATATCAAAATCATATTCGATCGAAATATGTTTATGTGATGTATGAAATATTTGAAGTTAATCAATATATCTTTATATTTATCAAGAGATTATAGATCAATAGAATCATTGATTTGAATATAATCAAAAACTCCCGAAGAGTTATAGAAAATTATATTTTGGAAGAAAGCTCTTGACAATACAATATTGTCTTTATGTATTCCAAATCAGAGATCCAAAATTAGATGTTATCATAAAGATCTTTGAAGGATTTTATTTAAGATGCTCATATATGTTTGGTCTTGAAGTACCATATTTAAAGTGTTATTGAGCAAATTACTAATCTTTTTCATAACCAAAAGATGTAATTTCATATGACAAGAAAGAAAGTCATAATAGTAACTTTCATAGTTACGAATGAGTTATTCGTATGTACGAGACGAATGTCTAGACGATTGTATGTAAGAATTTTGGTTTGAAGTCCAAATAGACCAAGAAAATATTGTCTATATCAAATAAGAATTGTGGACCAGAAATCTACAGACCTTGAATACTCTAATGGAAAGAGTATTACAATATTCTCAATTTCAAAAGGAGATTTCTCTGATTGGAATGCATATCCTGAAGATATTGCTTTCCGGAGAAGAAATGTGAAATATGTGTGGTTGTACTCTTTTCCCTCATCATGACTTTTATCCCACTGGGTTTTTCCATGACAAGGTTTTAACGAGGCAACAAAGAACTCACAAAAGATAGACACCCAAAGAGAATGTTACAATTTGGGAGATGAAAATCTATCATTGTTCTAAAGTTTTGGAGATAAAAAGAATCCAAGAAATGGTCAGATCATGAAGACTCATGCAATACTGAAGAATGGCGAAGTTCGTTTCCTACAAGTTCGTTCGAGTAAATATTTGGCTGTTTCATTCACCAAGACGCTACCCCTGCTACTTTCAAGAAGCTCACTCATCTTATTGAACTACGTTGTCTCAAAGATCTCGACGTATGTACACATGAGGGGAAGTCATTGCACGCTGCACTCTTTTTCCTTTAACCATGGTTTTTCCTATTGGGTTTTCCTGGTGAGGTTTTTAACGAGGCAGCATCTTACGCGCATAATGGACATCAAGGGGAAGTGTTATGAATATTATGCCATTATGGCAAGTCTTAAATATACTTGTTCTCCAAGCTTTACTTGTTCTCCAAGTGGCTTTGTCCACAAACTATTGTAATCCTATATAAAAGACTCATTACTCATGGAATAAGACACACCAATTTCTCTTTTTCTCTTATAACAGTTTCTTCCATAATTGTAAAACCACGAAGGTTAGGTGATATTTAAATTTATCAGTCAAATTGAGGTGAATCTATTTAGTTGTAAAATGGCTACAATGCAAAGCTTTCATAGCTCAGTTGGTTAGAGCACCTGTTTAGTAAGCGGGAGGTCTTGAGTTCAACTCTCAATGAAAGCATCTGGGTAATTACTCTTTGTTTTTAAAGAATTTCAGAATACTAGCCCTCCCCAACATCAGTGAAGCCTTTTTATTTATTTATTTATAGTCCTCTCGTTGTACTATGGTGATGATTGTTTGAATGGTTTTTGGATTTTAGTTTTTGGTTTTTAGATTTTGGATTTTAGATTTTAGTTTCTAGTTTTTGGTTTTTGATTTTGCTGTAGATTTTAGTTTTTCAAAAAACTTGAATGGTGACACTCACTACAAGAAAACAGGGGGATTCTGATGGCCGAAATCGTCGGTAATTCGTCGGAATCGGTCTATTCCGACGAAATTCCGACGAACCCGTCCGTCGGTATCGTTTCGTCGGAAAAAAAACGTTCGTCGGAATTTCGTCAGAAATTCCGACGACTTTCTGACGAATACCAAGAAACGTCATTCTGACGAACTTCCGACGATATTACGATGCGGCTACAGAAGACCGGAGTTCATCGGAAAACTACAATTCCGACGAACGTGGTTCCTCGGTTTATTCCGACGAACTGTAGGCGTCGGAATTTACCGACGGACATCGGTCGTCGGAATATACCGACGAACCACGTTCGTCGGTATATTCCGACGGAAATGGGTTTGTCGGTAAATTCCGACGGATATATGTCCGTCGGTATATTCCGACGACCGTTGTCCGTCGGTATATACCCTTTTTTTTTTACAAATTAATTTTGCATTTTTATATATTTTTTGATATTAATAAATTTAAAAAATTGGAAATTTAAAACTAATAATATTATAAAATTTAAATTCATAAAAACCGAAATAGGAAAAAAACATTCATAAAGTTTAAAATTCATACAAACCGAAATAGAAAAAAAAAACATTCCGAAAGTTTTATAAAGCCGAAATAAACTAAGAAGAACTCGAAGACATCAAACGATCTAGCTTCTGCATAATCTCGGTGTTGAACTTCTTCTGGGATGCCAACTCAGCAAGGATAGTGGCATTCTCCGAACGGATAGTGGCATTCTCCGAAAGGATAGTGGTGTTCTGCTCCTCCAATGCCCCAATCCGTGCATCTTTGTCATGTAGCTCCTCGAGAATCATGGGATCGGCATACGGAGCTTGCGAAGAAGATGCCGGATACGAAGAAGCACGACGGGCCAACCCAACTAAACGGCCTCCTTTCCTTTTAGGAACCGCCTACAAAAATATTTAAAGTAAGTAAATATGGAAAAGTAAGTAATCGACATTATAAAAAAAAAATATTAATAAAAAAAATTACCTTTTCAACCATCTCATTTATTTGCAATAGAGACAGGTTGGTTGAAGCTCCCGTGGAGTCGCCGTCATCAGAGAGAGGCTGAGATTGAGAAACTATCTCAGCTTCCACCAAATCAACTACACCTCTGATCACGGGGTCCTGAATTTGACCCGTCGTCTTGTTAGTGTGAGCCACCTTAATGAGTTGGAGACGATCAACGGGATTACCGTCATTTGCTTCGATCTAAAAAAACCGCCATTATTAGCCAAAAAATATATAAAATATTTATTTAAAAAATATAAAGATAAATAATAATAAAAAACTTACAAGTTCATCCTCCTTAGTAGACATGGAGCAAGCGCCGAGGTTGTGCACATACATACCTTTCCCGCCACGATCGCTCTTCCGGTTCCTGGAGTTCCTAGAAGACGTCTCTGCAGTGTCTTCCCTCTCCCAATGAGCTATCAACTGCTCCCACACCCCCCCGTTGATGAACCGTGGCTTCTTGTTCTTCTGCCAAACTGTCTTCCACGCGTTTATCTGCTTTGTGTAAGAGTCCATGGCCTTTTCGTTGAATTTCTTACGGACTGTTTCCGTAAGATCGGAGTGCCAGTTGAACTCTTGCTACAAAACAAACACAATTTAATAAGTAAATATATGTAAAAAAATGTAAAAACTTAAAAAAAATGAAGGGTTACTATACCGCAAACTGACGAAACCACAACTCTCGTTCGTCGGAAGGGATCACACTCCACTTTGGATATCCAAAACGGAGCATGGAGTACATCATCTGGTTGATGCTCCGGCTAATGCCATTTTTCGACTTGGTGAACCTTTAAAAAAAAATACAAGTTAGCAAGTTAATTAAAGCAAAAAATATAACGGTACAAATAAAAAAAAATACTAACCAAGTGCTATGGCCTCGTCGTGGGTTGGGTTGGAGAAACGGGAGATGCTCTCGACCTGGTTGTTGAACCAATAGATGAACCGGCATGACCCCCGGATCCTGTTGAGCAGCAGCGTGAGGGGCAGCGTGAGGGGCAGAGGGAGCTGGAGCGGGAATATATACCGGAACCGAGTCATGAGACGATACCGATGCACGGGAACCGCTCACCGAACTACGTCGAAGACGGGCTGCGGGGCGGGCTTCATCCTCGGCCCTAAAAAAAAAAATTAACCCATCAAACATATTTTCATTTATATATTTACAAAAGGTTTTATAAACGTTTTAAAAAAAACTATTAAACCTTTATATATATATATATATATATGTATTCAAAATTATAAAAAATTTATAAATATAGAAAAATGTTGTTAAAAATTTATAAATGAAGAAAATGTTGTTAAATATTTATATTTTAAAAAAAAATGTTGTTAAATATTTATTAGTGGAAACTTAAAAAAAAATATTAAAAATTTTAAAATTTACTATACATGATTTACATATATATATATGTATACAAAATTATAAAAAATTTATAAATATAGAAAAATGTTGTTAAAATTTATAAATGAAGAAAAATGGTGTTAAATATTTATATTTTTTTCAAAAAAACGTTTTTAAAAATCAAAAAACGTTTTTAAAAATCAAAAAACGTTTTTAAAAATCAAAAAACGTTTTTAAAAATCAAAAAACGTTTTTAAAAATCAAAAAACGTTTTTAAAAATAAAAAAAACGTTTTAAAAAATCAAAAAACGTTTTTAAAAATCAAAAAATGTTCCAAAAAAAACTAAAACAACAATCCTAACTTATATATCCTAAACTATCCATTCAATCCTAAAATGTTCAATCAAACAACCTAAAATCCGAGATCAACTTCCAAAACCCTAAACAATTGAAAAAAAAAAGGTTTGGGATGATTCTTACATGATTTGGGGTTTGGGGAAGAGATAGGAGGGTGAGGAGAGGATTCGCCGGTGAAGAGAGGCCGGAATCGCCGGAGAGTCGCCGGAATCGCCGAAATCGCCGGAGAGGATCTTGAGAGAGGGAGAGGCCGCGGAGATAACGAAGAAGAAAGGAGAAGGGTTTTTATTTCCGCGGATTCCGACGGACACGGGTTCGTCGGTATTCCGTCGGTATATTTAAAATATACCAAATGCCGATTCGCGAAAATTTTCAAGCGGTTTGGTTCTCCCGGGCTAATTGAAATTCCGACGGAACGTGTCCGTCAGTATTTTCCGACGGACACATTCCGTCGGTATTTTCCGACGGAATTCCGACGACTTAGTGTTTAGGGTGTTATTTTCAAGTTTCTAAATGCAAAATCCAAACCTTTGATAATATATATAGTATTTGCATAAAGATTTAACAATAAAAATGTTTTATAACACGATTTTACACAACAATATTTTTTGTAGTGTAAGCTTATATAAATATGATTGTATAAGTACATAATGTTAAGATGAGATGTTATGAAAACAATGATATGCATACATAAATATTTTAATGAGTTGTTATATTTGAACGGTTGCGATCTAATACTATACTAAACACTTATTATGTGTTATTTTCATAGTTTTGGCATCTAAATTTATAGATTTTTATGATTGAAACTTTATAGAAAAACATGTCGTCGGTATTTCGTCGGAAAATACCGACGGCATTCCGACGAACTTGTCGAGTTCGTCGGAATGTCGTCGGTATTTTCCGACGAAATACCGACGACCTTTCCAATTTTCAATGAAACCCGTTGTCGTCGCTATGTCGTCGGTATATTGCGGAAAAAAACGCTAATCCCTGCAATTGCTTCATGAACATTACGTGGCAATAATGCTGAAAAGGCAAACGGAAGGAGGCGCTGCATAATTACATGACAATCATGACTCTTCAAGCCAGTAAACTTTCCTTCGCTTCTATCAACGCAGTTCCCCAAATTTGATGCATATCCGTCAGGAAATTTCACTTTCTCTGTAATCCAATCAAAGAACTCTTCTTTTCTAGCACCATCTAGCCGATAAATGGGAAAAGGGGCCGTACCGTTCTCATCAACGTGAAGTTCAGAACGATCACAAATATCGACTAAATCCAACCTTGACTTCAAATTATCCTTCGTTTTACCTTGGATGTTAAGGACTGTGTTCATCAGATTATCGAAGAAGTTCTTCTCAATATGCATGACATCTAAATTATGCCGCAATAAATGACTCTCCCAATATGGTAGATCCCAGAAAATACTCTTTTTGTGCCAGTTATGTAGCTCTCCAACCGCATTGACTCGAATGTTTTCATGTCCACCTACATCTGGCGTCCTTTCTGCATCAAAATACCTAAACTGCTTCAACAAATCTTTCCCACTAACTTCCTCAGGTGGACCATCAAACACCTGCTTGTTCTTCGTAAACGAAGTCTTACTCCTGCGGTATGGATGATCAGGTGGTAGAAATCGTCTGTGACAGTCAAACCAACACGTTTTCCTTCCGTTCTTTAGTTGGAAAGCATCTGTGTCATCTTGACAATATGGACATGATAGCTTCCCATGTGTTGTCCATCCAGATAACATACCATATGCTGGAAAGTCACTTATTGTCCACATAAGTACTGCCCGCATCTGAAAGTTTTCTTTGCGCGAAACATCGTATGTCTCAAAACCATGCGCCCATAGTTGTTGCAACTCATATATTAGTGGTTGAAGAAACACATCTAGTGATCTTTTAGGATGATCTGGCCCGGGGACTAGAATTGAGAGAAACAAAAACTCTCGTCGCATGCACAAGCTCGGCCGTAAGTTGTACGGTGTCACAATAACTGGCCATAGAGAATACTGCCTTCCATGCTTTCCAAATGGGCTGAAACCATCAGTAGATAATCCAAGATAAACATTTCTTCTCTCTTCCGCAAATTCTGGATATGTTGACTGGAAATGTTTCCAAGCCTTTGCATCTGAAGGATGTCTAATCTCACCATTTGTGGAATGCTCTGCATGCCATCTCATTGCTTTTGCTGTGCGCTCACACTGATACAACCTCTTCAATCTTTCCGTCAAAGGCAAATACCACATTCTTTTGAATGGGATCGGAACTCTTCCCCTCGTCTCCTGATAACGAGGTTTCCCACAAAATTTGCATACACTCCGTGTCTCATCCGCTCTCCAGTAGATCATGCAGTTGTCAATACATACATCTATCACTTCATACGGTAGTTGAAGACCTGCAACAAGTTTCTGAACCTCGTAGTATGAACCCGGTGCAAGGTTATCCTCAGGTAGAATACCTTTGACAAAATCAGTAATCGCATCCATACATTCTTCAGCCAAATTATAGTCTGTCTTAATACCCATTAATCTAGTTGCAGATGATAAGACTGAATGACCATCTCTACAATTTTGATACAAAGGTTGTTTTCCTGCATCCAACATGTCAAAAAATCTCCTAGACTCGGGGTTTGGTTCTTCCCCTCTATAATGATCATGTACCATCTGCTCAGTACCTACACCATAATCTATATCCGTTCTAGATTCTTCTAACCTAATATCAGGCTGAGGTTCACTAACAGGCTGAGGTTCGCTAGTACTACCATATTCATAACCAGTTTCCCCATGAAGGTACCAAACTTTATAATTACGTGAAAACCCTTTCATATACAAATGAGTCCAAACATCAAATTCTTTTATAACCTTATTATTATTGCAAGAAGAGCAGGGACATCTTAACATACCACTTTTTGCATCCGGTTGCTGTTGAACAAGCCTCATGAATTCTCCAATCCCTTGAACGTATTCTTCCGTAAGCAAATTGGTGTTCGGATCCAAATGAGGTTTATCCATCCACGAACGATAATAAACTTCTGAAGACATGATTTTCACGGAATTGTTATGACTAAAGAGAATGAAGAGAGAATGAAGTGTGAATGAGTTGAATGAGGAGGGGTTGTATTTATAGGAAATTGCTTACGGACCTCCGACGACTTTCCGACGGAATTCCGACGGATGTAAAGAAGTCCGTCGGAATTCCGTCGGAATTGTCCAATCCCAAACGGCTATACAACGGTCATATGTATTTGTCGGCAACGGTCACATGGTTCGTCGGAATTCCGTCGGAATATACCGATGGAATTCCGACGACTTTGCTATTAATCGGAATGTCGTCGGAATTTCGTCGGAATATACCGACGAACTTCCGACGACTACAACGGTTACATTTTTTATCGGAATGTCGTCGAAAAGTCGTCGGAAAATTCCGACGAACCGTATGTCGTCGGAATTCCGTCGGAAATGGCCGACGGAATTCCGACGACTTAATTTTTTTGGATTTGGTCGGAAATTTGTCAGTATTCCGTCGCAAATGTCCGACGACCTTGGTGTCCGTCGGAAGATCCGTCGGAATTCGGTGTGTTTTCTTGTAGTGACTAGATTTTGGTTTTTATTTTTTCAAACTAAAATAATTTATTAAAATAGTAAAATAGTTTTAAAAATGAAAATAGTATTATTATTGTAAAAAAAAATTAAAAAAATTATATTTTTTAAAATCGTAAATTTTCATAAAAACAATATCTCTGAGTCTTGTAACTGAAATGTTTTTCTGTCTTTTTTGTTAAACTTATGAGCATACTGTGTGTTGGTTTTGCTTACTGATTAATCATGTTTCATGTGTGTGTTTCTTACTTTAACAGGTTTGGTTTAAAGGAAGATGGCAAGCGGTAGCTTGAAAAGCCTTGTAACTTCAGCAGTGACTATAGGCATGACTGAAGCAAGGGCGAGCATCTTTGGACATATGCTTAAACCCAACAGGACAGAGATCTCCTCATAAAATTTTAAGGAAGAAGCTTTTTGGTGATAAGGTTGCAGAGTGGTATCCATACGACATCACGAATGAGGATCCTAATGTCTTGGCTAGAGAAGAAAAGAGTACTCCCCTCCCTTTAAATACTTCTTGTTTTTATTTATTTATTTACTTTCTTAGCAAAGAAATGCCTAGATAACTCATTTCCATTGCAAAGAGTGTATAGGTGATTTGATTCCTCTTGTCTTGGTGGGGTAGTTGATAAGCCTTGCATTAGTCTAGTGTTGGAGCTTGAGTTTTTTTGTTCTCGAGTTTGTTTGTTATTAACTTAATTGTAGGCGCTTATCGAAGCTTGAGATGCTGAAGCGTCGTGACAAAGTACCACCAAGGAAGGGTAACGGAAGACGCGCTGCCAAGCGTAATAAGTAGTAACGGTCCGTAGCTTCCAAAATAAAAAAAAATCTGCATTTTTAGAATCAGATTCTTCTGGTTAATTTCAGATTGAGCTTACTAGTAAAGTCCTCTCTACATAAATATAACATCTTTAAACTTCATTGTTGTACAATATGCTGAGATCACAAAGTTGAAAGCTATTTGCTTCCCTTTTAACTTCATACCAAAGTTTGGCTTTTGTTTCTCTTTTTGTTTTAAACTCTGATTTTCTTGAATTTTTACCCTTTAGTATGCACAAGCTGATACTTGTGTTGCGACATAGTATTAGATGCAAAATCTAAACCTATGCGTATTGGTAGATTCAGAAAAGGTTTTCTAGAGCTGAAGCAGCTGTGTAACTCAAAACCTATTGTTTTTTTCCTTTTCTAATGTGTTGTGTTGTGTTGTTGTTACCTCTAAAATAATGTAAGAATGATGCTTGCTTGCTCATGTAAAAATAACACACAAACTTCACAAGTTCTGAGTTACATCTTGTTGAAAGTGTGACGATATTTTTGTTTGAATAGTGCAATATTAGAAGATATCAAAGAATCAAACACTTAGAATAATCTCTGATTTAAAAGACGTAAGATGCATTTACAAATAATATCAGACCTTGAACCTAAAAGAGTGAAAGTGTCTGAAACTTAGCACGCAAGTACCAAAACATGACCAACTGAAATTAAGACATGGACTCAGCTGAAACCTATACACGACTCTTTAACAACCGAAACCTAAATAGCTGCCTTTGATCGCAAACTCCTCTCTTTTTCTATTTTTGATTGATCTCAGCAGATCAAATCTCCAGGTCTTGGTGGAGCCATCATCATCATCATCACTGGTCCTATTTGTCTTCTAACCGGAGGAGGACAATACTGAAGCATCTGATCTGGCCGTGGTGGAGCCATCGTCATCATCATGGGTCCTCTTTGCAGCGCAACAAAAGGATGTTTCAACAGATCCGCTGCGGTGGATCTACGCGAGGGTTGAAACGCCATGCACCTTCTCAAGAAGTCATTAGCCACCGGAGAGACAAGTCCGGGAAGCCTCCACGCGTAGCAACCTCGCCTCTTCTCAGGCCAGCCACCAAACATCTCAGCCACAACACACCCTAGAGACCACATATCAACGGCAGGTCCCACCATCTTCACTCCGTTGGGTCCCAAAGACTCAGGGGGCATGTACTGCGGCGTACCACCAGACAAAGACGACCTAGAATCCGTACCCGGTTCCTTGGATAAACCAAAATCAGCAAGCTTGAGATCCCACGGCTCTCCGAAAGTCTTGGAAGGGAAGAGGAGAACGTTGGCCGGCTTGAGATCACAGTGAACGTAGCCTTGTGAGTGAAGAGCTTCTAGTCCTTGTAAGATCATAAGAGCGGCACGTCCAACCATGAACTCCGGCATTGGTCTACCACGCAACTGAGAGATGATGTTGTGGAAAGTGCCTTTGGAGGCGAACTCCATGTTGATGTAGCAACGGTCGAGATTGAACCCTATGTGAAGATTAGGGCTCGTGGTTTGGATTATGCGTAGATGGTTGCGGAAACGTAGCATGATCCTATGCTCTTTCTCGAGACTCTTGATGAAATCCATTGGAGATGATTTCTCAGCGTATAATTGGTATTTGGAATCTCTCATGAGAGCTACGGAACCGAAACCACCTTTGCCAAGAAAAGAGACGAACTCTAGCGAAGATGGTTCGTTAACAACAACAACATGCAAAGCTTCGTTGTTGTCTTCTCTGATAATCGTCTTGTTCGACATACTTTGTTATTAGGGTTATGGAATTCAAACTCTCTCTAGCTTTTTCTGTGAGTTGTTTTTGGTTTGACTTGAGAAACAAAACAAGATATCGAATGAATTGTTGCTTCAGAGCTCTTTCTTATTTATAACAAAAAAACCTAACTGAGTTGTTCACTAATTTCCTTTGTTGTTTAATTTTCCTTTTCCGCAAAAGATATGTTTAATTTGTTTTGTGGGTAGGTTTGATTTCCTTTTTAGCTGTTTCTTTCCTTTTGTTTTTTTTGTCAACTCTTTCCTTTTGTTTTATTTCTTATATTTTAAATGTTTTGATTGATCTAAACTTTTTTTTACCATAATTTCTAATTGGTCACAGATTATACAATAAGTAACAACATAACGGCGATGGGAGCCGACACGAAAAAACGACGATGGATTTCATGATAAACACATATGTTATATAGGGCATCCAAATAATTTAAAAGTCCTAATTTTGAATGCATTACTTTTATAATGTTCATGGCCGATTTAGGGCCGTGTTAAAGAAGTAACGGATTTTGATAGGGTTTGACCCTATTAGATAAATTATGTTTTTTTGGGTAAATAACAATATTTGGGTGTAGGGTTAGAACTTCAAAAATGAATTTTTGTTCTTAGATCCATAAAATTGATTTTTTTCGCCAAAATATCAAAAATAAATTTTACCGTCAAAATCTCAAACTCAAGTTTTTCGCCCCCCCCCCTCTCCCCAATTTTTTTTTTCCAAAACTGAGGTTTCTTTCCAAAACCGTATAATTGAGTTTTCCTGCCGAAACTGTAAAACTGAGTTTTTTTCCATCAAAACCATAAAATTGAATTTTCTGCCAACAACGTAAAAATGAGTTTTTAACGCAGAATCGAGTTTTTCATTAAACTTGCAAATTTTATTTTATTTTGACAAAACCGCAAAATTTGAATTTCCCGCACAATCTTGTTTTCCTGTCAAAATCCCAAAACCATGAAACATTGTTTGATTGTATTATATATCTTTTAATGAAATTACTATAATTATCTAAATCACTTGTTAATATATATTATTTGCTTGTGTTTTATAAGATATTGTAAAATGGGCTAGCCCTAACCCAACCCTTCGTGCATAAACTATTAGGGTTAAAGTAGGATTTAGACTAGAATAAGGCTGAGTTTATATTTTACTGGGTCCGGCTGGCCTTAAAAGCTCTATATAACATCCCTAATAATTGATGAGGAAGATTTGGAATTTTTGATGAAATTACAACTTGCATGAATTATCTATCATTTTTAAAAACGAGTTCATGTTGTTTTCACTCGAAGTAGATTAAAATTCAAGTATAACTAAATAAAAGACCACAACAATAATGAACTAAATCCAAAAGAAAAATACATTAGAATCCAATAACTAAATATTTGTGCTCCCTTTCGGCCGAGTTGCTCTGGACGCGGACCGATGGGCTCTCGTGCTCTCGACGCCTTGTTTGTACCTCATCTAATTCATTGAAGCTAGCTATCCCAGGCTGTGGGGTCGATCTCTATGTCTCTCCGACTTTAAATCAAACAGATTGAGAACAAGGGCACTCTGGGGTTTTGAATGCTCCTCGGCTTCGCCTTCGAGCCAAGGAAGTGTGATTCATTAGATCTGGTCGATCTCTTGACCGTTCGAAAGCTACGGCCCGGTGTGCTGCAAGCTCCTTTTCGGCTTGCTCTAGCCAGTTGGCTATGATTCGGTATGTGGTCTCCTGATTCTGGGATTTGTTGATGAGAATGGAGACCATGCTCCGTAATTTGGTCATCTTTTCGCGGGTATGCGCCAAGGGCAGAGGGGAGATTAGCCGTGCTGCTTGCGCCCAACTGGACGGGTTGTTGAAGATTTGTGTCTCGCCTGGTCGATTCCAAACCCGCGAGGCCGTTCGTTCTGGGACTCTGGGCTCGGGGCAGCAGATGGAGGCGCTCGTTGTGTTTGAGCTCCTCTGGTGGCTGCGGCCTGGCAAGTCTGTTCCGTCCCTGTTGGTGGTGTTTCGTTTCTTGTGTCTGGGAAATCGACGTGAATGGTTCGTGGTACGGCAGAACCTGGTGGGTTTTGTGTGGGATTCATGATCGTTATTAGGAAATTTGAATCGGATGTTTTTGTTTCTCTTCCCCATTGACGGCGTCAAAATATGAATCCTAAAACCCACACTAAGTATTTGGTTAGTGATTGTTTATAAAGATTAGGGAAGAAATAACGTGGACAACAATATCCTCGTAACACAACGATGTAATCAGATTTCCACAAAATGAATTTACAAGGGATATTGATCAAAATGCAATGAAAGTTTACAAGGGATGACTGAAAAATGAACAAGATCTAAAATGAATTACAAATAGAGAATGAGATCGACATCGACATTTAAGTCAAGTGTATTGAGTGTAATATCTAGGGTTTAGCGCGTGTCTTCCTTCTCTCTCGTGATCCTTTTTATTAGTGTACCTTCCTCTAAGGTTTTCCATGATCTTCCCCTTCATTTGTTGTTGGCCCCAAGATCTTTGGGTTTTTTTTTTTTTTGATATTACGAGGAATATCTATCTGGCTTGATCTTTATGTTGTGCAGATTCTTGACCTCGTTCTCCTGCCTAGAGCTCGACATCAAGCCCTAACAATGAGGTCGAGGTTGGAGTGGACAAGGAAATGGGCCTACGCTGTTACTGGGTCTTGACAAAATTTGGGTCCAACAGGGAAAAGTTTGGGTATAAGTAAGTAGGGTATTGTGTAGAGATGTATCAAAAATTTGATTGTTCATGTTCATGTTCATGGAGAGAGGAGAAACTCTGTAATTTCACTCAAACTTGTAAACACTTATCATATTTCAGAAATACAAGATGTATTTTCTTTAGAATTCTATGTTCTTATACTTTTGATACTCTGATAGTATCACATTAATTCGTAGCTTCGTTGTTGTCTTTTCCAATCATTGTCTTCTTCGACATACTGTTTAGCAATTGGAACTCGCTCTAGTTTTTGTGTTTGGTTTGAGAATTGTATGAATTATATGCTTCAAAGCGCATTCTAATTTATAAGAAGAAGCTAACAGCTGACTGAAGTCGATTGTTCACTATTTTCCCTTTGTTGTTGTTGTTTCATGTTTAATTTCCTTCTTTCACGTAACATATTAATATTTAATTCTTTTTAATTATTCATACAATTCTTTTCCAATTATTGTCTTCTTCGACATACTGTTTAGCAATTGGAACTCGCTCTAGTTTTTGTGTTTGGTTTGAGAATTGTATGAATGATATGCTTCAAAACGCATTCTAATTTATAAGAAGCTAACAGCTGCCTAAAGTCGGTTGTTTACTATTTTCCCTTTGTTGTTGTTGTTTCATGTTTAATTTATTTTTCACGTAACGTATTATTTAAATTTTTTAATCTACTAATAATAGCAATCTTAATTAATTCATAAGGCTGCGTCTTTTCATTATAACTTGATTCATACCTATTGGTTGTATCTTTTCGTTTATAACCGTTTACGGTAACTACGGTTGTATCTTTTCGTTATAAAGTTGTATTTTTTCCCTCTTATGTCTTTTGAACTCTATATAATTGTGTTGTTAAAATTTTTGCACCTTCATATCATCATAATTTCATTCTCACTATTACTCATCTCTTCGCTCTCAACCGGCTATTTTCAAGCGACTGTTAAACAGTTTTTTTTTAATTTCCAGCCAACGTGTTAACTCCAATGCTGGTTATTTTCTCTTCTTATTTATTTTCTGTTTTTATTACATTTAGATCTCTGGTTATTACCATTAAACTCAGTGGAAGAAATTTATAATTGAAAAGACGATTCCATAACGGTTGAGTTATCTTTACACGCGTCTTCATATTTCTTCATGTGTTGTTTTCAGAGATTAAGAACTACGACTACACGGTTTTCAGAGATTAATGTTAACGATATTAAGAAAGCAACATCATACCTTCTTTTTATTTGTATTTTATTTTCTACAACACAATATTTATATTGATCTACGTGTTACTAAACCTTACATACACAAGTGCCTCTTTTGCGTAACATCAAAATAGAAAGGAATCGTGTGTTCTAATGATTATCTGTGTCTGTGACACTGTAATAAAGGTGATAAAAATAAATGAAAATGGTGTTTTTATTCTCTGTTGTTTTATCTGTTTTGATACAATTCAACTATCGTGTTGTTGGCGTACTATTTATATATGCGTATCCTAAGAAGTATGTAAGTAGTTTTAGTTTTATTTATAAGTTAACTGTTTGGAATGAATAATTATTTTTTAAAAGGGACATGTCTTTCCATCATTAAAAAAAAAAATTATGAATTAATTTCTTATATATATATATATATTTTTTTTTTTTGGATATATATTTTTCTCTGATCATACTACAAAGAATGTAACACTAATGTTTAGCCTTAATTATGTACCTTATTTCTTAATTATAATTATTTAAGAAATCTCAATGTAATGAATAGTTACGTTATAGAGGGACGTGTCTTTTCTCTAGTAATTATTACTAACTGTTTTATTTTACTATAAATATAACTATCCCTTTGATCAAGTTACAAAAAAAAAAAACTGGTGCAAAAAATCTGCAACGAGAAGACAATGAATATCAATCCAGGTAATTTTTTCTCGATTTCTTATAGTAACATGCTGTAGATTTTACTGCTTTAAAAAGTAACAAAGTATCCAAATTGATTATTTTTTCATTGTTTGTGTATATATGTTTTTATCAAGTTTATACTTTTACCTTTATATGGAATTGACAATGCAGTTATACTGGTTATCTTTGTATTAAATTTATATATTAAAATTAAAATAACACATTAATACTTCCATTTTGATAAAATCTAAAATTTCATTTTATCATAATTGTAAATTAATTATAAAACCTTTTCTATATTTGTTTTTTTTAATAAACTTTCAAGATTAGCATACGTGCCTCCAACCTACAATTACTATGGGCAATCCCAATTAATTCAACGGTTGCTTCTTTTCATTATAACTATACTTATGTTTGTTTGTTGTATCTTCTCGTTTATAATCGTTAACGGTAACTACGGTTGTATCTTTTTGTTATAAAGTTGTATCTTTTCCATTTTATGTCTTTTGAACTCTATAAAATTGTGTTGTTCACAAAAATTTTGAACCATCATATCATCATAATTTCACTCTTACTATTTCGCATATCTTTCTCTCAACCGGCTATCTCCAAGCGACTGTTAAACAATTTTCTTTTGATATCTGGCCAGTGGTGACTCCAGCGCTGGTTGTTTTATTTTCTTACTTACTTTCTGTTTTTATTACATTTAGATCTCTGGTTAGTATCATTAAACTCGGTGAAAGAAACTTATAATCCAATGTTAAAATATTATTTTCTGGTACAACCAAAATAATTGATTTTTTTCAAGAAGTGGTTGGAGCTAAATATCATGTTAAAATTGTAAGAAAACCTTTTAAAAGATAGAGACGTAATTGTATGCAATATTTGTTATGATAAAAGTATAACTGGAACATTACGGTTTATATATATATATACTTTGCAAATCATATTTTCAACATTAAGATTAACTTGATTATTTATATAGATTGTATTATATTTTTTTATACAAAACGAGTTCCGTGCGATATCGCACGGGTTCCTTACCTAGTTATTATAATACCAAACTTTTTAACCAAACTATAACTGCACAAGCGAACGGTTGAAGGCGACCACAAAGGCGATGATCTCTATTTTGTTTTATTCCAATTTTTTTTTAAACTCTGGATAATTATGTTATAATAAATTATGAGTATTCCAATTTTCATCATTGATTTTTACAGAGAAGTCAATTCATCAATGCTTAATGCTTTAAGCAATGTGGAAGAAAAAAAATGAGATTCATGGGAGGTTCGCACAGATATTTATTATCGATATCTACCTCTTCTTTTCATCGGTTTTTATGACCTTGCCGGAACCAATTCCGTAGAGATTACATCAATATTGATTTTATTGATTCTCACATTGGTAATGATTTCAGAATGTTTTATGATACTGTTTATTAATGGATCATTCTAAATCTCTTCCGATATCAAATCAGGATCATTACTCGAGTGAGATGTTCCAATATTTGAAAACTAGCAAATCTCATATTTTATTTATATCAGATGAATTAAGATATTGGATTTTATTCCAAAAAAAATATCTATAAATCTAATATAGGATTTAGCCAATGTTATACATCATTGATTCCGACTTGTTATAGCGATTTGGTCTAAATTGAAGCGGTCAACTCCCGCCGAGCACCTATATTCGGACGCCTAATCGACTAGGCGCTCACGTTTTAGAACCTAAGGTGTTTCTAATGCGACATAATCTTGAATATCGCAAGAATATTAACAAGGATCCTTATTAACAATGTTGGTTTTCCATTAATTTGGAAGTCATTTCATGAAAAAATTCTTTTCTACATTTTCTTCTTCTTTGTATTATTCTAGTTATATTTATTGTTTTATTACTCCACGGAATTTGTATGTATTTGGATTATTTACATAAATAAAATAGTTGTTAAAAAAAACACTTTTCAACCGAAGTAAACCGAGTCGATAAATCACCTCTGGTTCAATTGGTCTTCGGTTTAACTTACCAGTTTGATATATTCTTGGTTTACCCCACATAATCAACTCCTTGAATTTCAATCTTCCTCGGCTCTCGATCTGAATCTCTCGCAGGTACGTATTCGATTTCTTTCGTTTTTCTCCGATGCATTTGGATCATTATCTCTGTCATGTTCGGGTGATTTTTTTAGTATCGAATGTTCACATGGCGAACTGGAAACGCACTGTCTCTTCATAAACACTTTAAATTTCTATTACAAGACCTGCTTGTTTCATGTCCAAAATCATGAGTGTTGTTGATTGATGCCTTAAGAAACTGAATTGCAGTTTCTCGTGGATAATGGCAATTTTTTCTAGCTTTAAAATTTGCTCTTTTGTGTGTGTTTTTTTTGTGTTCCAGGAAGCACAAAACAAGGTCGAATCTAGTTAGGGATTTTGTAATGGCAAACACTGCTTGCTTTATGATTGTGGCTCGGAATGATATTCCAATCTATGAAGCTGAAGTTGGGTCTGCTGCTAAAGTAAAATGACTCTGTATTCATTCTTGTTTGATTATACTTTGCTTAATAACTGGAATTTCACCGCCTTCTTGGTTTTTTATATTATAAAGGTGCACATAACGCCATTTTTTTTTTCTATTTGGCAGAGAGAAGATGCGGCTCAACTGCACCAGTTTATATTACATGCCGCGTTGGATGTCGTCCAAGACTTAGCATGGACTACAAGTGCCATGTAAGTATATATTCTCTTGTGAAATTATTTGAAGGATTCGTCTCACTCTCATATATAACGCTTTATCAGGTTCTTGAAGTCCGTCGACAGGTTTAACGATCTGGTTGTCTCAGTGTATGTTACTGCAGGCCATATCCTCTTTTTATTAGAACAGCTATTTTTGCTTCTTCTCCTTCAGATTCATCCATCTAAATGTCTCTCTTTTTATTAGAACAGTTTTTAAATTGGTTATTACTCCCTTAATTTAACAACACATACTCGTCTCATGCTCCTTCATGATTCACGTAATGAGGATGGCATCAAGAGCTTCTTCCAGGAGGTGCATGAGCTTTATATAAAGGTCAAAAAGAAAAATTTATTGATTTTGATAGATTTGTATTTGTTGTCTATGTCTTGATTTGGTTGCACCGTAGCAACACAATCTCTATTGCATCACCATCATGGAAGTTGTTTCCGTTTGTTAATGCAGATTCTTCTGAATCCCTTGTATCTGCCTGGTTCTCGCATCACATCGACGCATTTTGACACCAAGGTACGTGCACTCGCAAGAAAGTACCTTTAGAGAAGACGGAGGTTCTGTTCTGTCTCCAGCTCAGCTTTTCTTGGATCCATATCGCAATTGTTTTTCTAATGCTGGATGTCAGTTCAGTTACATATTTAATTGTTTGTATTACTTTCAAGCACATTCTAATGTTGAAATTCCTTGTTTAGTATGAGAAACCATAGTTTCATCTTTGATTGTTATTGTGGAAAACGGAGAAACTTTATTCAGAATTTCCTTTGCAAATTGCAATATAGATTGGGCTAATGCGCCAATCGCTTAGTCTGAGATTCGTATCATTGTCAAACAACGGTGGCGTTCTCCTTGTTTATATGATCACAATGGATTCAGGGAGCGCTGAAAAGTCTTGATCTTTGATTGTTTCTGTGCTTTGAACAAGATTGATTCCTTGAGCTTAGCATCAGTTGTTCTCGCAGTTATATTTGCTGTTGTTTGTTTTTAAAGTTGCCACGTTTAAGATTATCAAAGGAACTATTATGGTGACTCCTGATTTTGGTTCCAAGAATAGCATTCCTGTATTCTTGTCTGTGTTTCAACTGGTTATCCCCTCTTTGGGAAGGCCCTAAAGCATATATATTATATATATTAGCCAACTTTGATCAAGATCTTGGTATCCGTTTCACTGTGGTTGTTTTTGTTGTCAGAACCGGTTACATTCTTCATCTAATTCTTGTTCCCGTAATCCATTATTAGAAAGTGTTTGAAGGCTCCTCCACTACCCGGAAGCTAACCGAGCAATTCGTTTAGCCTCGTGGAAAGATCTGGGTCGTGCTTAATGCTACTGTCGGAACCATTGGTAACATGTACAGCATCAAGAACATATTAGATTTGTTTCTCTTAGCTGTTTTCAAGAATCTTGTAACTTTATATATCTAGTGATTCTCAGTCTAATACAAAACCTAAAGTCTTCAGTTATGTGACTGCTATATGCAAAACTTTCTCTTTGCCCGAGTTGTAGTTGCCCAATGAAGCATTCATGGGTAGGTATCTGCTAAAATTACAAAAGTTTTGCAGCTTGTTGTGTTGTTATCTCCAAATAAAGTAAAGGACTTATTCTGAGATGCATCTTTTTGAAACTTTGATGTGATTGGTTGGGCTGTAAGAGCCGTAAGAACTGACTTTAGTTTTAATATTAACTAGCTTTTGATCCGTGCACCCACGCAGATGTATGTTCATTTTTTAATTTTTAAAAATCTCATAAATATAATTGTTTATGTTCTTGTTATATATTCGTAATTTTTGACAACGTTGCATCATGTTCCATGTATTTTACGTCTATTTATATGAGATTGTGTTTTTGTTTTATTGTATTTTATCCATTTTACTTGGTAAAGTAAAAATTAAAGTGTAAAATATAAACGTTAAAATTTAAAGTACATTTGCTGGTTTTATGAAATTATAATATTAATATTTGGATTTAAAGTTGATTATGCTTAATAAAATTTTAGATTGATACTTTTTTAAACAGATATATTATTTAGAGAGAAACATTAAAAATAGTGATTGCAAGTTATTAAAAGCAACTTACGAAAATAAGTACACATTTTTGCTAATTTTATTAAGCCACCCTAATTGAAATTAAACGTTTGGGCCATTTTGTTATCATGAAAAATTAGGTAATAATTTAACAATATAGATCGTTGAACGTTGAACATGAAGCAAAGCCCATTTTTTTTATTCGACCTTTATGATATTGATTAGATCATGCATAAGACATCGTCAATGAGAATATTGTTGTCTATAAATGTTTTGCTATCAATAACATTTTGTAAACTTATCATCAATTGTTTGTTTTGTAATGAGTTAGCTAATTTATAAACAACTGGTTATAGGGTTCGTCGGTTTGGATTCAAAAAATATAAATAGTTATGATCTTGGGCCAGATAGATATAATAGGCCCAAAACAATATTATCTTATACGAAACCAAACCCGTGTCGAATTTATGGTGTAGAGAAGTTAATGTATAATAGAGAAGTTAATGTATAAAACGACTGTGCAGAGACCAGTGGTATTTTATTGTAATTTTTAAAGAAAACTTAGGGTCAAGATTAATTTGTACTCATGTTTTAATAATTTAGATTTACAGCTTTTAAATCATCAATCATGCTTTATCTTATTTTTTTAAAGCTACAGCCAAAAAATGAAAAAAATGGCTGTAAAAATCTTATTTTCTAAAGCCCCATTTTTTTGGTTGTAGGAAATATATTGTTGTAACAATCATTTTTAAAGCTATATTACTTACAGTTGAATCAAAAAATCCTACAACTTAAATTCTAGAGTAAAGTTTCTACTGTCTAACTAATCACCCTCAATGGCTTGTAATATTTTAAAATTGATCTTGGTCTTTGTTAATCACATGCATACTCAGAGATGTCTCATGATTAGGTTGGTGATAGTAAAATACTTTTAAGAATTTTATAATAGATGATGGCTCAGCCATATATGTAGCGACCTCCTCTCCAAGTTTCTAGTCTTCCTCTCCAAGTCTCAAGTAGAGTATAAAAGGAGCCTTGAGTCTCATTCCGGAACACACAACATACAAATTTCTCCTCCTCACGGATTCTGATTGTATCTCTCCCACATTTATTATTGGTATGAGTTCTTAAACTCTGTTTTGTATCAATATCAGTTATAACAGTCTTGACATACTTTAAAATATCATTGGTTTACATTTTACAATGAAACTGCTATCCTGGGATGAGACAAAGTTGAAAGCTATATGCTTCCTTTCTGACTAAAATGTCAATGGCTTTTTATCTGTTATTACTCTGCTTTTCTTCAGTTGTTAGCATACCATATAATATTTGTAGATAGCATTTATTTTTCTGGTTTTTTAATTTGTGAAAGCGCAACGTTCATTGAATGTGTTAGTCCAGAAACGAATTGTTTATTATAGTTGGTGGTGCAACTGTAATCGCATATTGCAAAGAGACGTACAACTCTTGAACACACTCAACTAAACTACAAGATTCGTCTAGTTTTCAGCATTGTGTCAGAGAAATGGAGGAGCAAGCTCTGAAGATTAAATCTATTTTCATTTATCCGATCAAATCTTGCCGTGGAATCTCTGTCTCTCAGGCAACTGTAACTCAAACTGGTAAGTCATGAACATCTCTTTCTTCTTGTTTGTTTTTATTCCTGAGAAAAAAACGTTTGTGTTTTAATTTTGTGGAAACTGATATGTATAGGATTTCAATGGGACCGGTATTGGCTAGTTGTGAACTACAAAGGAAGAGCATACACTCAAAAAGTTGAGCCTAAGCTTGCTCTTATTGAATCTGAGCTGCCTAAGGAAGCTTTCTTGGAAGACTGGAAGCCAACAAAGAATTCGTTTTTGGGTGAATATTCTGTTAAAATAGTACACACAGTTTTGTATGAATTGAGACTCAAATCTTGACTATTCATTTTGCAGTTGTAAGAGCTCCTGGAATGAGACCCTTAAAGATACCATTGACTAAACCAAGCTCGGTGGCAGAAGGTGTGTCCATGTGGGAATGGACTGGCTCTGCCTTTGATGAAGGAGAAGAAGCTGCTAAATGGTTTTCTGATTATCTTGGAAAACAAAGCCGTCTGGTTCGGTTTAATAATGGTTTTCATTCTACTTGTGATCTTTTTACAAGCATAAAGTTTTTGATGCATAGAGTTTGCTAAACTTTTTTTTTTTTTTTAAATGATACAGAAACTGAAACTAGACCTTCACCTCCTGAGTATGCAGCTGGTTACTCTACCACATTTGCTAATACATTTCCGTTCATGGTTTCCTCACAGGTGAGCACCCATCCACATTCAAATATCTCTAAGCTATAATATGGCATTGATCATCCTCTTTTGTTATTTGTTCTTAGGCTTCTTTGGACAAGCTGAATACAATTCTTACAGAACCGGTGCCTATTAACCGTTTTCGACCCAAGTAAAAACCATTATTCATCTAAGTTCTTGTTAATATATTCAATGGTGCAACTTTCCTTCATAATCTTGATTTTCTTGGTTCTCTTGTAGCATTCTTGTGGATAATTGTGATCCCTTTGGTGAAGATCTTTGGGATGAAATTAAGATAAATGATCTGGTCCTCCAAGGAGTTAGGCTATGTAGTCGCTGCAAGGTGAATATGATGTGGAAACGTTAAATACTCTCAGAGTCTCAGATTCTTTAACTTGAAAGGTTCTTAACTGTTTCTTTCTTTCAGTTGCCAACTGTGAATCAAGAAACCGGAGTTCCAGATGCAGCTGAACCAATTGAAACTCTGATGAAATTCAGATCAGACAAAGTCTTAATGCCACACAAGAAACCGCATGGAAAGGTAATAGATATTTGAAACGTATAAAAGATTTCAAGTATTCTTGATGTACCTGGTGTGGATGTTAAACCGGTTTGTGACAGGTTTTCTTTGGGAAGGATATGGTTTGGAATTGGAACATAACCAACAACCAAGGCAAAGGCAACAAGACAATCAAAGTTGGTGATTCCATCTCTGTCCTAAGGATGATCTCTTCCGTATCTGAAGCAGCTGTTTAAACTCAAAGCGAATATATAAACATTTTGCTTCTTCTGTTGTGATGTTATCTCTAAATAAATTAAAGAAAGATGCTTTGTTCTTGCTGATGTAACTTACAAACTTCACTTGTTCTGAGTTTCACCTTGTTGAAAGTGTAATTTCATTGGCTTGAATAGCCTCAGTTGATCTTAACCTTTTAAAACCTGAGTACTTGATTTATATCTTGCTTAGGGAGGGTCTCTCTTTAACATTTAAAGTTATTAGACTCCAAAAGTTGTTGAACAGAAACCAAATCAGAAAGCACAAATAATTTTTGCTTCTCTTTAGTCTTTAGCATCATGTGTATTAAATTTATCAAGCAACGAAGCATTGTCGGAACATGATCTTAGAGCATAATGTCTTTTTAACTTTAAAAACATCCTGAATTGGTTTTGTTGAGAAATCAATCTAAATCCCGCACCAAAAGTTAAACAATAATCTTTTAACTCTGAATAGTATGAGACTTTTTTGAGAATGACTTCAAAACAAATTCATGTTGGTTTTGTTTTTTGGACCCAAATTAATATCCTACTACTTTTGGGATAAAATAGACAATCGGTAGAGTTAGAGTTGGACATAATCCAGTCGAAAGTCTTGGCAGCTGTTTATCTTTCATCTCTATCATCTGATTCATTTGTATGATCTATCCAGATGATCCATTCAGATTTTTGTGACTGTTTATTTGTTCATCCAAATAGCTCATCTAGATGAATCATCTAAATGGATTTTATATTTGTTTCTTTATTTTCATTTAGTTAATTTTCATCCAAATGAGTTTAGTAAAAATATTACCAAAATACCCTTGTCTTAATTTAATTATATGTTAAAATTTTACTACAATAATAACTTCTAATAAACAAAAAAAATTGATAAACATGTATTTGATAAAAAAAACTTTAGAATTTCAAACTAAAAAGAGTATTAATAATAAACCGACGGTAACTTCGGTTTTGGTGGAAAACGAGATTTTTCGGTTTTGACGGGAAAACAAGATTTTTTTTCGGTTTTGGCGGGAAAATACAATTTTCGGTTTTGGCGAGAAAACACGTTTTGTGGTTTTGGTGGGAAAACGCGCTTTTGCGGTTTTGGCAGAAAAATGTATTTTTGCGGGTTTGGCGGGAAAACGAGATTTTCGGTTCTGGCGGAAAACACGTTTTTGCGGTTGGTTTTGGCGTGAAAACCCGTTTTGTAGTTTTGGCATGAAAATATGTTTCAGCAGGAAAATACGTTTTTTGCGGTTTTTGCGGTTTTTGCGGGAAAATACGTTTTGGCGAGAAACACGTTTTCGGTTTTTGCGGAAATATGCGTTTTGGCGGGAAAACACGTTTTGCGGTTTTCACTAGAATGCGTTTTGCAGTTTTGGCGGGAAATGCATTTTGATGAGAAAAAGCATTTTTCGGTTTTGGCGGAAAAACACGTTTTGTGGTTTTGGCGGAAAAACGTGTTTTTGTGTTTTGGCGGAAAAATGCGTTTTGGGGTTTTGGCGTGAAAACACATTTTTTGTGATTTTGGCATGAAGACACCTTTTTGCGATTTTTAACGGAAAAACACGCTTTTGCAATTTTGGCAGGAAAACACGTTTTTGCAATTTTGTCCGGAAATGCGTTTTTAGGATTTTGGCGTGGAAAATTCGTTTTTAGGGTTTTAGCGTGAAAAATTCGTTTTTAGGTTTTAGCGGAAAGATGCGTTTTTGTGGTTTTGTCAATTTTCGTTTATGACAAAATAATATTATGTTATGTTTGTAATTTGTGAATTACATGAGAGGCATAATAGACATTATACCATATTGAATGAACCATCTCCATCCAAATGGTCTAAATTGGTTCAGTTGAATGAACTTTAAAATTAAGCCTAAATTTCCGAAAGTCATCCAGATGCATAAACGAACAAAGCTCTCATCTCCATCTAGATGGCTCATCGGGATGGAAAAACGAACAAGCCCTTAAATGTTCAATAATCTTGTGAGTAAGAATATCAGAGACTTTTGCCGGAAGCTGTCCTTAATTGTGGTTACAAAAATTAGGTGCATCAAAATTCATAATGGTGATATAAGGATTAAGTGAGTAATTTTTAATGGTGTAACATCCCTTATATATTAATTAAGAATCATTAAAAAACTGTAACCTATAATTTGTATTAATTACAAAAAAGACTCGCTGATGTGTCAATGCAGCATAAAAATCGATTTAATAATTTGTAAGTCCAAAATTAGTTCTCTAGGAAACGTTATACATATCTAAAATATAATGTTCTCCACTAATTTTAAATCGATGCATTGTATAACCGAATGGTATACTTATAATTTAAACGATCCATCTTCTAACTTCTATCACTTCAAACCGAAATCATTGGTTGAAACGTTTCTATTTTACACCTGCCAGAAAAACATTAAGAATGCTCATTTAGAATTCTCATCTGTTCAATATATATTACAAAAATTAACTCACATTTGATATTGCATCGCATAGTCAACCTGACCGGCCCCTTCTACCAATCAACTCTAGACGGTGCATCACGTATGATATTCCAGATAGTCTTTGCATTCAACTTTGCTTAAATATATAATCCTTTTGTTTCCAAAAGGAAGCGTCTTCTCCACTCACGTTCCATTGCTCATTGCATTATTACCACATTCTCTATCACATCACGTCAGTTGGGTTATTTAGGATCGACACTTACTAGAGTTTTCAATTTGTAAATTTGGATCATCATCTCCGAAATCAGTTCCTTAGGATTTGTTGATACGCAAGTATATTTGTATTTATTAGCCAGTGTCAAATCAAGTAAGTTAATATTTCGGTGTGCAAACTAAGAAATTGTGACTGACAAGGCAAATATGATAATAATGATGTAATTATATGTATCACCAATCTAGATCTGTGTTATGTGAGTGAAAGTTTTTTTTCTGGACATCAAACGACCATTCTATTACTCAAACTTGAAGTAGCCTGGGTAACCAGACCGGAATAGAACAGCCAATAAAATTTACTATTGTGAGTGAAAGTTTACTAACTTGATTCATACAACTATCATATACAATATTTTTTGTTAATATTCTCTTACACTAAACCATAAAAGACCATTTTAATAACTGTGCTGCTAATTTTTTTTGTTAAATACATATATTCTACAATATCGGTTGCAAACAAAAAATTAATTTCATCTTATTTGGACCTTAAGTATAATAATAATTGTGCTCTAAATTTTATGTTGTGTTAATGTGATCTATAAACCAATCATACTTCAAATTATAAGCCTAACCAAATTAGTAGTTATCTTTTTAATATTTTAATTTTCATCTTATGTTCAAAAAATGTAAAAATCTGATATTCTGAAAATTAGTGTAACTTCAAAATCGAAAAATCTATAAATATTATTCACTGATAAGTTAATAAATAAAATATCCAAATGTATCAGACCCATCATAAATTTTAAGTTT
Source organism: Brassica napus (assembly GCF_020379485.1). Lineage (NCBI taxonomy): Eukaryota > Viridiplantae > Streptophyta > Magnoliopsida > Brassicales > Brassicaceae > Brassica > Brassica napus. The sequence continues at coordinate 20,975,298 of NC_063452.1, forward strand.
TGATCCACAATTCCAATTAAAATTGTTCTCGGTCCAACATATAGATGATTATATAAACAATCCAAAACTGTATACATATATACAAAAAATTGTTTATATATAAATCTTAACTTTGTCAATACCATATGTTTTATATTTTAACTATATAACTCACCCTGCGCTTTGCTCAAGTCTTATCCTAGTAGTTTAAATAAAGAGTTTCGCTGGTGAGTATGGTGGTATAAGAAGTGTATCAAATTTGAAAACCGTGTTAGAGATTGGAAATTAAACTAAAGTTTTGTGTGGTATTTGGTTTTCATGAAAATGATATTTTGAAATCAATTAAAATTTCATATTAGTAATTTAGACAAACAATATCTAATATACAAGGAATGTCTAATTTTGATTAATACGATGCATTTTTCAAAAAAGCCTAAAAACAAATTCATACAAATATTATCTTTTCAGTCTAAAATGGATAATATCTTATAAGTTGGTGAGATAGATTTGGGTATGAACTCTTATCTTGCAAGTCTAAAGTGGATAATATCTTACAAGTTGGAGAGATAGAATTGGATATGGACTTGAAGAAAGCCCAGCAACTTTGCTATACTGAGAGAAAGTTTTTTTTTTTTTTTTGAACAACACTGAGAGAAAGTTTAAAGCTACTTTGCTTCCTCTTTCCTCTTGACTAATGTCACATTTTAGATTTGGATCCCATATAGATATTTACTTATTTGGGGGTGTCAAAGTGATAGCATTCATTGGATGGGGCTGGTCCAGTAAAGTAAAGAAAAAAGATTTTAATATGATGGTGATGTGTAACGGATGTCTAACCACAATTTAAAGAGTTGTAGAATTCTTGGAACACTCAAAAAGAAAACTACAAGATTCCTGAGTGTACTTTAGCACTTTTGAGAGAGAAAATGGAGGGTCAAGCTCTGAAGATTCAATCTTTAATCATTTTTCCGATCAAATCTTGCCGTGGAATCTCTGTCCCTCAGGCAACCGTAACTCAGACTGGTAAATCTGAGATATTTTTTTTTTTTAATTGGAGTGAAAGTGAGAAAAGAGATTACATGCATCATGCATGCAATGATAAAATATATATTTTTTACTATGAAGTTGTCTTTGTTAATGGATCTAAATCTATTGGATACTTTTGACATGTATTGTGGAAACTGAAGGATTTGAATGGGACCGGTATTGGTTAGTTGTGAACCATAAAGGGAGAGCATGCACTCAAAACGTTGAGCCAAAGCTTGCTCTTGTTGAAGCAGAGCTGCCCAAGGAAGCCTTCTTTGAAGATTGGGAGCCAACAAAGAACTCCTTTTTCGGTAAATCTGTCATTGGTTTAAAAATTGACAAAAGTTTTGTCATAACTGAGAGTTACAGTGTGTTTGTTTATTTGATCTTGTAGTGGTGAGAGCTCCTGGTATGAGTCTGTTAAAAATTCCATTGACTACACCAAGCTGGGTGGCAGAAGGTGTGTCAATGTGGGAATGGTCTGGGTCTGCGTTTGATGAAGGAGAAGAAGCTGCTAAATGGTTTTCAGATTATCTCGGAAAACAAAGCCGTCTGGTCCGGTTTAACAAAGGTTTTAGCCTTTTCTTGTTCTTGTGATCTTTGTTATAAGCAAAAGATTTTGATGCACTGATAGTTAATCAATTTTTTTTTTAATTAATTTTGATATAGAAACCGAATGTAGAGCTACACCTCCTCAGTATGCAGTAGGTTACTCTACAACATTTTCAAACACATTTCCGTTTCTGGTTTCATCTCAGGTGAGCTAATATCGATAATTCCAATATACATAAAATTAGAATATGCATTTTGATATTTTACCTTTTGTTCTTAGGCTTCTTTGGACCATCTGAATACACTTCTGCCAGAACCAGTGCCTATGAACCGTTTTAGAGCCAAGTAAACTATTATTTCTCTTGAATCCTTTTTAATATCTTCATAATCTTGATTTTCTTGTTTCTCTTTGTAGCATTGTTGTGGAGAATGGTGATCCTTTCGATGAAGATCTTTGGGATGAGATCAAGATAAACGACTTAGTCTTCAAAGGAGTTAGGCTATGTTACCGCTGCAAGGTGAATAATGTGATATATGAACAAGTAAACTACACTTTGATTCTTTAATTTGAAGAATGTTTCTAACTGTTTTTCTCTTTCAGATAACAACTATGGATCAAGACACCGGGGTTCCTTCGACTGAACCAATCCAAACTCTTAGGAAATTCAGATCAGACACACTCCTAATGCCAGACAAGAAATCTCAGAGAAAGGTCAGTTATTTGAGACCTCTAATAAAAGGATTTCAAGCTCTTCTTGATGCAGCAAATGATATCGGTTTTGGTTTATGACAGGTTTTCTTTGGTAAGGAGATGGTTTGGAATTGGAACATATACAACAGGCAAGGCAAAGGCAAGAAGACAATCAAAGTTGGTGATTCCATCTCTATCCTAAGTAAGATCTCTTCCATAACTGAAGCAGCTACTTAAAAGTCATAAAATATAAACATATGTTGTGTTGAGTGATAATCATCTGAAAATAAAGTAGAGAGAGATACTTTCTTAATCATGTAAACTATTATAAACTTCACCTTGTTGGAAGTATTATTTGGTTTGAATAGTTTTAATTGTTTCTTGCCTTTGAAACTCTTTTTACTCATTACAAGAAGAAGAAAGAGCCAAAATGTGCAATACTACAATACATTAGATTCCTTAGAGGTCTCTTGATTAACATTTCAACTTATCAGACTCCAAGAGCTGTTGAACAGCAACTAAATTAGGAAGCACAACAGCTCCAGCTTCTCTCCAGTCTTTAGCAGCTTCTGTCTCAAACCTATCAAGCAACAAAGCATGCATCCCAATACTCTTCGCCGAGACATAATCTTTACGCATACTGTCTCCAATATGCAGAACCTGTTCAGGCGCAATGTTGTTCCCCGCTCTCTCTAACGCCAACTTGTATATCCTCGGATCTGGCTTCTCTATCCCTTCCATACCAGAGAACACACCAAAGTCCCACTCTCCCTAAATACCAGATCAACCAAAACATGAGTCAACTTTTGAAACACAATGAGTTCTGTTCATTAGCGAGACTATTCAGTACCTTGTTCAAACCCAAGGCAGGTAAAATAACTTCTTGATATCGATACTCCGCATTGCTAACAAGTCCAACAATCAGCCCTTTCTCCCGTGCCCATCTCAAGAAAGGTCGAGAATCTTGAAACACAGAGTAAGGTGCAGCAGAACCAAACGTCGAATAGATTCTTCTAAACACTTTCTCAAACGTTTCCTCATCATAGTCATACCCTGCCTAATCATAACCAAACCCCTTAACCTCAAAGTAACCAACACACATAAGGAGATTAAAGAATCAAATTCAAATATACCTTGACGAATGAATCTCTCACGCAGGTTTTCCACCAAGCAATGTTTGGCATTTTGGAGAAACCGAAACAAGGATACTTTTGAGCCATGTCTGTATAAGCAATTTTGAAACCTTCATGGACTCGTGTATAATCAGGACAAGGCAAGCCAACGGCTTTAGCAGCCATACAATAGTAATCACCAAGCTCTCCTTTGTATGCAATGAGTGTACCAGTTACATCTACTGTGATACACCGTAGCTTCGACAAAAGCGACATCGTTTTGGGGAAGATTCTTTTAACACAAAGCTGCACAATAAACCACCAAAGATGATCACTTTGCTAACATACAGATGCGAAATGAAGATCCTTTTTGGCTAATTAATAACACAGAGCAAATAAATGATCAATCTAATATCATTAGTAGAATCTTATCATGGTACGGACATAAAGACGAAGGCTTTATACAAAAAAGCACGAAACTTTCGTAGAGAGAGAGGTTTGAGGTACCCAGAAGCTGAGAATCGAGAAGTGTTTCACATGGAAGACATTGGTTTCTTCTTCAATTGGGTTGTTATCTACTGGAAATGAGATCAGGAAGAAGGGTCTGTCTTTGTTTTATACACACGAGGTTTAATCTATTACAAGAACAATAAATAAAGTTGAATCTATACGTGTTTACGTGTGATTGCGCACACAGACAAAATCGACAAAGCTAATTGGATTTTAAACCACAATTAATATTCTTTTGGTGCGAGATAAGATTTCTTGATAAGTCGGATTATATATTTATAGACTTTAAAAGGTTTATTGATTGCTTATTTTGAGGGCGAGTTCGAGGATGTTTTCGTAATTTATCTGGAGAGAAATTAATCCATTGGATTGGCGTGATAGTGGCCTGCTGTATTGTTTAAACCCGAAACCGGTTTTACGTTTTCGATATTTTATCTGCCCATTCATTTACTCTTTTTTTTTTTGGTAAAATCATTTACATTTTCTATTATTAAATGAATTTAACTGTACTTTTATTATTAAAGACCTAATTGATGAGAAACAATCTGCAGTATTAGCTCTTGATCCACCATAAGTTGTTGGAACATATATGTAAAAGAAGGGAAGGCATCTTTATTGGTAAGAAAAAGGTTAACGACCTATTTCCACACCAGCACTATCGTATAGTAACAGATCCATACAAACTTTACACCTAGTCTCAATTCCACACAATTTAAGTATGTAAACCTATTTCTCCCCAAACCGAAAGTTCAAAACCCAAGTCCCCCTGAAGTTTGAAGAAAAACTAATACCGACAAATCCTGGTTTAAAGTAGGTTTAGTATTTTTTGTTTTAAAACTAAACCAATGACTAACCTAATTAAACCCAACATGACCCGATTACGATCTAATTAGAGAATTAAACCGGATTAACCCAAAATTAAAATCCCAAGCCCTAAATCTCCAAATCAGAAAATCTCTCTCTCTCTCTCTCTCGAGAGAGAGAGAGAAGAGAGAGAGAGAGAGATCGAGAGAGAGAGATCGATCTCTCTCTCTCTAGAAGATCTCTATCTCTCTCTATCTCTCTCTCTCTATCTCTACTAGCTCTCTCTCTCTCTCTCTCTCTCTCTCTCTCTCTCTCTCTCTCTCTCTCTCTCTCTCTCTCTCTCTCTCTCTCTCTCTCTCTCTCTCTCTCTCTCTCTCTCTCTCTCTCTCTCTCTCTCTTGATTATGTCTATTTTTTAATTTTTTTTTTCCAGAAATCAACACATGGATGATTCATGGACCCATGTTAACGTGGAATGGAATGAGCTTCCAGACTCATTACTCATAGTCTCAGGGTGTGTGGGAAAGGGAAATGGATGAGAAGGTTTTGATTTTTCAATTTAGGGTTCTTAAGAAAATTGAAATTGATTTGGGATTTTTTTAACCTTTAGTAGATGTCGGGTCGGGTACGTAGTTAGATAGGAGGGTTGGGTCGGGTTTTAAAACTGGTTCCGTCCTCTGTTTACGTGTGGTTTAGGTTCTAAACAGTTAAAACCAACTCAAATATTCGTCCGGGGGGAATCGGGGTTCGAACTTTAGTTTTGGGGAAAAATAGGTTTATTTACTTAAATTGTGTGGAATTGAGACTAGATGTAAAGTTTGTGTGGTTATGTTACTATACGATAGTTCTGGTGTGAAAATATGTAGTTAACCCGCAAGAAAATAAGAGAACCTTGTTTAGATGATACTTTGGAATTAACGATAATACAATCTTTCTTTTGGTGAATAATAAAAAAAGAAAGTCATACCATGAAAGTAGAATGTACGTAGTTAAGTAGGGTGTTTGAATGCGTTTCCCAGATTCATTGAACATATATCTAAATAATTCTTGGTTTTTGAATTACTTTTTCATACTCTCTCCGTTTCAATATAGATGATGTTTTAGAAGGATTATTCTGTTTCAATTTACATGAAGTTTTGAGATTTTAATGTTAACTTTAATTTTATTGGAAACTGTTCAACCAATTAGATTTTACCGTCATTTTTATAATTGGTTAACTGATTTTAAAATTATATCTTTAAAATGTTTTTTTAAGAAAAAAGTAATTTTCTTGATCGTTGTGCAATAAGGCAAAACATCAACAATTATGAAACGGAGGGAGTAGTTCTAACCTAACCTTTTTCTAGAATTTTGAATATATCTATATTATAATAGTTGAGTTTTCGCTCACTCCTCAGCGCACCACGTCAGCGTTTTGTGGGCTCCACTTTTAAAAAGTGTGAAAAAGTGTCACACCCATGGCTCGAACCCAGGTTATTGAGATAAAAACACCAACATTTATACCACTAAGCTAAATGATACTTTGTACATTGATGGTCGAACCTAATATATATTTATGAAGATCGAAAGCCCTTGCTTCTTCGGCTTCCTCTGAGGGTCGGGCCTACAAGTGTATTATGGGTTTCATTTTTAAATGGTATTCATCACGTTATATGAAAAAAGAGCTCAAGTTTGCAACAATTATAGTTTTCCTATATTGTAAACTGTTGTCGTTTAACATGAGTTTGGGTTATTTTCATCATTGTCTCAAACAAGTCTGAGTTACAGAATTGCGCCATGTGTCTGTTCGTAATTTATTTTTTCACCGGTGAACTCTTCATGTCCACATCTTAAATCGCTTGATCATAAATGTTCCTGATTTGTAGCCCCTATATAAACCCTATATATATTATTCTCATCTTTGATGAACCCAATCCGCATCTCCACAAAACTCATTGATTCCTCTTAGCTTTAACCATCTTCTAAAAAATGTTTCTCTCTGCCTCTCCAGTTCCTTAAACTGGCATCCCGGCGTCCGTCACTCAACCTTCGAGTCTCTCCGTCTTGGTCATAGTAGTCAGAGCATAGCCTCTGGCTTCCTCCGCTTCTGGGATTCTCTGAACTTCAAGAAAGACAGGGAGTTTGTGGGAATCATGGTTCTCTTCCTTGATGAAAAGGTATGTTAATCTTCGATCTATCACACTTATTTAACATAATTGTTTTAATTTTTTCTTGATTCTTTGTTGAATAATATTATTTGCAGATTCCGTGATTCATGGGTTTACTCCCGTCGGACGGGCTAATCATTACATGTCATCTTTGAAAACAGATTATATTGTGAAAGTCTATCGTTTTGAGGTTGCTAGGTGCTCAAGCATGTACAAGATAACTGATCATTCATTCCTCATTCGTTTCATCTCACTAACCATTATTGATGAAGTCATCCCGGGTTCTCCTGAGATCAATCTCCAGTCAAGATTATACTGTTCGACATTCTCCAAGTGATTGCGAACACAAACCTAGAACTCTCAAGTATATTATCATATTGTATATGGGTTTATATTATGTTTCGATATCATAACTGATATTTAAACTCGCAGATGTGGTTGGGCAAATCCGTTATATCCAGGGCTCTGACCTCACCAAAGAAACAACCCGAGTCGTTATTTGTCTCCTCATTGATCTGTAAGAAATAATCAACACATAATTCCCTTTATATTACTATTTATATTGTGCTAACATCAATTATAAAAAATATTTTTTACCCAAGATTTGTGGACGTCTATTTATCTCCCTTAATTATCAATCTAATTATACATAAATCCTTATTTTACAACTTAAAAGAAACCACAATAACCCAGACAATCAAAACACCAAAAACTAGAATCCTAAAAAAGACGAATCATTAATGATCACCTCTCTTTTTCACTACAAGAAAACATCGGTATTCTGACGGACATTCCGACGGAAAAAGAAATCCTCGGAATATCCCGAGAAATTTCCGAGGAAATTCCAAGGAAACACAAAATTTGGTTTCCTTGGAATTTCCTCAGAATATACCGACGGAATTCCGAGGAAATACTAATCTGTCGGAATATTCTTATGGAATACCGAGGAAAAACGTATTTCTCGGAAAAAACTGATGAATTCCGAGGATATATTATAGCCGTTAGAGAGCCGTTGGGGTATTTTAAAAATTCAGAGAAAATTCCGACGAACTAGCCGTTTCCGTCGGAATTTCCTCGGTCTGTCGGCAGGATTTCAACTATAAATACAAGCACCTCTCTTTCTCTTCATTCACTCCATATCTTCATTCTCCCTCTTACTCTCTTTATACACGAATTTGATTCATAAAAAACATGTCTTCTTTAAATTATTTTTGTTCTTGGATCGATCGACCTCATTTGGATCCGAACACGAGATTGCTTACGAAAGAATACCAACGAGGTATAACCAAATTCATGGGGTTAGTTCACAGACAACCGGAAGCAAAAACAGGTATGTTAAGATGTCTTTGCTCTAATTGTAAAAATAGAAAGGTTATTAAAGAGTGGGATGTTTGGACTCATCTATATTTGAGTGGGTTTACACGAAGTTACAAAATTTGGTATCATCATGGGAAAACTGATTATGAACATGGTTGTACTAGCGAACCTCAGCCAGCGGTTAGAGTAGAAGAACCAATTAGAACAGATGTAGATTATGGTGTAGGTACTGAGCAGATGGTAAATGATCATTTTAGAGGGGAAGATTTATCCAATGCACAAGCTAGGAGATTTTATGATATGTTGGATGCTGGAAAGCAACCATTGTACGAAGGTTGCAGAGATGGTCATTCAGCTTTATCATCTGCTACAAGATTGATGTGCATTAAAACAGATTATAATTTGGCTGAAGACTGTGTGGATGCGATTGCTGATTTTGTAAAAGGTATTCTACCCGAGGATAATGTAGCTCCTGGTTCATACTACGAGGTTCAAAAACTCGTAGCTGGTCTTGGTTTATCGTATTAGGTAATAGATGTATGCAGCGACAACTGCATGATTTATTGGAGGGCGGATGAACAGCGGGTTACATGCAAATTTTGTGGAAAGCCTCGTTATAAAGATACGAGTGGAAGAGTTCTAGTGCCATATAAAAGGATGTGGTATTTGCCTTTGACGGAAAGGTTGCAGAGGTTGTATCTGTCTGAACGAACAGCGCAACCAATGAGATGGCATGCGGAGCACTCAACAGATGGTGAGATCAGACATCCTTCAGATGCAAAAGCGTGGAAGCATTTCCAATCAAAGTATCCCGACTTTGCGTATGAGAGAAGAAATGTCTACCTTGGATTATGTACTGATGGTTTCAGTCCGTTTGGCAAGAGTGGAAAACAGTATTCTCTATGGCCCGTCATTCTTACACCATACAACCTACCCCCAAACTTGTGCTTGCGACGAGAGTTTTTGTTTCTCTCGATTCTTGTTCCCGGACCAGAGCATCCTAAGAGATCACTTGATGTGTTTCTTCAGCCACTAATATATGAGTTGCAACAACTATGGGCTCAAGGTGCTGAAACATACGATGTTTCGTGTAAAGAAAACTTTCAAATGCGGGCAGTACTAATGTGGACAATAAGTGATTTTCCAGCATATGGTATGTTGTCTGGATGGACAACGCATGGAAGGCTATCATGTCCATATTGTCAAGATAACACTGATGCTTTCCAACTAAAACACGGAAGGAAAACGTGTTGGTTTGACTGTCACAGGAGATTCCTACCACCTGATCATCCATATCGTAGGAGTAGGAATTTGTTTACGAAGAACAAGAGGGTGTTTGACAGTCCACCTCCGGAAATTTGTGGGAAAGATTTGAAGATACAACTAAGAGATTTTGGTGCAGAAAGGACGCCATACGTCGGTGGACATGAGCGTTTTCCGGTAGATGCTGTTGGAGAACTACATAACTGGCACAAAAAAAGTATTTTCTGGGATCTGCCATACTGGGAGGATCATCTGCTAAGGCATAATTTAGATGTCATGCATATTTAGAAGAACTTTTTTGACAATCTCATGAACACGATCCTTAAGGTTCAAGGTAAAACAAAGGATAATTTGAAGTCAAGACTGGATTTGGTCGATATATGTGCTCGTTCAGAACTTCATGTTGATGAGAATGGCAGGGCTTCTTTTCCCATATACCGACTTGATGCAGAGGGAAAAGATGCGTTCTTTGATTGGATTTCAAACGATGTGGAATTTCCAGACGGTTACGCATCAAATTTGCGTAACTGTATCGACAGAAAGGAAGGAAAGTTTACTGGCTTGAAAAGCCACGATTGCCATGTAATGATGCAGCGCCTCCTTCCGTTCGCCTTCAAGGAACTATTACCACGAAATGTTCATGAAGCAATTGCAAGGATAAGTGGTTTCTTCCGCGATTTATGCACGAGATCAGTGACTCTTGAAGGTATTGAAAATTTGAAGACTAACATAGCCGTGATTCAGTGCTACCTTGAGAAGATATTTCCTCCCTCATTTTTTGATGTTATGGAGCATCTTGTTATTCACCTGGCAAGAGAATTGGAACTTGGTGGTCCTGTGCAGTATAGATGGATGTATCTGTATGAGCGGTATATGTTCCATTTGAAGAAGATGGTGAAAAATTTAAGTAGGGTGGAAGGTTCTATAGTCGCACAGATGATCAATCAAGAAACTTCAAACTTTGCCGAGTACTACTTTCCAACAGAAGTTCAGACCAAAAACAGAAGACCTGCTCGGCATGATGATAGAGGTGAACGGGCAACATATCATGTTACGGTTCCAGACATTTTCACAGACGTTGGACGACTTAGCGTAAAACCAAAGGACCGTCGACTTACTGAGCAGGAGCGCAGTCATTTGCAAACATATTTGCTCACCAACTGCGAAGACGTTCTTCAATATGAGAGGTAAATAAATTAGCTTACAAATTTTTATTTTAACAAGTTGAAATTTAAATCTTAATTAATTACATTACTGTCATCATATACAGGATTTTCATGGCAGAAAAGCGGTTCGAGTATAGATACGCCACAGAGGATGAACTAGAAGAAATGAAGCAGAGAGAATTTACTGGATGGATGTTTACTTATGTGAGTGCATTAAACAAATTAAAATATATTTTATCACATATTTATACTAATTCACATTTATTGATATAACATATATATATATATGTGCTATTAATAGGTGTCTGCTAGTTTGGCCAGAGGTGAAACATTTGACGATTGGATACGTGAGATGGTCGTTGGACCAAACTTTGTTGTGAAGTCATATCCGAGATTTTGTACTCGAGGATATGCATTCACAACTCAGAAGAGGAGACGTTCGAGTACGACTTATGATGCTGGCGTTTGTTCTGCATCAGGAGATGATGTATACTACGGACACATACATGAGATTTTGGAAATCAAGTATTTGGGCATGGTTGGATTGCGCTGTATTGTTTTCTATTGTGATTGGCACGACAACACTCCAGATCGAGGTGTGAGAACAGATGCATTTGGTGTTACATCAGTAAATTCGAGGCGAAAGCTGCAATATTATGATCCTTTCATTTTTGCTTCTCAGGCCGATCAGGTAATTAAATGTTAATTATTCAGAATGATTCATCATCATATGTATTAATTTATAATTTTACTAATAATTTTCTAAATGTTACAGGTTTGTTATATCAAGTACCCCCGGGTAAGGAACAGAGATGATCCATTGGTTACTGTTACAAGACTCAACCCGAGAGGCCGAGTTCAGGGAAGTTCTGAGCTGGAAGACCCACTACAACCAAGCACATCCGGCAACTTAAGTGCAGCAGAAGATTTAGCTGGAATTGGCCTTGTAGTCGATTTAACCGACTTCGGAGAGGAAGCCGTCGTTCACGTAGAGGATGAACCAGTGATTGGAGAGTTTCTCCAAGATCCAGATTCAGATTCATCTGGTGATGACGACTCGGAAACAGACTACCATTGATTTTTTTTTTTTTAAAGAAATACCAAGGAATTTGTTTTTCCTCAGAATTTTATCGGAATATTCTGAGGCTTTTCCGAGGAAACAAGGTTTTTAAATCGAAAACAACGTTTTTCTATTTGAATAACACTTATGTAACCCTTATTAAGTGTCTTAGACTTATTATGTAGTCAAAAATTTGTTTCTTACCTTATAATAAACACTTTTTCGATTGTATGAACGAAATCCCCACAACATAAGAGAAACACTTATACACTTTAATGAACGGTAAAGGGAATACTTACAATTCGTTTTGAAATTTTGTTATTTCATGGTTTATGCTCATCTATACAAAGAATCATCAATGGTATGCATTACAATTGAATAAGAAATGAAATACGGCAAAAAAATTGATGTTTTGAAACCCCAAACACTAGTTCCTCGGTATTTCCTCGGAATATTCCGACGGAATTCCGAGGAAGATAAGGGTTTCCTCAGAATTCCCTCGGAATATTCCGAGGAAATACCGAGGAAATAGGGATTTTAAATCGAAAACAACGTTTTGCGGTTTGAATAACACTTATATAACCCTTATTAAGTGTCTTAGACTTATTATGTAGTCAAAAATTTGTTTCTTACCCTATAATAAACACTTTTCCGATTGTATGAACGAAATCTCCACAACATAAGAGAAACACTTATACACTTTAATGAACGGTAAAGGGAATACTTACAATTCGTTTTGAAATTTTGTTATTTCATGGTTTATGCTCATCTATACAAAGAATCATCAATGGTATGCATTACAATTGAATAAGAAATGAAATACGGCAAAAAAATTGATGTTTTGAAACCCCAAACACTAGTTCCTCGGTATTTCCTCGGAATATTCCGACGGAATTCCGAGGAAGATAAGGGTTTCCTCAGAATTCCCTCGGAATATTCCGAGGAAATACCAAGGAAATAGGGGTTTTAAATCAAAAACAACGTTTTGCGGTTTGAATAACACTTATATAACCCTTATTAAGTGTCTTAGACTTATTATGTAGTCAAAAATTTGTTTCTTACCCTATAATAAACACTTTTCCGATTGTATGAACGAAATTCCCACAACATAAGAGAAACACTTATACACTTTAATGAACGGTAAAGGGAATACTTACAATTCGTTTTGAAATTTTGTTATTTCATGGTTTATGCTCATCTATACAAAGAATCATCAATGGTATACATTACAATTGTTTAAGAAATGAAATACGACAAAAAAAATTGATGTTTTGAAACCCCAAACACTAGTTCCTCGGTATTTCCTCGGAATATTCCGACGGAATTCCGAGGAAGATAAGGGTTTCCTCGGAATTCCCTCGGAATATTCCGAGGAAATTCCTATATTCCGAGGGAATTCCGAGGAAATAGGGGTTTTAAATCGAAAACAACGTTTTGCGGTTTAAATAACACTTATATAACCCTTATTAAGTGTCTTAGACTTATTATGTAGTCAAAAATTTGTTTCTTACCCTATAATAAACACTTTTCCGATTGTATGAACGAAATCCCCACAACATAAGAGAAACACTTATACACTTTAATGAACGGTAAAGGGAATACTTTCAATTCGTTTTGAAATTTTGTTATTTCATGGTTTATGCTCATCTATACAAAGAATCATCAATGGTATGCATTACAATTGTATAAGAAATGAAATACGGCAAAAAAAATTGATGTTTTGAAACCCCAAACACTAGTTCCTCGGTATTTCCTCAGAATATTCCGACGGAATTCCGACGGATATTTTACTATCCGTCGGAATTTCCTCGGAATATTTTCATTTAACCGGGAAAATATTTCGCGAAAATTGAAATTAGAATTCCGACGGATAGTATCCGTCGGACCCTAGGTTTTATAACCACGAGCCGCTTCTTCTTCCCCATTTCTCTCTTCTTCCTCTGCGCGACTCCTCCGGCGATTTCCCACTGAAATCCGACGATATCTCCGGCGATCTCCCCATTCTCTTACACAAATCATGTAAGGACCCTATCCCACTCTCTTAAGTTCTATTTCTTAGGTTTTTGTGTAGTTTTGATAGATTTTTGTTAGGGTGATTGGTTAGGATTGTGATTTGGTTGTATAATAGGTTTAGAATTGTGATTTGGTCGAATAATTTGTTTTGTTGAATTGATTTAGAACTTTTTAATAATTTTTTTATTTTTTTTTTGTATTTATAAAATCGATTTTTGTATTTTACAAAACAATTTTTGTATATAAATTTGATTTTTTGGATTTTATAAAATGTTTTTTGTATATAAATTCAATTTTTTGGATTTTACAAAACATTTTTAATATCTATAAAATTTTTTTTGTGATTAAAAACTATTATTTGGGATTTAAAAAAAAATATATATATATATATATTATTAAAACTATTTTTTGTAATTATTAAACTATTTTTTATTTATTAAACCTATTTTTTGTTTATTATAACTATTTTTATATATTTATTAAACATTTTTAATATCTATAAAACTTTTTTGTGATTAAAAACTATTATTTGGGATTTTTTTTAAAAATATATATATGTATATATATATTATATAAATTTCTATATTTATTAAACTTTTTTAATATTATTAAAACTATTTTTTCTAACTATTAAACTATTTTTTATTTATTAAAAATATTTTTTGTTTATTAGAACTATTTTTATATATTTATTAAACATTTTTAATATCTATAAAACTTTTTTTGTGATTAAAAACTATTATTTGGGATTTAAAAAAAAAAAAAAATATATATATATATATTATATAAATTTCTATATTTATTAAACATTTTTAATATTATTAAAACTATTTTTTGTAATTATTAAAATATTTTTTATTTATTAAAACTATTTTTTGTTTATTAGAACTATTTTTATATATTTATTAAACATTTTTAATATCTTTAAATCATTTTTTGTGATTAAAAACTATTATTTGAGATTTTTTTTTTAAAAAAAAATAATTTATATATTTCTATATTTATTAAATATATTTTTTTTAATTTACAGGTCTCATGATGATCAGACCCGGCCTCGACAGCGTCGTGGTCGTGGTGGTACGGGGAACAAGTCTCGGGATTCCAGCCATTTTCAGGATTCCCCTTCGTCCCACAGCTCCTACCATACATCTCCCTCTGCTGCAGCCTCTCCTGCTCCTCTCGCTCCCGCTGCTGCATCCGTTCATGCTCCTCCGGGTCCTCCGGGAGTGATGAGTGTTGCGGAGTTGGTTCAACAGCCCGGTCGTGACCATCTTCCCTATCTCACTCCGTATCCACATGGACGGGGTCAAACATGGTAATTAAACATATTTTTTTTTTCTTTAAATTTGGATTCATTATTAACCGTTTGTTCTTTTTATTAGGTTCAACCGATCCGGGAACGAGATCAGCGCATGGATCAACCGTATGATGTACTCGGCCCTCGACAGGGGACATCCGACTTTCACTCACTTCCCTACCGACAAGCAGCATCTGTGGTTTCGTCAGTTTGCGGTAAGTATTCTAATTTTTTACTTATATTTTTAATCTTTAATATAAATTTTCTACTAATTGTGTTTTTTTTTTCAGCAAGAGTTCAACTGGAATTCCGATGAGACGCTCTTTATCTATCACCGCTTCGTCCATAAAGTTATGGACAACTATGGGAACCAGATCCATGAGTGGAAGAAGAAGTGGGAAATCAATAAGGTTCGATTTAATTTATTAAACAATTTTTTAATTTATTAAACTATTTTTTAATTTATTAAACTATTTTCTTTTTTTTTATATTAAAAGGTCCCAAAGTCGATGAACGACACGGTCAGGAAGGAGTTGTGTGCGCATTGGGATAAGGAAGCGACGAAAGAAACTTCTTCCACCAACTCCACCAACCGCAGGAGCGACCGTAAAGGGAAGAGCATCTACAAGCATAACTTGGGTGCTCAATCTATTGCCACTCTGGGAGATCGCATGGTAAGTTCAACCATTTTTTCTTCAATTATTTGAGTTTCAGAATTTTAATTTATTGTGCATTTCTTCTAATTTCTAATGTTTCTTTAATTTATGTTTTTTTTCAAGGCGGAAGAAAATTATGGCGAGCCGGTTGATGATCTCGCCCTAATGAAGATGACGTATACCAACAAGAAGACCAGCCAGATTGATGACGGTCTTGTGAGGGACGTGTTCGACCTGGTCCAAACTCAGGTGATAGACGAAGTGTCTCAGCTTCAAACCGAGGATGACGCTTCGACGGCTTCGACCAACTTGTCCCGGTTTCGAATCAACGAAATCGTTGAATCGGTAAGTTCTTTTTTTTAAAGTTCAATTTATTTATTTCTTGATTTTTATTTTATCATCAATTTATATTATTTAAATTTGGTTATTTATATTTCAGTCGGTTCAAAAGAAGAAGGGACGTTTGGTCAGTTTGGGTCGTCGCTCCCGGTCGGCTGCTCCTTCTTCTGCACCACCGCCATATGTTGATCCTGAAGTTCTTACGGCTCAGCTGAAGGACAAGGATGATCGGATATCTGCGTTGGAGACCCAGATGGCAGCTCAACAGGCGGGCTATGAGACACAGAAGAGGTTGAACGAGCAGATGATGGAGATGATGAAGAGGATGTACCCGAACGAGGTGTTCCCGAACATTCAAGACCCTTAGTTTTTTTTTTTAACCAAAAACTCGGAATGTTTTATTTTTATTTGTAGAACTTTGAATTATCTAATATGTTTTCAGTTTTAATTTTTAATTTATATTTTCGAATTTAAATTTCACAAATTTTAATTTTTTTTAAAAAAATAATTTTTTTAAAAAATTATTTTTTTCGAAATTCCGAGGAAAAGCACCCTCGGAAATTTCCGACGACTTTTTCCTCGGAATAAGTCGTCGGAATTTAAAAAAAAATCCGAATGAATGTTCCTCGGAATTTTCCGAGGACCTTTTCCTCGTAATAAGTCGTCGGAATTTTTTAAAAAAATCCGAGGGAATGTTCCTCGGAATTTTCCGAGGGGCTACGTTCCTCGGAAATTTGCAAGGGCCACGTTCCTCGGAAATTCCCGATGCAAATTCCGAGGAATATTTCGTCGGAACTTCCGAGGATTGGACCATCGGAAATTTCCTCGGAATATACCGAGGAAGTCCTCCCTCGGTATATTCCGAGGAACTTTCCGACGATCTAGTGGTCCTCGGAGTTTCCTCGGAAATTCAGTTCCTCGGAATTTCGTCGGAAATTTCCGAGGGATTTCCGAGGAAAAATGAATTTCCGAGGAGTTATTTCCGAGGACTTTTGTCGTCGGTATGTCGTCGGAATAGCGTTATTCCGACGACATACCGACGATTTTTTCCCTCAGTATGCCGCTGTTTTCTTGTAGTGTTTGTCTAATCTTACAAATAAACTTCAAAACAAATATACCAAACTAATCAACTCAACTAAAATTCAACGACACATACATTGGCCAGCTAAACAAATACAAACTACACGGCCAACTATTTAACAATTTACAAACTTACTTTTGCAGATGCTTACGAAGAAGACGAAGACAACAACCAAGATCAGTGAAATTACTTAAACAAAAAAAGCAGAGTAAGTTACAAACGCTGATAAATACAACTAACAATGATTTTTGTTTACATATTACCCATCAAATAAAAAAGAAACAAACACAGCCACACCAGGAGATACAAGAGACAATCCCAACAGACACAAAGGCGGCAACAACATCTCCACCTGCTCACTCTTCTTGTCTTATGAAAATAGCTTACATGCTCAATGTCACAGACCAATGCTCTTGTCTTCTTATGAAAAATACATATATTCGTTTAAAACCCATTACGACCCAAATATTAATTGTCACTCATTTTATAGTTATTTCTACAAGTCTTCATGTATTTGTTTTAAAGGTCCAGTAAAAGAAACAAGTTTAAAAATAAAAAAACATATAACCAACATAATAAGAATAAAAAAAATTATTACTTAATACACACAACTTACACAACTAAACTAGAGAAAAATTATCCAGAAACAAAAGGTACTCTCAACAATCTTAATATAATTTATGTAATCTCAACAATACAAGTAACAAATTAAAAAGACAAACAAACAATAAGTTTCAATGACACAGCAAGCAACACCACGAATTATATCAATCACATTACTAACACAGTTTAGTTCTTCATAAGTGGAGAACAGTGCATACACAGTTCATCATCACAACTCTAATCCTATAACAATAAAAAAACTTGAAAAACTATGATTAACCCACAACGCAAAATTCACAGCTACAATAACCCTAAAAAATATTGAGATGAAACAAAACTCTGTCCACAACCCCGCGCTTGCGCAGAGGCATTGCCCCTAGTAACTAGTAGTACTTGAAAATACAAAGCCAAATCTCAAACAAGACAAGGACAAAACTATATACAATGGTGGGAAATAATGAGCAGTGCTTGAAACAGAATTACCTATGCTTTTACCGGCTTTAAATTGTTTGATAGGGTGTATCAAAACTCTTGAGTTCTTGTTGGTTTTCAACTGCCCAATACATCGAAACTGACTGATCAATTTCATTTATCTTGTATTCCCATTTTGTTTCTCTTCTACCTATTGATTCACTTCATTACTACATCAGCTGCTTTTAAAGTTGGCTCTTTTACTAGGCAATGACACTGTAGAACTTCTTGAGTCTCTTGCTTTGATTGAGGAGGTGCATTGTAATTCATAAAGATATCGACAACTGAAGGCATTACTTAAGCACAAAAATAAGCAAAACAATCTCAGTAAAAAGGAAAAAGCTTGCATGCACCGAAATTCATCGCTTACCCGATTATTCTCTTTTGAGTTGTTTATCTTTTTCCCCAATTTTATTTTCATGTGTCCCTTTGTTTGATTGTGATTGTTTTGGTGCGTATGTTACATCACTTGATGGAAAAATTACATCCTGATAAGGAAACTATTGTGATTGTTCTACAAGATACTTCGTAAGACACATTTTGAGAGCACATATAAGCTCTCGAGTCATTCAAACACCACATGCACTAACCAATCAATTTCTTTTGCCAGTGAAAATTGCTAACACACCTCAATAAAGGCTTACAATATAATTTAGCTAATTATATCTTTGTGCCTAATTATGTGTTACCAATCAAACCAAGAGAGTCATTGTGCCTAATTATTTCTTTTTGCTAGACATTTAGCTATACTACATTTCAAGTAAGGCTTACAATATGATTTAGACAAATGAAAGAAAATACCTCTTCAGAAACTAGACCTGTGTTTTTATATGGAGTTTTGGAATTAGACAAAGTATAAGTGATACAGTTGTCTTCTTCATGCATTGCTTCTTGTGTTTCTGTTGGTTTGATTTCTAAACAACATTTATAAGCATAATCAATCTATATTCTTTTAAATTGTTCAGTTTTATTAAATTTTAGTTTATATATCTCATATTGGTTCATATATTGATGATTTATAATAAATTTGAAACAAATCATTATTTTTAGGTTTTTAAAATAAAATTATTAGATCAATTATGAAATAAACTTTTTTCAAAAAAATTCAAAAAAATAAAATCGTAAAATAACTTTTTAATTGTTTTTATTTGGTTTAAATGATATTTTTACTAACCATTTAGGTTAATTTGACATTGTGTGGTTTACTTTTGCATTTCTATTGAAATTTTAGATCATTCGACAAATCATCTAAAATTTTTGGGTATTTAACGATTCTTTTTTGTAAACTAACGATTCTCAAAAGTAAAACCCAAACTGTGACCTAGCACGTAAAGGAATCAAACCGAAACTAAATTCAAACTTCACCTGTTCCTAGATGGATGTAAAATTTATAGGGAATTTTTTTTTTTGAGCAAAAAAATGATAGCTATGTCACTTTAGACTAATTTTATATAATTTATGTTTCATTAGACTAATTATTTTCAAAATGACAATAATATCCTTAAAATTGTAATTTTTAAATATAATAAATAATGTGTTCGATCAAGCGGGATTGATCGATCCGAAATTACAAGGTCGAACGGATCGATCGATCCTGATCATTATGCATAACAAAAAAAACGCAAAGCATATACTGATCGACCTGGTCCATTTCACTCGATCGGCAAAGGTCGATTTCATACAGATCGACCGATCTCGAATTATAGATCGATCGATCCCGTGCTCAGGTAAGTATTCCAAATCGATTTCTTGGTTTTCTTCGGTTATATCATGTTTGATTCCCACTTGATTTGAACCGACCAAACACGATTTCAACTCTTTAAAGTCGATTTTTTTGGGATGAAAACCATAATTTCGCATCTCCTTCACGAACAAAGGGGGAGAAAATCAAAGTCTCAGGTTCATAAACCCTAACTCACTCAATTTCACACTGATTTGGTAGAAATAATGTGAAATTTTTGTGAAAATTGTGCGAACAATCAAGAGAATATAGAAGACGGCGTCAGAAAAAGGTTACCACGTTTTTTTTTTGGTTTTTTTTAAATCAATGTTTTTCAAAATATGAAAGTGAATATTCCCAAATATTTTGTTTTCATATTTTTAGGAACTGATTTCTTATCTGTAGAATACATCTAGAGGTTGATTGTTTGTAGTTTTTAAAATGGTTTTTGGTTTTTGTTTCTGAAAAACCACTTTATTTTGCCAATCAAAATTTTGCTAAAAATGATTCCCTAAAAACTAGGGAAACTAGTTTTTCAAATAAATACTTAATTCTACACAAAAACCAAAATCTGCGTTTTTTTAGTTTTCTGACAGTTTTCTAAGAAGATTTTTTTTTTATTATACATTTTTATTTATCATTTTCTTTTAATTGGTCTTTCTTTTCATTTTTTTTTGTAACTGGTCTTTCTTTTTCATATTTGGATTATTCTTATTTTTCATTCCCACTATCATCCGTTTTTCACCATCACATCATCAATACATTTTTTGTACTTTATTAATATAAAATAGGTAAGTGATTATACATACAATTTTCGAGTTTTTCTTCTCAACACTCAAAAAATATTTGATCATACTTGTAAATTAGAAGAAGTTCTCTTACTTGCAAACTAAAAGAATTTCAAAAATATTTCAAAAGGAATTTTTTTTTAAAAGTCACTATTTTAATTAATTGCTATAGAAATTATTTAAACAAAAATAACCATAGAAATAAATGTGTAAAAATTATTTTAGAAAAAATATCAAATGTATGATATTAATATTTTTATAATGCTTAATTACTTGTATAATAGTATTTGAGGTCAAATATGAAAGGCATTCGAGATAAAATTAAAAATATATATATATATATATATATATATATATATATATATATATATATATATTTGTTTATATGGAATTTACGATAGTTTTATTTTGTATTTATATATTTTTTAAATAAGTTTTGTAAATAAATTTATGTTTATTTTAATGACAGTGTTGTATATTTTATTATTTTCAGAATAAATATCTTACTATCCATAGTATTTTTATTTTATTAATTTTAAAAATAAAAACCAAAACTAAAAACTAAAAACCAAAATCTAAAACAACCATTTATGTTTTTCAAAAAAAAAACAAAAAATCTACTGCAAAATCAAAAACCAAAAGTCAAAAACTAAAATCTAAAAACCAAAAACTAAAATCCATAAACCAAAAACTGGAATCTAAAAACTAGGAAAACAATCATCACTCTAATCTGTAGAAATCAGTTTCTACAGGTTTTTAGAATTATAGTAATGTGTAGATTTTGATTTCTACATGTTTTAGATTTACAGTTGATCTATAGAAGTCGGTTTCAACGTGTTTTAGATTTATACTAATGTGTAGGTTTTGATTTCTAAAGATTTTAGATCGGTAGGTTAAGCGTAGAATATGTATTCTAAATATTTTTAGAATACTCTTATTTACGTAGATCACGTATTCTAAACATTGTAGATTCAATGAAAAAAATGAATTTCATTTTCTACTTTGTAGAATGTCATTTCTACTTTATTTATAACAGAATCTGAAAATTATGATTTAAACATTTTTAGACTGAAAAAAATACCACTAAGTTCATATAGGTATTTTATCAATAGTAACTATTTTTCTATTTTTTTTTTTGGAAAACTATTTATTAAATTTATTTTCAAAAATATTAAAGGGTATTATAGGCAAAAATGACATAAAATAGATATTAGTCTAAAAAGACATAGTTATCATTTTTTTGCTCTAAAAAAAATAATTTTCCCAAATTTATATATCCAAAAGACCAGAGATTGTTTTTGTTTCCTATACCCAAAATCACAGTGGAAAATATTTGCCGACAAAAACGTATATTATTTTTTAATTATGGTCTAGCAATACGTTGAAGTTTGAATTATTATCTTCTTACTAACTATTTTAAAAAATGAAATCTCCTGATATGAGATCAATGTCTGGTAACGTCTTTTCAAAATAAAATCCGAAATTTTCTCACAAATGATTTTTATAGAATCTTACGCATTTAAAACGAATAGTAAAGCCATTTAATTCATTTCATCTAATAAGGAAATAAATGTTATAAACTTAGAAGGTAAAATGTTCGTGTCTTTTGAATATCTACAACAAGAAAATCTCTCTTCAAACGTATATCTATTTTCTCTCTCAAAAAACATAAAATTTCAGAACAACGCCAACAATGGCAGAAAACGACTTCTCACTCAAAGAGACATGTCCGAAAATCGGCGGTGGAAGATCGTTTCCCGGCGGCGAAATGCAGACGTCATCGTTCGACCTCGTGGAGCGAATGACATTTCTCTACATCCGAGTCGTCAAGGCTCGAGCCTTACCTTCCAACGACTCATTCATCGAAGTCACCATCGGAAGCTACAAAGGAAGAACGAAGAACAACACAAACCCTAACCCTAACCCTGAGTTCCACGAAGTGTTCGCCTTTAACAAGGATCGTCTCCAAGGAAACGTCTTGGACGTCGCTGTGAAGGCCAACGAAGAAGTGATTATTGGTAAGTGTAAGTTCGAAGTTGCTGAGATTCCGACGCGTGTCCCTCCGGACAGTCCACTGGCTCCTCAGTGGTATAGATTAGAAGACATCAACGGGAATAGGTTTGGAGGAGAGGTTATGCTGTCTGTATGGATGGGGACACAAGCTGATGAAGTGTTCCCTGAAGCTTGGCATTCGGATTGTGTTACCGTGAATGGAGACAACGCAGTGATCGCACGGTCTAAAGTTTATCTATCTCCGAGGCTTTGGTATCTGAGAGTGAACGTCATTGAGGCTCAAGATTTGGTTCCGTTACAAGGAAACAGAACCAATCCGGAGATTTTAGTGAAAGGGTTTTTAGGGAACATTGTCGTGAGGAGTCGGGTGTCTCAGACACGAACCATGAGCCCGGTTTGGAACGAGGATATGATGTTTGTGGCGGTAGAGCCTTTTGAAGACAGCTTGATACTTAGCTTGGAATGCAAGTTAGGTCAAAACGAAGAGTGTTTAGGGAAATGTGAGATAAAGTTATCTCAAGTTGAGAGAAGGGTAATGCCGGATCCTGTGCCGGCTATGTGGTACAACTTGGAACGCGTCGTGGACTCAGTGGTACCGGGATTCGCGGGGAGGATTCATTTGCGGGTTTCGTTGGAAGGAGGTTACCATGTTCTTGACGAGTCTATTCAGTATAGCAGCGATTACAGAGCTTCTGCTAAAATTTTATGGACTCCAGCCATTGGTGTGTTGGAGCTTGGTGTCATCAGTGCGTCCGGTTTGATGCCTATGAAGTCACGTGATGGCCGAGGAACCACTGATGCGTATTGTGTGGCCAAGTACGGGCAGAAGTGGGTGAGAACAAGGACGATTGTTGATACTTTTAGCCCAAAATGGAATGAGCAGTATACTTGGGAGGTTTATGATCCTTACACCGTTATCACCATTGGGGTTTTCGACAACATGCATCTATTAGTACCAGGAAACACGAATGGTCCGAGAGATTCAAGAATCGGTAAGATACGGATACGTTTGTCCACGCTTGAAACGGAACGGATCTACACGCATTCGTATCCACTCATCGTTTTGAAACCAGACGGTGTGAAGAAAATGGGTGAAATTCAGCTCGCGGTTCGATTATCATGTACATCAACGATCGATATGCTTCAGAAATACTCAGAGCCGTTGCTACCTATGATGCACTACTTAACACCGTTGTCAATCTACCAGCTAGACAGTCTTAGGCATCAAGCAACTCACATACTTTGTATGAACCTAGGCCGGACCGAGCCGCCGCTACGAAGAGATGTGGTTGAGTATATGCTTGATTTCGGATCCAACATTTGGAGTATCAGAAGAGGAAGAGCGAATTTCGAACGTCTTGTGACATTCTTCACTGCGTTTCTTGATGCTTGGGTTTGGTTTGATTCGGTTTGCAAATGGAAGAGTCCGGTAACAACGATTCTTGCACATTTTATCTTCTTGTTCATCGTGTTTCTCCCTAAGTACTGCGTCACCTCTCTGCTGCTGTACTGCTTTGTGATTGGGTTCTATCGATATCGGTTGAGACCGAGGCATCCTCCTCACATGGATATAAAGCTGTCTAAAGCGGATTCGGCTTTACCTGATGAGCTAGACGAGGAGTTTGATGGGTTTCCGAGTGGTAAATCTGCAGATTTGGTGAAGAAAAGGTATGATAGGTTAAGAGGAATCGCAGGGAGGATGATGATGGTTTTAGGAGACTTGGCTACACAGGGGGAGAGAGTTAAGAATCTGTTGAGCTGGAGAGATCCTAGGGCAACGTTTCTGTTTTCCATGTTTTGTTTGGTTGCTTGTGGAGTAATCTTCTTAATCTCCATGAAACTGCTGATGACTTTGCTTGCCTTCTACGTCATGAGACACCCTAGGCTTAGGGTTTTTGATATTCCTTCGGTACCTCAAAACTTCTTTAGGAGATTGCCTTCAAGAGCTGATAGTATGTTGTGATTTTTTTTTTTTCCAATTTTATTATGCTTTGATTTCTTTTAATTTTGAGACGTTTCATTGATATTCATCATTCTATAAATTTGGTTATCGTAGTTTCTTTCAAATGGGTTACTTTTATTTTTAAATTCTGAAGACCTTTGATATTTATGTTATTCGAATACGTAGGAATTTTTGCTGTTGTTAATATATCTTACCAACACAAGGTAAATGCATTTTGAAATTTATCCATCCTCTGTATTCATTTCCTGTAACATATGAGAAGCATGAGATGCTCTCATGTTATTTGAAGCATACGGGTTTGCTTATGAAACTGATAAAAATTGTTGCTCGAGTTCAAGAGTCAAGCTTCTGAAGACAAGAGAGAGAGAGATGTCTTGTCCTCGTGTAAAAACTCATTCCCAAACACAAGAGAGTTACCTCAGAGGATTGCATTTGGGATAATTATTATTTTGAGATACTGAATCTTGAAAGGTCTGCTTCTTTGCCGTTAATGATGGTTACAATAATAATAATCTAACAAATCTTGCCGTGATGGTTAATGTAAAAGTCTATCTTTATTCATAACATAAAAGTTTCTTATATAGGAGATTACACCGTCATAGATAAATAGAAAGATTACAAATCATAATCTCTGGGTTATGAGTCATCCACAATCTGGTTCATAACACTCCCACTTGGATGCCATAACCATTTAGAGCTTGTAATGTTATTTAATGTTGCCTCATTAAAACCTTACCAGAAAAACCCAATTGAGACAAAACCATGGTGAAAGAAAAAGAGTACAACACACATTGGACATTACTGAAGGTCCCTTGGAACTCTCCAATTTTCTGCAATCCGTGGGTGATGAAGATCTTGGGCAGAATATGCTTCGTCCTCGAACATGATAGTTGGTTCTTCTTTACCATCGGCCATGCCCCAATCTGATCGAACATATTGAGTCATCGACCTCAAATACACACACACAAAATCTTAGATGATGTTGCTGTGATATGTGTTTACCACCATGTGTAAATCATAACCTGTCTGAAAGCAAATCAACAAAACCAAATAACCTCTCTTTGGGCTGGTTAGTATAAAATAAATCAAAATCAAAGGCTTCTTCATTGTCCTTCTTATGGACCAATCAGATCAGTGTCTAAAACAAGACTTCTGCATACTCCATCTCGGGACTAAACGGACTTCTTTATCGTCCACCTTTGGACTGAATGGATCAGTGTCCAAAACAAGTGATCTCACGCCCATGTACTAGATAATGGGTGAGACTGATCCATATTAAATCTCTTGAGTACCCTTTTCTGTATATATTATTTGATGCACAAGGATTTCATTGTTAATGTACTCAAGCTGTAATCGCAAACAAAACTTTATTTTTTTTTTAAAGATCTTTCATCTCAAACTCTTTCTTGAGATATTCAACTGTTTGAGAAATTGTATCCAGAGGTTCCTAGGATATTCAGATCATATACTTTGATGATTATCAATATTGTTCTCGAGAACTTGTTGTACTTTCAGCTCAATACCCTCTAGTACTTTCATTATCCAGTGAACCATATAAATATGCAGTCACTACATCAACTTGCTGCAAGTCTAATTTTCTCTCTTATATAGCCAGACTTATGAGAAATCTAAAAGTAGTTGCATCTACCACATAGGAGTATGTCTCCTCATAATCTATTACTGGTCTTTGTGAGAATCCTTGTGCAACATCAGCTTTATATCTCACGATTTCTATTCCTCACAAGATCCATTTATATCCACTAGTTTTAACATCATATGGCGTCTTAATCATATGGCCAAATACGTCTTTCTTCTTTAAATTATTTAACCCCACGTTTCCAGTCAATCCAATATGTTCTACGAATGCACACTCTTACATTGACGTGGGTTCATGATCCTCGCTTATATTCATAAATTCAAGTGCTACCTTGTATGCAAATAAATCATCTTATGTCGACATTCCTTATTGGTTCCATTATGTTCCATACATGATATAATCGATTGAGATTCATTATTATCAGGACCTTTAATACTTTGCAGCTTGGCGTCCCAAGCTACATTGTTTGGTACCTGTACCTTAGAGCCGGTCGGCCTTATCTCCATGTCTAGGATGGTTTCCTTAGTAACCTCGGATTTGGATTTTGATTATCATTCTCTGCACCTTTCTTTTGTTTCCGAGGATTCTTATCTTTTGGAACCTATTTGGTCTATCATGTTTCATACGTTGTCTAGACTCTGTAGCAACTTGAGTGTGTCTCTTCTTGGACATCAAATTCGTTGGTGCTTTACAAGCTGGTTTATATATGACTTAGTCATTCTCTTTCGGGCCAGCAAATATGTCTGGCATTTGATTAGCTAGCTTTGTAAATGTATAATCTTTGGACGTCTATTTCACATTCTTTAGTCCGACGATCTTGCCAAGACATTGATGGTTGATTCCATTCTATTTCCTTTACCATTTTTTTACCAGCTTAATTATTTTTTTCTCCTCCTGGTCTTAAAATAATCCGTGTACCTGGTCTCAAATATAATCACCCATAGTTGGCTCAAAGTACTTTATTATTGTGGGAGAATCATATCCAACATATATCCCCATCCTCTTTTTGAGGTCCCATCTTAGTTCTCTGTGGTGGAGCAATTAGTACATAGACAACACATCCAAATGTCTTATGATGGGGTATGTCTGGCTCTTGACCCGCTAATAATTGTGATATGGGATATCTATGCTCACTAAATGGCCTGATGCGTATTAGCTTAGGTGCATGTAAATTTCGTGTGGCCCAAGCTGTGAATGAGAGTTTTGACCTCATAAGTTATGGTCTATCAATCAACTATTTGCGTTTTAAAAGATTTCGGCCAATCCGTTCTTGGTATGGACATGTATCACAGAAATGCCCACACTTACCCCCATGGACATACCATAATCATTT
Organism: Brassica napus; assembly: GCF_020379485.1. NCBI lineage: Eukaryota > Viridiplantae > Streptophyta > Magnoliopsida > Brassicales > Brassicaceae > Brassica > Brassica napus. The sequence continues at coordinate 21,002,798 of NC_063452.1, forward strand.
AAACGCTTGGGACATGTATTCACCAGTATTATCTAGACATATAGTCTTTATTTATGAAAAAATGGCTCTTAGCCGTTATACTGGTGATGGTCGAATGAGTTTCCCTTGTGTACATGCTACACACGTGAGATTCTTTGGGATAACTCTTCTTATCTTTTAATGTGTGCCTTTTGAATATCAATTTTCGCATCATGTTTGGACCAGGATGGCCAATCCGGTCGTGCCATAAAATGTATATTTTCGCAGGCTTAAAGCCTCTATCATACTGATCTATGCATAGTCTAGGTCAGTAGAGTATGCAAGTATAGTCTTTAGGACTTATTATGGCCTTGGGCGATTTTATACATATATCTGAAGGAACTCTTTATTTCCTTCGCCCATTGTTTTAATATGGAAACCATTCATTCTTATATCTTTAAAACTCAATAGGCTGCTCTTGCTCTTAGAGCTGGGTGAATATAAGGCATCACTGATTTCTAGACGCATACCCTTAGGCAATAATATATTAGCCTAGCCATAGTCTTCTTTCAGACTGGTGAAACCTGCTTTAGCATTTATATTGGCGTTTTTCAGTGTACTCATATAGACAAATCATTCATTCATTTAATCTAAGCACACAATGTAATAGAAATAAATTCAAGGAGATAAAAATCAGAGAAAACATACGAGCAAAGCAATCACACAAGTTTGATGTCGAAATCAGATTATCAACTTGATTCTTTTAGGCAATCATAAGTCTCATATTCCATAAGATCATCTTGATCATGTTCGAAATTATTTTCACCATCTTTATAGACCAAGTGGGTTTCAGGATTCTTCCCTTTCAGACTCTCTTTGATAAAGGTCACAAAAATGTTTAGGAGTCCTTCATATCTTTGCCCAATGGTTCCCCATTCCACATCTATGGCACACTGATTTGGTCGAGCTTTGTGGTTTAAAGGATATACCACGGCCACTGCCTTGACCATGGCTCAAATTGGGTTGATACCCACGGCCTCTGCCATAGTGATTCCCACGGCCAAATGTGTTATAGTGGCCATGACCACGTCCTTTCCACCCTCCACGGCCATGACCGTGTGGTCTATCATTCTGGACATGGTTACCTTTTTTTTTTCTTCTGCGACCTTATTGGTATCAGGTAATGGGGTTAATCCAGGAGGTCTCAATTCACTGTTTCTCATTAGTAATCCATTATTTTGCCCAGCTAGCAATAGACTCATCCACAGACTTTTATAGTCCTGGATTCTGGGATTCCTCCAATCAAATAGGGCCTTTGGTAATAACACCGTTCTTTGGTGATCATATCTCGATTTTTAACTATGTCCAAAGGTCTAGAGGATTCTCTATAGTCAGATACTGATCTTTGAGACTCTTAATAAGATGATGGCTAATAATTAATATTGCCCTGTATCAATTTTTCTCATTGGCATTATTGCCTTCTATGATACATTCACCAAGTCTTTTTGACTTTAGGATAATTTTCATATTCAATGCCCACCGTAAATAATTATTTTCAGAGAGATTTAGGGCAGTAAAATCCAGGTTGATTTTCGACATCTCAAATCATATATCACTCAATATTTAGGTATAATTTTCATGCGGCCTTACTCTTAAAAACAATCACTTCGGATTTCAATCTTGTGAGGACAATGAGACTATAAATCTTAAAGGCATTTAATCAATCAATCAATTTCTAGCAAGTCTGAGCAATACTATTTCTATGTGCTCATAATATTATGGTTTATCAAAACTAGCAAAAACAAATTCAATTAATCATGCAATTAGGATTTAACAATCAATAGATTTTAGCAAGACTAGTAAAAATATTTATTAATCACTCAATCAGTTTCAAGGCTGATTTTAGCAATACTAGAATATAGATTTCAAGCATGAATTTCAATGAATCAGTTTCAAGGCTGATTGGTATTTAGCATAAACCATGTGTAAATAATTTATCTAGTATCCGAATTTATCAAACCTCAAAAACATATAATCAGACCAATCAATTTAATCAAACTAAGCATACAATCTTAAACATCAAGACATTAGATTTTATCATGAATCTATCAACCTAGCATACGGATTCTCAATTCTCAAAGACATCCAAATCAGATCAATATAACCTATCATACGGATTATTTAGGGTTTCTATTTAAAACATATCAGATTACAAAACTATCAATCCTAGCAGATGATATTAAACCTCAAGAATCATGCAATCAGATCATTCGGATTTTAAACAAGTAAACCTCAATCAATCTATCAACCTATCGGATTATATAAGCAAAGCAAGCTAGAAACCTATTGGATTCAATCAATATTTTAACAGGCTGGTCGATTTAAATAATTTTAAATCAGATGAAAAATTAACCAAGCAGGATGAGAAAATAAATCTATCAATTTAACGGTCAAACAATTCTAGCAACATAGCATCAGATTCAATCAGATTTAAAACCTCAATGATCAAAACCGAAAACAGTTTTGATTTCAAAATATTCTATTAGGGTTTTAATATGTGATTTGATAATTATAGTATAATTAATTCTGATACTTATATTATGTAGGGTTTATAGATATAGAGTTACGGTTTATCGGATTTTAATTTGTAAAAACCGATTTGGAGTTTTAATCATGTAGGAACATGATTTAGGGTTTGGGGTATCGAACTTTTAGAGCTTCGATTTACTCAATTATGATTTTTGATTTATTACCCTATGGTTTTGAGTCATAAAGATTAGGGTTTTAGGGTTTCATTATTTATCAATCAATCCATGTTCGATTATGGGTTCTTAGGTTTTGAATTACCTTTTAACCTTAGATGATTGTTGAATCGGACCACCAAAGGAGTTGAGCCGCGAGCTGGACACGAACGAGACCCGAGCTGGACACGAACGGGACGCGAGCTGGAATGGATCGAGTCGCTTCTATCGGGTCGCAGACATCCTTTGTTGCTTGATCGGGAACGCCTTGATCGTTGGACTTAGCTGTCTGATGCTGTCGCGAACGAGGAAGAGGTCGCGTGCTGGAGCTGCTCTCGGGTCGCGAACGTCTGAGCTAGGATCAGGAACGCCTTGGGCTGAAGCTGATCGGGGACGCGAGCTGGAACAGATGCGGGAACAAGAGACGCGATCGGGGTTTAGGGTTCGTCGGATCGCTGGCTAGGGTTAGGGTTTTAGGGTTTTTTGATTTGGGTATTAGCTTAGAGTTTCGTGCTGATAACGTGTTATAAAAGTAATGGAAAAGTCTATATTTATTCATAACATAGAGGTTCCTTATATAGGAGATTACACCGTCATAGATAAATAGAAAGATTACAAATTATAATGACTTAGTTATAAGTCATCCACACTCTGGTTCATGCTTACCTTTTACATGCATACTTAGAATCTCCTATTTATCAGAGTTCAAGTCGTGGCAGACGTTTCTCAGTGGATGCATGATTTTCAAAGTCAAGTCAAGTCAACTCTGTCAAAAACCGAAGGTAAACAAAGAAAAAGATCCCTTTCAAGATCATCATGCTCACTTCAAAACCCTTAAAACCACTCGGGATCAAATGAATAGAGAGGCAGAGACTTGGCATTGACTTCTCTTCAAAAAGTCTCCTGTTAACTTTGATCCTTAACAAGATTTCTCTTTCCCTGTTGCAATCATCAAGAAATTGATTCATTATCATCACAAAATTACAACTTGCGCTTCACGACACTAACCTTTCCGACTATTAAAAAGTTATCGCATTGATAACGATGGTTCTTCGTGAGTCTGTCAATGACTTTGCTGTGTTAGTTCTTATCACACGATATACTATAAAACTAGATAGTAATCACGCGCTTTGCGCGACATAAGATGTCTAATTATGTATAACATAAGATATATTTTAAGCGATAGTTAGATAGAACTAAAAGTATGATAATTATCAGGGGCGAAGCCAGAGACTTTTTATAATGGGTTCACTAATATTAAAATTTAATATATGGTATTTGCAAGTTTGAGAAGAAGCTTTGGAAAATAATTTTTTAATATTTTGCCTATCACGTTGTATTAGTTATGGACTTAGAGGTTTAACAAATAAAATCGAAAAAAGGTGGATCAATCCCCTATATATTAAAGAAGAAACATTTTTAAGTTATGACTTTGTAATCAGTGCTTAGGTGTCAGCTTCACAGGGCTTCTCAGAGTCTCTAATTAAAAAACTTAGATCTTACTAGAGAAAATACATTTTTTGTTACATTGGACCTCCCTTACCATAATTACACATTCCATAACATTACTAATTAAAAACGTGGAAGCAATAACTAACGTGCATCCTCTGTATAATTATAATAACTGCCTAACCAAGTCACCTTTACAAAATAATATAACGGTTTCAAGTTTATAAAAGTTATCGTGCATGCTTTGTTACTACCATACGTGTTTATATGGTATATGTTCTTAGTATTTCTTTGTCTGGATCAAGAAAGTTTCTGGATTTCAACCTTAAACATAGTTAACGTACAATCTATAACATGTGTGATTTACATTTATAGGTTATTGTCGTTGTCATATAGTCATTTTTTCGTTTTCTAAAGTCTAATAATTTTTGTGTTCGAATTTTCTAATCAAATTATTTTCTGTTATAGTTTATACTATCGGGCTTCAGTAATCAATATAAAAGTCTTCTTAGACTGCAGATGCTTTGTTTTTTTGGTCCTTTCTAAACGCAATTTTCCCTCCGTGTGACAAGCATTGATCTCAATAAGCCTTATTGTCCACGTTTAGCATTAATAACTCATAAATTGTTATTAGTGGCATTTATTTTACTTGGAGTATTGTCCAAGTTAACGCATTCAATTTTCCATTATTACATGACATTAAATGGGTCAATAATACGGTACATACATCTATTACAACGCGGTAAGCTCAATATACAAAATACATTATTTCCTTAATAACAGAGATGCTTAATTTACATAAGGCGTTCGACTTAATTTATATATGGAAATTTAGATCGGCTTAATATCTCTAGGTTTGACTATAAAAGGGGTGACCCGTTCTCTGCTTTTCTTTCATCATTCCTCTTCATCTCTAAAACCCAATAATACTCCGTAACAACTTTCAGACTTCTCTAATGGCCGGCTTTAACCCAGTTGCTGATCTGAAACCCTTCAAATCAATGTGGAAGATCAGGGTGAAGATCATACGCCTTTGGAAACAGTTTACTGCTGCTGGTGGTTTAACCATAGAGATGGTTCTTATTGATGCTAATGTGAGTTTTTATAAAACTCTATTTAATCGTTTCTTTTGGTCTGTTATGTCCATATTTATTTTGTACTTATTCTTAATGTCGTGTATATTTATACAGGGTGATAAGATTCATGCAACTGTGAAGAAAGAATTGGTTAACCAGTTCGATCCCTTTCTTGCTGAAGGGAAAACAAAGATGATGATCAACTTCTCACTAAATCACTCATGTGGCTCCTACAGAACAACAAATCATCTTTACAAGATCAGTTTCCTTGCGACTACCCGTGTCAAAATCTGTGAGGATTTGCCAAGAGCTATTAATGGGTTTCAACCTGTTAATTACCGTGAGATTCTTGATGGTACACTCAACTCGAATCATTTGGTTGGTAAGTAATTATTTCTGTCAGTTTTGTTCTAGCTATTATTCTACGATTATAATTATAATATAAACTCCCGTTCTGCAGATGTCATAGGCCAGGTAGTGGAAGTTAGCCAAGTTGATGTGTTGTCGGTGAATGGAAAAGATACCCAGAAGATTACTTTGGAACTACGTGATCTTGAGTAAGACAATTATTCTAAACCATGATCCCTTTTCTATATTGATTAGTACATACCAATTTTGGGTTTATATGATTTCGTTTTGATTTATTTTGCAATTTTAACTATTACATTTTTTATTTTTCGTAGGGATGTTCGTCTTCCACTTGTGTTGTGGGGAAGCTTTGCTTCTGATGTGAGTAATGAGATGCAGACCCGTCGTGATGAAGCACTAATTTGTGTGTTGAGATTTGGGAAGATAAAAGTATGGAAAGGTACGTATATTTAATGTCGTTTGTTTTGTATACTGCTATGTATATGGTTTATCTTTTTTACTAATTCCTGTCCATCTTTGTGCAGATGAACGTAGCATTTCAAATGCGTATAATGTTTCAGACGTCAGTTTGAATCCATACATGACTGAGGTTGAAGAGTTTAAATCTAAGTAAGTTATAAAGGGAGTGTGAATATATTATAATGATAATTCTTTCCATGTCTTACAAAACTTTATTTTGTATTACTTTTGATAGGTTACCAAAAGATGAACTTTGTTTAGCTATCGTGGAGTCCAAGCCAGTAGGCCAGGTTCTTGGTGTTTCGGACAAGGATGATTTTTTTGTTCACACCACCAGGAAGACCATTGCTGAGTTGTCTGAATCTAGACAGGTATATACATATATATTTAAAAACAGATTTTGTTTACATTTGTTTTGAACAAAATGGTCTTCTTACTATACTATTGGATGTTTGTCATGATAGGTGGAGAAGTGTATTGTCATGTGCACAATTGCAGCTATTGATTCTGATATGGGCTGGTACTATTTGAGTTGCAAAGTCTGTTCAAAGAAGGTTGTGCAAGTGCCTAACGACACTCTTGATGATGGAGAAGATGAAAACGAATTGATGTTCAATTACTATTGCAACAAATGCAAATGTTACAACCCTAAGCTTCTCCCAAGGTTGTACATCTATGAATTCCTTTCGTATATTGTTTCTCTTTCCTTATATTTACTCTTGCATTTTTTCATATGTAGGTACAAGTTGCATTTGGTTGTGCTTGACAATACTGGAAATTCAAAATTTTTCTTATTTGACAACCTTGCATTACAGTTGCTTCATCAACCTTGCATTGAGCTTACTGGACCTATTAGTGATGAGGTTCTTAATCTCGAGCTTAATCCATTTTTTATTTACATGCATTAATTGTCAGATATTTACAGTAAATGTTTTTCCTCTTAACATTTTGTAGATTCATGGGCCAGATGTTATACCTCTTGAACTCCAAAACTTAGTGGGTAAGACGTACCTCTTTAAGATTCAAATTGAAAGAGAGAATTATGTCTACAAGCATGAAACCTACAAAGTGTTGAAGATTGTCACCAACCTTGAAATGATTTCTGAATTTGATCTGCCGGCGTCCCCTAAGGTATTTCAACGGATGTTACTTATAATGTTGTCGATATTGTCTTGTCTAATGATTAAATAGTGTTTGAGTTACTTTTTTGTTTATTTAGGTGCCAAGGCTTTGTTTAGCTCCATCAACCTCTGCCCTTTCAGAAGCACCAGAGGTACGTGGGACCTGTATCAGTAGGTTGGACCTGTATCAGTAGGTTGTATGCAGTTTTGTATTTGTCAGTTAGATAACCGTGGTTAATTTTTTATCAGGGATCGCTCATGTTATCTGGTGGTTCATCAGAGGAAGTTAATCCAACTGAGCTAACTCCATCTAAAAGGAGAGTGTCAACAGTTGTCAACTTGGAGGAAGAGTTTGATCGGAATTCGGTTACTAAAACTGCATGCACTGTTCGAGTTAAGAAGGAGAAGAGTGAGAAAAGTGGCTAGGAGTAATCACGTGGAAAAGTGTTAAGAGGCCTTCAGTTTTTTTTTTTAATGTTTTGGTGTTTTTCCTTTTATGGTTTTTTCTATAATTAATGCGGTTTTTTGTTTTCAAATTTTGTTTATGGCATATGGTTGTTACCATTATTATTAATAGAAGGCCTTAGTTTTATGATATTTTCGTGCTTTGACTCTGATTTTACTTTTATCATTGTCGATTGTTCTAATAAAAGTTCAGGCCATGACACACAAAAAAAACATATACACTCATTTCTGGATATTTCAGTTATTTGTCCATTTAGGTTAATATAAGTTCACTATATTTTCTTAAACAACTATTCGTGTTGTTGAAGTTGGAACTAACCTGAAAGTAATTTGCATAAGGAAGGACAATAATTCTTCTGTCCATCATTGTCTTTCCGCCAAAAATTGCCCCTCTGATAAGTACATTTAAATGGAGTTGTTAAATCAATATGTTGACCAGAAGGTAAAGCACCCGTATATATTTCAAGATATAATGGAATCTTTTAGTAATGAGGTCACATATGACACACAGGAAACACAGACAAAAAGTCTTATATATAAATTGAGAATTATATTAACATCAGGTGTTTTTGATGTGGATGTGCACTGGATACCTGAAATACCATATCATGCATCATATAAACAATGATGATTATCTCAGATCGGATTAATTGAATCATTATATATATAAAATGACATTTATAAAAATATCAATGCAATGTCTATTATGTAATGGAAAATTAACGTCAATCTCTATGGTGCAAGAAAGATTAAAGTTTATTTCCATATTATATATATGAATTAGATCCAAAAATATCTCACACAAAAGGAATGATAATATATTAAATTATTTACTTATTAATAAAATTATATGAATCCTGCAAAACATTGTGATACTACGCTCTATTGTTTCTGTGCAGAGAACGATAGCAGTTTTCAGACATGAATCGAAACAAACATAAAGCTGGAAAAGAGAATGTTTCAGACATTCGTCCACCTAAAAGAAGGAAACTAGGTTTTGTAATTTGTCCCATATATATAAAGATTCTTTTTTCATCTCAGTATATGCAAGTGATTATATAAGAAATTTTTTGACGTGATTTTGCAGACACAAAATCTTCTATTAAATCACCGGAGATGGTTCAACCGGAGGAAAACAGAGCTATGTTGGGTGAGATTACAAATCAGGCATACAACGAACAAAGAGATGCAAGAACAAAAAGGTTTAACATCTTGCGGCAGAAGAGGAAATTTAGTGAAACAAATCCAACTCCTACAAAACCTAAACAGTTGAATATACAACCATCTATTCTACTCTCAGCTGCATCCGAGAGTTCTGAAAATCACTATATCATTGAAAGTCACAGTAAGTGCATATCATGAAATATTAAGTTTCAATTTGTTGTGATTACGTGTTTGAAATTTTTTTATATGTGTACATTGGTATCCTTACAGTTGCTACTGCGAATATTGGTAATCCGCCTAAGAAGAGGATACAAAGGCATCAAGAACGCATACATGAAGGTTTCAAATTTACTGCTAAAGCCACAACTCAACCAGCATCTTCCTTCTTCAAAAACAATAGTTGTGGCACTTCAAGTGTTAGTCAGTGTACTGTTGATACGACACAACCCACACTAACTAGACCTACTAGACAGTTTCCCTGCAAATTGTCAAGTCAAAGGACTACACCTCAGCCTAGCAGTCAAAACCGTTGGTCAGGAAAATCTATTATCTCGAGCGTGGACTCAGATTCATCTGGTAATGAAAAGATATTGATATTGTAATTCATACGTATTTTTGTGGGAAATGTTTTTTATGACATTACTCTATCAGTATATCAGCTCTCGAGTTAACATGTGATTCTCACGATGTTAAATGTTATATGTTTTCACAATTATTCATTTCTATCATCAGATTGCTCAGAAGATTATTGGGCAAATACCAGTGATGAAGATCACAATTATGACATTTTGTCGGACACAGACACTGATGACGAACAGATCGATATTGTACAACGCCGAGCAGTAACCAACCAGGTGTTTGAGCGTTTTGCTCGAGCATTTGGTGATTCACTAACCAAAGTTAAACCAAGATCAACTGCTTCAATTGTGTCGGCTAAAAAGGAGGAAGGTATAATTACATATTTTTGCAGCTTTCTGTTATAAAATCGTGGGTTGAACATACATATTACACTTTTGTTAAGTTAGCAATTGTGGATTATTTTCAACAGAGTATAAAGACGATGGGGACCTTGAAAATGAATGTCCAAAATGTGGGGCACTATTTTGGTTTAACGAAAGGATTGGCAAGACCCGGAAAACAAGAAAGCCCACATTTACAATGTGCTGTCTTAATGGTAAAATCAAGCTTCCACTGCTTAAGGAACCCCCTGAATATCTTATGGGACTGCTAACCAAAGATGATGTTATTAGTAAGCATTTCAGGGACAATATTAGACCACTAAATATGATGTTTTCCTTTACATCGCTTGGTGGCAAAATTGATAATTCTACCAACAGAGGTAGAGGACCGAAGATTTTTAAATTACATGGTGAAAATTATCATTTGATTGGAAGTGTGAAACCAAAGCCCGGTGAAACTGCCAAGTTTTCTCAGTTATATATACATGATACAGAAAACGAAGTTCAAAACAGGTTGTCAGCGTTAAGGTATGGCACTCGCTGTTTTCGGAACTGCTTTTAATTTAGCATTCAGTGTTTTGTTTTTTCTGACACATCGACTACCAATTGTTTTTAATTAACTTGGAGTACGTTTATTATCTTAACAGTGGCAATTCTGAAAGGAGCAAAATCAGACCAGATTTGGTAGAGTCTATTATGAACATGTTACGGGGTTGTAATGTTCATGTGAAGACCTTCCGTAATGCGATGGATAGATTTAACAATGAATCTGAATGTCAGGATGTGTCATTGGTTTTGATCAATGATCGCCAGAAGGATGGCAGAGTATACAATTTGCCTACATCGTCTGAAGTGGCTGCTTTGGTTGTTGGAGATTTTCAGCTTAATATGGATAAAAGGGATATTATCTTGGAAAAGAATTCTGGGAAGCTAAAAAGGATCAACGAGTTGCATCCTTGCTATCTACCTCTTCAATATCCACTAATTTTTCCATACGGAGAGGATGGTTTTCGTCTAGGTATCAAGAATGGTTTTACAGGAATCACCAAAAATAAGAAAGCAAATATTAGCATGAGGGAATTCTTTGCATATCGAATACAAATTCGAAAGGTTGGATCACAAGCACTTTTACTTTCGAGGCGTTTACAGCAGCAGTTTTTAGTTGATGCTTATACGATGATTGAAACTCAGCGTCTTCGATATATAAGGAAAAATCAGTCCAATTTGAGGTCATTGAATTATTCTAAATTTGTGGCTGCTGCAAATGATGGTCTTTCTTCTCTGCCTATCGAAGGAAACCGTATCATCATACCCTCATCATTCACAGGTGGTCCGAGATATATGCATCAGATGTATTTGGATTGTATGTCCATTTGCAAATACTTTGGTTTTCCAGATCTTTTTATTACATTTACATGTAATCCTAAGTGGCCAGAGTTGATTCGATATTTTGAGAAATACAATCTTAGATCAGAAGACAGACCGGAATTGTGCTGCCGGCTATTCAAAGTTAAACTTGATAAATTGATGGATGATCTAACGAAGAAACATTTGCTCGGAAAAACAGTTTCTGGTTAGTATTTTGTTACTAATTTCGATCAGTACATGTATTTGATATTTCATTCTGAATTATTTAAACTTGATCTCTTATCGTTTTGCAGCTGTTTACACCATAGAGTTTCAAAAACGAGGGCTTCCACATGCGCATATTTTGCTATTCATGGATCCGACAGCTAAATTTCCAAGTTCTGATGATATTGATCGGATAATATCAGCTGAAATTCCTGATAAAAAGGAAGAGCCGCGTCTCTATGAGGTTGTAAGAGACACAATGATTCACGGACCATGTGGTGTTGTTAACAAGAATTCACCATGTATGATTGAAGGGCGGTGTACCAAATTCTTTCCTAGAAAGTTAGTGGAGAAGACTACAGTGGATTCGCAGGGGTATCCTATCTATCGGAGAAGAGAAGGTGGGTGTTTTGTTGAGAAGAAAGGAATTCAGTTGGACAACAGGTTTGTAGTTCCTTACAACAAGAAGCTACTTCTCGCTTATAATGCGCACATTAATGTTGAGTGGTGTAATCAGTCCCGATCTATTAAGTACTTATTTAAGTACATCCACAAAGGGCAAGACTGTGTCACAGCAACAGTTACTCAGAAAGTTAATAAGGAATCAAGTGGTTCAGGAACAGCACAAAATAGTAGGAATGATGGAGAGCATGTAAACACTGTTGGAGGGTCTGTAGACACTGCAAGAGTATCATCAGGTGTTAACGCTGATGGGGAAACAGTAGGTGGTAACACTAATGGGGAAGCACTGGAACCAACTGTTGATGAAATTAAGAAATATTTTGATGCAAGGTATATCTTTCATATATCTTTTTGCTTAACGTAAAACTTTATCTATTGTGCTTATGAACTAATGTTATTTTTGTATTCTTACTGGTGCGTAGATACATATCATCTTGCGAGTCTACTTGGAGAATTTTGGCATTTCATACACATTTCCGAAGTACACCAGTTGAAAAGCTAACATTTCACCTAGAAGGAGACCAACCGGTAATATATAGGGAAGGTGATACAGTGGAAACTGTTATGGCTCGCGTGAGTGTGATGAAAACTATGTTCTTAGCATGGTTTGATTGCTGTGAAGAATTCCCTGAAGCTAGATTACTTACCTATGCAGAAATGCCAACAAGATTCATATATGATGACAAGCAACAAAAATGGAGAAAACGGAAAAAAGGTTTTGCAATAGGTAGGTTACAGCATGTTTCTCCAAGTGAAGGACCACGTTACTATCTGAGGGTTTTGATAAATAAGATTAGAGGTCCTCGGTGTTATGATGATATCAAAACAGTTGATGGGATCGTTCAACCGAGTTTTGAAGAAGCATGTTATAAGCGTGGTTTGTTGGATGATGATCAAGAATATATTGAAGGAATAAAAGAATGTAGCTTTTGGGCATCAGGACCCTATGTGCGAAAGTTTTTTGCACAAATGCTTTTATCTGAAAGTTTATCAACGCCCAAATTGGTGTGGGAAGCAACCAAAGATATACTATCAGAAGATGTTTTGCACATTGAGAGAAAAAAGCGGGGAAATCCAGGTTAGTACACGTCTTCTTCTTTCTAAGGTTGTAATGAATTTCCATTGATTCGTAGAGAGATTTTTTATAAAGTTTGTTAAAATTGTGTAGGTTTGATATTGAGTGAAGAACAAATTCTCAATTGTACACTTTTGATGATTGACAAGATCTTGCGCAGTAAGAACAGTAGCCTGGATAAATGGAAATCATTGCCCCAACCCATTGATAACAATCAGTTAATATCAGATAATCAGCTCTTACAAGATGAACTTAGCTATCCTCAGAATGAGTTGCGCGTAAGACATGAAGAATGGTTTCGACAGTTGACAGAGGAGCAGCGGGCTGTGTATGATCAGATCATAGGCTCCGTCGATAGTTCATTAGGTGGAGTTTTTTTTGTGTATGGATTTGGTGGGACAGGAAAAACTTTTTTGTGGAATATTTTGTCTGCTGCTATCCGTTCCAGGGGAGATGTGGTGCTTAATGTGGCTTCTAGCGGCATTGCCGCTTTATTGCTTCCTGGGGGAAGGACTGCTCATTCCAGATTCAGCATTCCGATAAATCCTGATGAATTTTCTATTTGCAAGATACAACCTGGGAGTGATCAAGCTGAATTAATATCTAGAGCTTCTCTTATTATTTGGGATGAAGCTCCGATGATGAGCAAACGTTGCTTTGAGGCTTTAGATCGGAGTCTATGTGACATTATGAAGACTACAGATGAAAGACCTTTTGGTGGAAAAGTTGTTGTTTTTGGCGGTGATTTTAGACAAATACTCCCTGTAATTCCAAAAGGGAACCGAGCAGAAATAGTAATGGCGTCTCTGAACTCTTCGTATTTGTGGAGGCATTGCAAAGTTTTGGAGCTTACCAAAAACATGAGGCTTTTTTCAGAACCTGATAGTCGTGAAGTTGAGGAGATTACAGAGTTCTCTAAATGGATATTGGATTTAGGAAATGGGAAAATTAATGAGCCAAATGATGGAGAAATCATGATTGACATACCAAAGGATCTTCTGATTACTGAATGCAACGATCCTACTGAGTCTATTGTTTCAGAAGTTTATGGGAATACATTCAAAGATTCAAAAGACCCAATTTTTTTCCAGGAAAGAGCTATATTGTGTCCAACAAATGAAGATGTTGACATCATTAACAACTATATGCTTGATCACTCAACAGGTATTCGTAAAGGTTGTTTTTGTTTTAAATTTTTCCGAGCCTCGACACAGCAAGAAATGTCTATCTATTATTCTGATCCCTTATGTTATGTTTTACGTTTCCCATGTAGGTGATGAAAGAATATTTTTGAGCTCTGATAGCATTGATCCAGCTGATACAAACTCACAAGATGACTCAGTTTTCACGCCTGAATTTCTCAATAGTATTAAAATTTCAGGGTTGCCTAATCATTGTTTAAGGTTGAGGATTGGAACACCCGTGATGTTAATGAGAAATCTTGATTCTAATGATGGTTTGTGCAATGGGACAAGGTTGCAGATAAGTCAGTTGTCTTCTCACATTGTTGAAGCAAAGATTATCACAGGAACTAGAGTTGGTGAAAGGGTATTCTTACATCGTATTCTAATCACACCGACAGATTCTAAGATTCCTTTCAAGATGAGGCGTAGGCAATTTCCATTGAAAGTGGCATTTGCAATGACGATAAATAAAAGTCAGGGTCAAACACTTGCGAAGGTAGGTTTTTATCTCCCTAGACCTGTTTTTTCACATGGACAGTTATACGTGGCTGTGTCTCGTGTGAAATCAAGGAAAGGATTAAAGATCCTTATTACTGACAAGGAGGGGAAACCACAGAGTTCAACTATGAATGTGGTTTACAAGGAAATTTTCCAGAACTTATTTGAAGATAAGGAAGAATAGGTAGTATGTGTTTGATTTATGTTTTCAGTCGTAAGATGGGGAGTCTTTACAAAGCGTGTCTAATAAAGTATGTCATGTAATAACCTATTTCATTTATTTTCAGTGGAGCTACTTCAGTTTCTTTTAATAAGGATGTGCTGTAATGAAGCTATGATCATCTCATGTAAGTGTGTAGATATAATTTCTTTGCTGAATGTCTTTATCGGTTATATACTTTGTATTACAAATATTATATTACACAGAGGATTTGTATATGTCTCTCATTTAGCAATCTCATTTAATCTTTTTCAGGACATTGCCGACATATCAAAAGACACAATTTGCAAGAAAAGACAATGTATACCTAAAGCACCAGAACTACAATACCTGGCCAAGTCTACACATGCTAGTAAATTTTCTTATTCAGTTCAAACATTGGCTACGAGAATATCTATCCTTTTTTATAATCAAATTCTATCAGAAATGCCTATTTATTGGATTATTCAGATTTTTTCATTTCTCTTCATACTAACCTTATGTCGACAGACAGAGAGAATGGCTTGTGGTGTTCTAACATGTGGGCTTCAATTCGTAGAGGTCCATTAAGAAAATGAATTTTGCTGGCCATTTTCTGGAAAAAAGGTTTACTGAAAATTAGTAATCATAACAGTTAATGCAGATTATGTATGCAATAATATTTTAATTATAACTTGGACTGTATTACTGATCTCTCTGATCGTAAATTTTTTTGCCTTATTCTCACTTTTCCATATTTATTTGTTATCATAAATATTCTTATATGCCTAAGATTATCATTATTGGTCTTTCCTATTATATATGCATAAGATAATCATTAATAACATTGGAATTAATTTTTCAAATCATTGTCACCTAAGTACCGCAACGTAAAATATAGTAATGAGAAGATCTTAGGATATATACTTCATAGATACATATACAGAAAGAGTATATCTATTCTTACTATATAAAGGTATAATATATAGTGTGTCTATATTGTTATGCACGTTCTATATTAATGAAATTTGCGTCCCAAGTCAATTATATCAAATATATGGTAGCATCGGTAGTATATTAGGTCTTTGAAACTAATTCTATAACTCATACAATAGCAAAGAACAAAACAGCTTACCTTTGATTCTAGATGTTGACCTACGCATGTTTGACCGCCTTGGTTCCAGGCAAAAAGCAGCCTGCAATTCGTGTCAAGATAGTCAGAACATGGATGTCACCTTTTGGTTTAATTCGACCCAATACATGTATGGTTTTTGGAGATGAAAAAGTGAGTACTCTATTTACTAATTAAGTTTATTGTTTTATCATATAGTGTTCTGATGTATTGTTTAACGTATTTTAATAGGGTTCAATGATTGAAGCAACTTTTCCTTGGGGTGTGGTATTGCCGTATGAAATCAATCTTGACGAAGGTGATTGGTTTGAGATCTTAGATTTTAAACTAATTCATGCTTCTGGATTGATTCGAACAACAAGGAGCAAATACCATATCAACCTCACTCATGACTCCGTGGTTACGAAGATTCAGCCTATCACCGAGTGTAACTTTCTCTTTTGTGCGAGTTACAAAACCATCCTCCGTGGTCTATACCATCCTAAGTTTTGTATTGGTAATTCTATCCTTTATTTAAGACAAGTTTTATTAGTATCAAAATTATAGTATGGTTTCCTTATCTTTATGTTTTTTCATATGTACAATCTAGGCCTATGTGGAGCTTTGGTTGAAGTAGGTGATATCGAAGATTTCCCCGAAGCGCAAGCAAACCAGTTTAATCATGGAAATCAACCCAGCATTCGGTTCTCCGTAATAAATATTGAGTGTGTGCTATAGATTTTAATGTTTTCTGTTTACAGGAATTCAGATTAGATAACAGAATTCTTTAAATTCTTTGCAGTTTCACGCAAGTTAAGTGTGTTGCTTATGGATCTCTTGCTGAGAAGTTATATGAATACTGGTCTTCTACAACTGCAAATGTTGTTGTCTGTGTACTAAAGCTATGGAGAATTGAGTGGGGTAATGGTAAGTTTTATTTAGACTAATTAGCCGAAAATAAGTTAGTTTCTTAGCTGAACTGAGTTGTTGCGTTTTATAGGTCGCTTCAGATGTCTTACAAACATTGAAGGCTGTTCGGATATTTTATTTGATCCTGAAATTCCTGAAATACATTACTTTAAATCAATGTAAGTTTAATATTATTGACGAAACCTTTATTTTATAATGTGAATATCATGTATACAGGGTTTATAAACAGTTTTCATTGGTAATGTTAATTTTTGTTTTCCAGGATTCCATTCACTACACTTTGAGTCTAAAGCAAGAGAGCTGAAGACTTTGATTTACTATCTTATGCAAGTTCTATGTCTGCTTTTAATTTGGGTTTTTTTATATTAAGATTTTAGTTTTGGATTTTATTATATTAAGGTTTTAGTTTTGGATTTTTTTATATTACAACGTATGTGTTTTAGAAGGTTAAAGAACTTTCAATTGCTGTACGCTGCAACTGTTTTTTTTTTCAAGTGTTATAAGCCTTATATTATACTTGAATCTACTCTTACCTTCAATTAAAGAATCTCCGATGTCCAAAAATTTTTTTTGATGAATCTCCTTCTTTTCAAGAGGCTACCACTCAGGCACTTGATGAGTTCCTTGGGCATCTGAATCTAATTATGCACATACGAAAAACTTGGATAATCAATTTAATTTATACAAAAGAAGCATAAATAGATCAGCATACTTAAGATCTGAACAGTTTTTTCTGGGTTTCCACCTTCAAATAAATGAATCGCCTTTGCTTGGAGTAAATCACGGGATAGGAGTTCGTTC
The DNA here is from genome assembly GCF_020379485.1 of Brassica napus. Classification (NCBI taxonomy): domain Eukaryota; kingdom Viridiplantae; phylum Streptophyta; class Magnoliopsida; order Brassicales; family Brassicaceae; genus Brassica; species Brassica napus. Next base: position 21,020,370 of record NC_063452.1, read on the forward strand.
GCGAAGACGGTCTTCCCAAATACATAAATCGAAGACCCGTTTGGAGGAGATTTTAATTCAGAGAAAAGAAGGGAAGTCAAAGAACGACTTGAATCTGTTTAGCTTTGTTTATGACATGAATACGTTTTGGGAACAAAAAGTGAAGCGGATCGATTTCGTTCTTGCCGTAAACTTTATCCACCTTTAGTCTTATTTTTTATTCTTTTTTTATTAAGTTGAGCAAAATTATTTAAAACAAAAAACATAAAATCCAACCCAATGTGACTGAACTTAAACGCAGCCCACTGGGAACAATTAAAAATAAAACGCCAAACCCACTTATGTTGAGCCAACTTAATTTATCTTTGCAATATTCCAGAAGACAAATTCTAATTTTTTCAGTCAATAAACTATTAATACATTCAAAACCGATAAGTATGGTTTATGTCTCATATTATAAGCTTATATACTAACTCACGCATATATAATTTAAACATGTAAAATAACTATTTCATCCCGCGCAAGGCGCGGGTTACTACCTAGTAACATATTATAAGCAAAACAATAAATGTGTGAAAAAAAAAATTGAAGGTTATTTGACCCTCTAAATTGTAAAGGTTGTTCCAGATGCGACCAGCACGTGAGACTTGCTGATGGTTTGTTCCTGGAAGTTTCTTCTCATCTTCAAGGTCGTCTAATGCATAGCTCTCATGGCGGCGAAGGTGGTGACACTCGAATGCTTATATTGCTTGTTCGAGAAGACTAATACACTAAGCCGAGACGATTTACAGTGATTCAGTCTCCTCGAAACATAGATCACCTCATCGAGCAGTAACAAAACCGAGTACGATACATTTATCTAGAAATATATTTTCAACGTCCTCTTTCAGCTGGGGGTGGGCGTTCGGGTACACGTTCGGGTTCGGATCGGGTATTTCGGATTTTCGGGTATTTCGGTATAGAGGTGTAGAACCCGTTCAGGTATTTCTGTACTTCGGATCGGGTTCAGGTATTTTTAGTTCGGATTCGGTTATTTCGGATCGGGTTCGGATATTTAGAGTTTTTTAAAAAGAATTAAATTTTTCATTTCTCAAATTTCTTGTACTTAAAAATATAACTTTCACTTAACTATTTTTTTATATTTTTAATAGATTCAATGGTTAACAGATTTGTACATAATATTTTGAAACTAAAAAGACATTAATTTGGTTAATATTTTTAAATTTTGGATGTAACTTTTTGTTAATTCTTTAAATAAAAAGTTTGACATGTATTTTAAGTGAGTAGCAAATCATTTTTTCCGTAATTGTATGTATATCATATAAACTTAAAGTATATGAAGTATCAATATAAATATTTAATATAAAATGAGAGATGTAAAGTAGAAATATAAGGTTAATTATACATATGTTCGGTTATCTTCGGATATCCATTCGGGTTCGGATATTACCCGTTCGGGTTCGGATATCCAATCTCTCCTAATTCAATACCCGTTCAAATATTTTGCTCCTTCGGTTCGGATTTCGGTTCGGGTTTTTCGGATCGGGTTCGGGTGCCACTTCGGATATCGGGTAAAGTGCCCACCCCTACTTTCAGCAATGAGAGACGGTTCTCAAGAACGTGAGTGCTCTGCTAAATGCATGAAAGCATGTATGGACAAAAGGGTTCTTTCATTAACACTTGGCATCCTACTAAAGTTTCATCGCTTTGTGGTCTCTACGGATCTGTCGACTTAATGGCGATAGATCAGATGGGTTACCGTTTTTTACAGAAACGTATAGAGCAATAATGAATCTTTACCGTCCGGGTTCGGATATCCAATCTCTCCTAATTCAATACCCGTTCGAATATTTTGCTCCTTCAGTTCGGATTTCGGTTCGGGCTTTTCGGATCGGGTTCGTGTGCCACTTCGGATATCGCGTAAAGTGCCCACCCCTACTTTCAGCAATGAGAGGCGGTTCTCAAGAACGTGAGTGCTCTGCTAAATGCATGAAAGCATGTATGGAGAAAAGGGTTCTTTCATTAACACTTGGCATCCTACTAAAGTTTCATCGCTTTGTGGTCTCTACGGATCTGTCGACTTAATGGCGATAGATCAGATGGGTTACCGTTTTTACATAAACGTATAGAGGAATAAAGAATCTTTATTGATGCTATGATTATATTGAGAGGATTGATAAATCAACTAATCAAACTTGAAGCTGAAGGTTTATCACGTAAAAGTGTTCGTCGAGAAAAATATAGATGGTATGAAGTTCTTTTAAAAGAATGTTAGTGTGAACGCATTAATTGACAGTTTTGGTGAGAAACGTTCTCTGCGTGACACCTAAGTGTTTTACTAAATAAAAGTTTCTCGTTAAGCCACGTCACCACGTCACATTCCTTGCTAATTAACTTTTAAGGTAAATTTTAAAGGGAAAATTGGAAATATACAACAAAACAATAAGTACATTGTCCCTATGCCAGAAAATGAAGTATAAGTTGTCCACTTAGCATAATTTTTTCTGTAAATCCAATTAAACCCCTAATCTAAATCCAAAACGATTATTGTTAATTTAATTATTTTAAAATTTAAAAGTTAAAAAACAAAAAACAAAAGAGGCAAAACCGTTTTATCCCCAAATCGTGTGTATCGAACCCTAATTTCACTCCGTTTTCACCTCCTCCTTTGGCGAAAGAGAGAAAAGACGACTCGAAGTCACCGATTTGCCAGAGGTAGTTGTCGCCGGTGTTCCTTCTTTCCGCTAAGACTCCGCCGGTGTTCTTCTTCTTCTTAATCTAAGTCTCAGTCGTGCTCACTTCAAGTCTCGTTCTTAAGTAAGTCGCGAACATTGAAGCTCGTACCTCGCCGGAAACTGAAGCTCGTGCCTCACCGCTCTGCAATACACTCTCTCAGCTCTAGTTTCAAGAAAAGAAATCGAGAATTTCAGGTTTGTATAAGGACTTGTGGTTTCGATTTAAGTTTATGTCAATAATTTAGGATTTTATGTTAGCAAAGTTTTATTATTTTTGATTTATGTCATCGCGCGATTTTGCTAATAAAGTTTCATACTTTTCGTGTTTCGCATCTGTGTATGGTTTAATTTGTTTTTTATGGCCACCGATTTCTTGTAGCACTCTTACATAGTTTGTGTTGTTGTTCATTGGGTGTCTTTTTTTAAATTTTGGTGTTTTTTTTATCATATTTTGCGTTTGATAGCTACTGATTTTTGCTTCTGTTAAAGATTTAGGTGTTTAAATTCAAAGTTTAATTCTTTTTGCTTGAGACAACTTGGAAGGAACTTATATTATGATGCCTTTTTTTTGTAATGAACTTGTATTAGGAGACTTTGTTATTGTAATGTCTCGGTTTATTGTCTTTGTAATGTCGCGGTTTATTATGAACTTGTAGACTTTGTTTTATGAGAATTGACTGTGGTGTTTGCATTGTTTCATTATTCACAGGTATGACGATGGATGAGTTGCCTAAGTGCCTATTCAAAGAGGGAACTGAAACACAAGTTGAGAAGGTCAACAACACTTGTCGAACTTCCATAATTAAGAAGGTGGAGAAGTGTGTTGAAGCAGAGTACAAGGAAGTGTTGGGTGACCCGCTATTTGCTCAGGTTATGGCGATTTATGTACACAAGCTCAAGTATTCGGGGAGAGTGATCCACAGCTTCGTTTGTAAGCAGCTTCTAACCGCAAAGCGCCATGAGTTATGGTTCCATTATGCTAGGAACCCTCTCAGATTTTCAATGCAAGAATTCTATGCGATCACTGGTCTGAAGTATAAAGATGAGCCTGACTTGGAGATTGATAATTGGAAATATGATAAAGGGTTTTGGAGTAAGCTGTTAAAGAAAGGAGGAAATATCAGTCTACAGCAAATCAGGAAGGTGCATCTTAGATCTTGTAATACGTGGTCTCATGTTGATTGGCTGAGGCTGGTGTATTTGTGTGTGATTGCTGGTATACTTATGGCGAAGGATGAGAAGGTATTGATCCCACACAAGTACATCAAGCTGGTGATGGATTTCGAAAACATGAGGAAATATCCGTGGGGTCTTCACTCCTTTGATGCGCTGGTGAGTTGCATTATCCAAGTTAGGGATAAAGTGAAGATGCAGAAGAGTTATGTCGTTGATGGAATCTCGTATGCACTTCAGATTTGGTTGATGGAGGCTATTCCAGACATCGGGTCTCTTTAGGGTTGGAAACTCAGAGAAGGCATGACTAGCATGAGATGCAGGAAGTGGAAAGGATCTGCTAAGGTTTTCTATGAGGATATTATCAGCTTAGAGTCTAATTTTGGATCCAATGTAAGTTTTGTTTCCTTTAATTAATGTGTTCGAATTTGTATAGTTCTTAATGTTAGTGTCTAACTTCTGTTTTATTGTTTGCTTTGTAGGGAGAAGTGTTTACTTACATCTCTTCAACTGGAAATTTCGATGTCGTTTTAAGTGCTGAGTTTGATCGACCCTCTGAGATGCGGGATGAAAGAGTCAATCTGATGATTGAGATGCACCGAAATAAGTATGACTGGAGTAAGCATGTTTGGGCTTATCAGGAAACTGTACAACCATTTGAGTACAGTTATGAGGAACATGGTTCAGCTGAAGAAGAAGCTGGAGAAGCAAGTCCGAATGAAGTGGAAGAAGAAATAGAATCCACCCCAGTGTCTGCTGCAATAAAGAGAAAGAACAAGTCCGAACCTTCTGCTTTCACTACGCCAGTGACTTATTTCCGGCCAGAGATCTTCAACCGACCATCCTTGAATAATATAGATGATCCAGAAGTCTGTTGCAAAGACACTACAAATTGGTTTTTGTTCCATAAGAAAAAATTTCCAAACTAAGTGAATGGATCCTCAAGCCCAAGTAAGTAATATTTGTATTGTTTTACTTCTTTTTCTCAATTCTGCCTCATAAACATCGTCACTACAAATTGGTTTTTGTTCCATAAGACAAATTTTCCAAACTAAGTGAATGGATCCTCAAGCCCAAGTAAGTAATATTTGTATTGTTTTACTTCTTTTTCTCAATTCTGCCTCATAAACATCGTCACACTACTACTTTCTCTTTACAGAGTACTTCAGATTGGGCCATCTAAATTTGATGCAGAGTTAGCTTCGCGTATAATGGGGCCTAATGAATGGTTGAAGAACTATGTGAGTTTAGCTCAAAATTATTTTGCAGATTGAATTTTGTTGTTGGTTCTCATTCCTAAAAAAATTGTATTGTCTTTTTCAGGACATGTACGCTATGATGTATTTGTTTCGGGAAAAAACCTCATTGCGTCGGTGGAAGCCAAACCGAGTAGCATTTATGAACTGTATGTTTAGTAATCAGATCATCACGGCCTACGGCAAGTTTGATGGGAACATGAGAGGGTACAAAGTCGACAACAATTTTCTTGAGTATGGAAGAGGTTAGCCTCCATATCATGGAAGCACAGGTTCAGTTTCGAGTGTTGATGTCGATCGTCTTTACATCCCTATTTGTGTTAACCAAATCCATTGGATCTCTATGTGCGTCAATCTTGTGAACCGGACAGTTGAGGTCTTCGATTGGGGGGGGGGGGGGGGGTAAGAAGAACAACATAGCCGTGGAAGCATTCGCCGTCCTCATTCCACGAATCGTCAAGGCTGTCCAGTCGTCAGATAAGAAGAAAGATTTCAATGTCAAACAGTATACTGTTTCATATATCCCGATGCGCGCCCTAAACAAGAGTGGCAATGATTGTGGTGCTTATTCGTTGAAGTTCATAGAGTGCCATCTACTTGGTTTAGATTTCTCTTTGGTGAATGACGAGAACATCCAAGAAGCCCAACACAAGATAGCGTTTGATGTTTGGGAAGCAGCAAATGATTAGGTCTTGCAGTATCGAATGTCCACATTTAAGCCTCCAAAGCGTGCTCCGGAGAAAACGGTTGAACTCTTTTGAGTTCATGACTGTTATCTTTGATAGTTTTTGGTTTATCATTTCAATTCATGCACTACTGTTATTGTTTTGAAACTGATCTAATTTATTTGAGTTCATGATATATTAAGTGATTTAGGGTATAGGGTTTGAACCCTATCTAATTTATTTGAGTTCATGATTAATTGTTGTTGTTAGTTGTTATTATAATTTACATTTTAAATATGAACGTGTTGAAACCCCTAAATTCATTACGGTTCAAACCCCCAAATTCGATAGTGAACCCCTAAATTCGATTTGGTTCAAACCCTATACCCTAAATCATGTTATAGGGTGTAGTATTTAACAAGAGTAAACAAGAATTCTGTGTTTACCAAGTTACAATTTAGTATGTAACATGGGGATTTTAAGTGATTACTAAGATATGTTTTACAGCTTAGTATTTTCAAATTTTGTCTTCATATAGTTCTCAGATGTCGATTTTAGTGTATTAGAGTGTAGTATTTAGCAGCCAATATAAGTGTTATAGAGTATAACCCAATTACGGTTTATACCCACTAGGCTCACCCGAAAATTCTTAAAACCCAACCCTAAACCCGTATCCACACACCCCCAAACACGTGATTTTCTTTTCATTTGTCGAAACTTAAGAAAGTAAAGTAGAGAGAAAAAGGGATTAGGGTTCTTTCTCTGCGACTCCTGGGAATCTAGCAACAAAATCACAATGACCAGTTCGTCAACATCTTCTGCTCGTTTTCCTCGATTCTCTACTCATGGTGTGCCTACAAGATGTTGGTGTGGCGAGGGCATAACCACGTTTGGTTATTCGACGGTGGAGAATAGGTATCGACGATTCTACCGATGCGAAATCGCAAGAGATGTAAGTCCCTGTTTCGATTTTGTGTTGCAGATTAAACCATACTATATCACTTAGATTTACAGTTCAAAATATAATACTGACTGATTTTTGTTTCTTTTGCGATAGAGAAAAACTGAGAATCATCTATTTAAATGGATTGATGAAGCTTTGATTAAGGAGATTCGGATGGTGGATGCGAAACATGAGAGGGTTGCTCTAGGGATTACGAAGTTTGAAGAAAGGGTTATGGAAAAGGTGAAGTCCTAGATGGTTAGAGTTGAACATGAGATGTCCGAAAAGCTTAAAGAGAAGGTATACTTGGGGTTTGCTAGAGTTGCACAGGAGATGAAACAGAAGCTAAAGATAGCGACGGTGGCTATGGTAGTTGTAGGAGCAATCGTAGGAATATGGACTTCTCTTACTGTCTGAGCAAGTTCTAGTGATCGGTTTCTTGTTGTCTGAGTTTGATGGGTTCCTAATCTTTTAAGTTTCCAGTATTGTTTTCATTATGATCGACTAATATACACTCCATGGATTCTTATTTACAATCGTTGGCTTTATAATCAGCTTCAGTTCACAATCTATTACTTATTGTTTGATTTCTATATTTCAAAGCTAGCTTCAATTTACTGTATATTGATTAAAGAGTAAAAGTTGCAGAGAAACCTATTGATCAGCTTCAGTTTACAACTTATTGTCAAATAGATAACATTGCCGAAAATCAGGGAATGATTGCATAAAATCAAGTAAACCATATCCAAGAACAAGAAAATTCAAAAGCAAGAAAACCAAGCAAATCAAGTAACCAACACCATAATGAAAAACAAGAAAATCCAAAACAAAGACATGTCTAAATGGCTCTGTCACACGTAGCCCTGTTATGATTCTCTTCGCCACATCGACTGAACATGTGCCTCTTTTTTTCTTGAGCTCCTTCCGATGAACGGAGCTTGTCTTCAACTATCTCATACCTGCGTTTTCTTCTCCTTCCTGCTCCTCTTCTTGATTCTGGAGCTAGCACATTAGCATTCCGAACAGTATCTGGAACCACCCAACTATCCTCAGGAACACCTATTGGATTGATAGTTTCTTGATAAGCTGTTCTCCAAGTGGAAGTCGTGTACATGTCATCTGTTAGTGATGATGGGGCTCCGCCAACTGTTAAACCAGCCTTGATTGCGTGTCTACATGGGATTTTCAGTAGGTCGTATTTCCCACATGAGCAGGTTCTTCTGTCCAAATCAACCAGGCAGTCGATTGTATCTCCACGAACCAAAAAACGATGCTCGTTAACTGGCTGGACAAGAAACGTTTTCCCCTTGTTAATCCGTCTATCTATCTTTTTCTCGATGGCAATAGTTAATGGTTTTGTGTGCTTCCTGCTTCGTGTGCGTCATTCGAAGAACCAACGGGTCAGCATTTCTCTGATGCTATCCAACAAAGGAATGACTGGATACTCTCTTGGTGAGCGCAAAGCAGGGTTTGTTGTCCTGATGTCGTACTTGTATCCTTGAACTTGACAGCGAGCCCACTTTGTAACATCTGCATCTGTTAAATATTTTCCAATAGGTGGACTAATATTGCACAGAGCCTGGAATCGCTTCTTAAAATCAACAACTCTATAAGTTTTAGAAGCTTTTGCAATCAATCCAACCACTCCCTTTCGTACTGATTGCCCAAATGAAACGAAGAGAAATCTGAATTTACCATCAACATCGGTTTCATAAAAGGTGTGTGTTCCTGGATTAGCTTCTTTCAGCATGTGCTCTGTATGAAAACCTCGTACAGATTGCCCAAACGAAATGAAGAGAAATCTGAATTTACCATCAACACCGGTTTCGTAAAAGGTGTATGTTCCTGGATTAGCTTCTTTCAGCATGTGCAAGTATTTCAGAATTTTTCCAAAACTCTGCTCGGGAATGCCTCTAACCAGACTAATTGCATACTCACGAGCATCCCACGTTAATGATTTAGATATCTCGCATCCATGTTTCATTCTCATAATCTGTATGATATCATTAGCTTTGGGACCTTCTTTGACACCATTATACCTATGCATTATTAGACTCCCAATAGTTTTTGCAGAAGCTGTCCGGCCACCATTATTCATACTTGAAGCAGCACTTGTATGATCTGCCACATATTTTTTGATGATGAAATATGTGGATCCTGATAACCCCTCAGCACGAAAACTTCACTTACACTTGTTGTCCATGCATCGGATTTACCAAAGTTTTCAATCTGAATTCAACACTTTGTAATCGAAGTTATTCTTCATTGCTGGCATTTCCAATGCTGCTTTCAACTTCGATTTGTTTTGAAACGTTTCACCCCTCTTCACAACATCATTCAAAGAAAACCGAACACCTTTTCCCCTATCGTCTTCATTTCCACTTAAGTCAACATCTTCATCTTCTTCTGAGGCGTTCGAGTTACATTCGTCTTCAACATCCTTGCTCGATTCAAATGAACTACCAATGCCATCTCGAGGTGAAAACGAGGAAGGCTCACCTCGCTCTCTGAAAGGCGAGTTAGATTGCTCTTTATCAAGCTCAATGTTGTCGCTGTTTCAATTGACATGTGAAATAGACACACACAACCTTGCAGAAGCTTTTCCACGTACATATGTAAGAAAATTCTTGACTTGCCGATAATTCCCAATAATAACTGAGGGACAGTCTATCGTATTGATTAACTCCAAAGGTAAGTAGCTTAACTCAAGCTCGACATCATTTTGGTCAATTCCAAAATCCTCAAAAGCCGTAGTCCTTAGATCTTCAAAGGAACTTGTCAATTCCACAGCCAATACTCTACCTCCTTTTTCTTTTTCAAAAGCAAATCCCCACCCTTTACAGGGATCAAATTTCCACATCCCACAAGAGGCATAGATATGCATGTTCTTCAACAAGGGATTCAAATTTTTGGGGTGGTTTCAAAATTAATCAAGAACTTGTGAAGAAGAAGAGAGATCACGGTTATTTAAAAAAAAATAACTTTAGGAAACACGTAAAATTTGGGAAAATAAAGATTTACAGAATATTTTTCAAAAGATTTTGGAGAGATTTAAGGAATATTTTCCAAAAGAATTCGAATTTGGCAGAACATGCATTCTGCTGCCCGTAGATTGTATATATGATGGTAGATACGACGGCAGAATGTATAATCCAGCAGAGATAAGTTATAGTATATTAGTAGATAACGAAATATTACCATGGTAGATTATTAGTAACTGGCATATTCTGTGAATCCCTGCCAGTAGATATATAGGAAACAATAATTCATGAAATCTTTTGTGGTTCAGATCGTAAGCAAAACCGTAACTTTTTCTTTTTGCGGTAATAGACAGATTACCAAATCGTAGATTTTAACATCTGTAAGCGCAAGATATATGTAGTTAACCGAAACTACGATCTACATATCCGTAGTTAGTAGATTTTGTTTTCTACTATCCGAAGATAAAAATATGAAATTGTGTTTCACTAATATTTAGTCAACCAAATTATTTTTCATATGATTGTTCCATGTTTATGTACATTTTGAATAATTTTTCATATTTTTCTAACTCTTAAAATAATTGATATGAATTTTTGAAGTTGGCCAGGGGTATCTAAGTCCAAATCCGACCAAAAAATGATTTATGGTATAGGAACAATGTAATTGTTTTTCCGTGGTGTTTTGGCAATTTTTTCAATTTTAAAAGTGTTTCTCCTTTAATATATAGGAGATATTAAGGAGAAGCATTTAATGAGTATGCAGAGATAACAATAATGGGTTTTTTTCCTCAAAAAAAAAAAACCACTCGAGATGATATGTCGTGGGGAAACTTCATTCTTTTGATTCATTTAGATGTTTTCATCCTAAACTCAAATTTTGTTTTGTCCTCTACTTTTTGTACTCCATAAATTTTTGATCTTTCTTAGTTCCCATTGCATTTAATCAGCTTCGTGATCTGATATTGTCAGTGAAGAACACAGAGAACGACTTCGATGAATTTGTTTAGAATTAAACACTTGATATTAGGTTCAATTTTCTGTTCCAGCCATTGTCAAACTGCACTAGATTGTCGATGTTGTTTTCATATTCTAACTGTAACACCCGCCCCTTCCCCATTTCCAACCGGGGTTCCTGGGCGCGGGGTTAATGATACACATGTCTACTATCCCGACATCTCCGTGTGTCCCGTTACTGGTTCCATGAGTTCCAAGTGCATTTCCTTTCTTACCATCGATACTTCCACTTAAGGTTCTGCAAAAAGGGAAGGAAAAGAGGGGTGAGTAAGGATTACTCAGTGAGGTGATTCTAGACCAGTCTCCCCCATGAACTTTTATACTGCTCAATGCGAAACGAGAACCGGCTAGTCACTATACTCAGTTGGATTCAACTTAATTAACTTGTCACATTCGTTTCATTTCATCAAGTCAAGCAATGTAATGAACTCAGTCATCACTCAATTCACATAATTCGGTTTAAGACTCAAATCATCCTAGAACTCTAGGACCTACACAGCTCAAAGCGGTTCCCTCCACCCCTTGTTCGTGCTGCTTCCTGTGAAGTCGCCTGCCCTGGTAGGCCCGTCACCCAGTTCCTCGGGTACGGGCCGCCTTTGCAGTGTATTACGACCCCTTCCCGCCAAGACTCGGAGTGACTCAATCTTACCGGCGCCTCTATTCTTAATCTGCCATTTTTATCGTATGTTATGTCCCCGCATCTCCGCCGTTTTTGAACGCTACGGCCGCCGCGTTATCTTTCTTTCCACCCTCCCGGGTAATTTACTAATCAATCAATCATCTTTCCTTTTTCTTTATTCTTTCCATTCATTTTCTTAGACTCAGTCTTTCCTTCATTTAAGACGCCACCCGTTTTCGGTGTCTCACTCAATTCATTAAACAACCATTCACGGATGTCCTACCATTCATCTAATCAGACCGGTTAACGTTTACTATTATCCTAGGTTTAATTCTTTCTAAGCATCCTGACTCTCAACCACAATCAAGAATAGATCATCGACCAATCAATCATGAGACAATCCATTTTAAGTCCTTAATCAGTATGAGCGTTCTTATGCAGTATGATCTATCAACCTAGCATCAATCAGGATCTAGACAATCCTAGCTCCTCATTCAACAATATAGAAGAGCATGAACAAGATCTGGGTAGAACACCTCACCTTAGCCTAGATCTGGATCTATATCTGAAAATAAGAGATAAGAGAGATGAGATCTGAGATCGGCGACAACACACGGCCACCACCACCACTCGCGGTTGCTCACGGCGAGGAGAGAGAGAGTCGGCCGGGAGAGAGAGAGATCACGCGAGGAGAGAGAGAGAGAAGAGGCGCGGCAAGGGGAGAGAGAAGAGAGAGGTGCGGCAAGGAGAGAGAGAGAAGGGAGAGAGGCGGCGCAGGGAGAGAGAGAGTCAACGGCTAGGGCTTCCGGTCTCTGAGAGTTCTCTGCAGAGCTTCGCTTCAAGGCTCATGATGAGAGACTAAGGAGGTGGAGGCTGGTATTTATAAGAAAAAAAGAGTAGGAACTCTAGGGTTTTCTAGTTGGGCTGTAGAGAACCCAATACCCTATTAAAATTTTAATTGGGCCGGTTTTGGGGTGTTACAATTCTCTCCCTATTAATCGGAATTCGTCCCGAATTCCAATCTTCAGACTTCGAACTTAACATCTCAAAACTCGATGCGAGTTTCAAACACAATCAATGGAGGCACACATAAAACATCCTACTTGCTCAAGATCATTTTTTTTAATTTAAAACCAACAATGAATTTCAATAAATGAAATGGAGTAGGAATACAATAGTTTAATAGGTCTCAAGGTATCGCCCAAATCTGCGAATAGCCTTATAACAAGAAAGGAAAAGCTAAAACCAATACGAAATAAAGAAAGCCGTGTCCTACTCCTACTAGCTGTCTCAGGAATCGCAACTAGCCACTTTGAGCTGGAGACTTCTGCCCCGCCTCTGTTTCAACACCAACCACGCGGCCACTCCCAGTCGGCGACGCCGGCTCCTCTTCCCACTCTGAGTCTTCCGATGGATCCTCTTCCACTTCCTCCTCAGAGCTCGAGATGGCGACGACCCGATGGGTAAGTGTCCGTTCGGCCTCCATTGCCTGGCCGGCCATCCGGTTCACCAAGGCGAATTCCCATGATTCCAACGCGCCAATCAGCTTGCCCTGAATTTCCTCGCGGAGTCCTGCCTTATACCACCGGCACCAATCCTCCGCTGTCTTTGGCTTGCATCTTTTGGCTGTCTCCAGGAATTCCTCAGTGTACTCCCGAACTGAGCGTGGTCCTTGCCTGGCCTGCATCAGTGTCCCACACCGACATACTCCGGTCACGCTCCTCAGGCGGTCCGCATCAATGCTAGGAATCTTTCTTGGACGTCCACGTTTCCTCGTTGGTACACTGTCCTCCATCCTACACGGTCCAAGACCTTCCCCGGTCAACCCCGACGTCCTTGGGGGCCCACGGCTCCCCATGGGCGGTGTCGTTTCAACTTCAGGTGCAAACTGGAAAGTCCCCTGACCCTGGTACAACCGCCTGTACTCAGCTGCCCGCTGGAAATGGGGCATCAGTACCCGATGCCTCACGGTCGTCTCCCGGATGTGGGCGTTCGGCTGCTCCACGAACCCCACTTCCTCCTCGTCCGGGAAGAGGGCAGGTACCATGTTACCCCAAGCGTCACAGTAGGGTTTGCGGGTGTACGCCCTCGTCACCTTTGGTCCATAGCGCAAGCGTCTTTCTCCGAACTCGTGATGCACTGGTGAAGACATCCTGCAGTGTCAAAAGATCTGATCAGAATCATAATAGCAGTCATGAATAGATGACAGTTCTCGATCGTTTCTCAAGACTATAGTGCTGCTTGTGCATTTGCATGAATTATATCCCCGGTGTAGTCCTTATCATCCCTAATAGTGCTTTCCATTTCGCCCCAAGCGATCCTCCAACATCCTTGTTAGCATCGGCCTTTTCACTCAATGATGCTCCTCCATCATCCTTTTTACCCCAAGATGATCCTTTTTACCCCAAGATGATACTTATTACCGTCAACCCTTTTACCCCATGAAGGTCCTAGATCCTTATTGGTATATCCCATTTTGCTCCAAAGCGATCATCAATCGTCCTTATTAGCATCCACCTTTTCGCTCCATGATGATCCTCCATCATCCCTTTCACCCCCAGACGATCCTTTTCACCCCAAGATGATCCTTATTACTGTCAACCTTTTTACCCCATGAAGGTCCTTAGCTCAACCCGCAATCTCGAATTGGCTTTTCCCTTTTGTCCAGTCCCCATGGCCGCCCTTGGTTTCGCACCTTCCTTTCCTGGTGGGCCCACGCCAATTTTTTTTTTTTTTAATGAGAAATAAGCTTCACTGTAATATCAGAATGACGCAATGCTATTCTTTTGCAGAGATATCTCTTCCCTGGAGCGACGCACACCTCGGCTTTGTGTCTGATCCTCGTCCCCCGACCTTCTCGGGCTGGCGTGGGGTGGTGATGCCGGCGAGACATATCACCTAAAGCTAGTATGTCCAATCTTCCATTCCTCATTAGCCTGCCGCGCTAGGCAAATGACCACTCTGTATACTTGTCTTACAACTCTTTGTTAACCCCTTTGTGGGCCTCCAGAACTCCGCCACACCACGGTTCGAGGACTTCTTGTTGTTCCCATCCCGGCCGAAGCCTCTGAGCTGTTCGAACTCTCTTTCAACACTGACTACAGTGGGTCCAACAGAACCATAAGGAAAGTAATGAACAATGGCGGAAACGCTGATCCCTTAAGTTAGTATTAAGGGACCTTAACCTGGCTCTGATACCAATTGTAACACCCGCCCCTTCCCCATTTCTAATCGGGGTTCCTGGGCGCGGGGTTAAGGACACAAATGTCTACTATCCCGACATCTCTGTGGGTCCCGTTACTGGTCCCATGAGTTTCAAGTGCGTTTCCATTTTTACCATCGATACTTCCACTTAAGGTTCTGCAAAAAGGGAGGGAAAAGAGGGGTGAGTAAAGATTACTCAGTGAGGCGATTCTAAACCAGTCTCCCCCATGAGCCTTTATACTGCTCAATGCGAAACGAGAACCGGCTAGTCACTACACTCAGTTGGATTCAACTTAATTAACTTGTCACATTCGTTTCATTTCATCAAGTCAAGCAATGTAATGAACTCAGTCGTCACTCAATTCACATAATTCGGTTTAAAACTCCAATCATCCTAGAACTCTAGGACCTACACAGCTCAAAGCGGTTCCCTCCACCCCTTGTTCTTGCTGCTTCCTGTGAAGTCGCCTGCCCTGGTAGGCCCGTCACTTAGTTCCTCGGGTACGGGCCGCCTTTGCAGTGCATTACGACCCCTTCCGTCCAAGACTCGGCGTGACTCAATCTTATCGGCGCCTCTATTCTTAATCTGCCATTTTTATCGGATGTTATGGCCCCGCATCTCCGCCATTTTTGAACGCTACGGCCGCCGCGTTATCTTTCTTTCCACCCTCCCGGGTAATTTACTAATCAATCAATCATCTTTCCTTTTTCTTTATTCTTTCCTTTCATTTTCTTAGACTCAGTTTTTCCTTCATTTAAGATGCTACCCGTTTTCGGTGTGTCACTCAATTCATTAAACAACCATTCACGGATGTCCTACCATTCATCTAATCCAACCGTTAACGTTTACTATTATCATAGGTTTAATTCTTTCTAAACATCCTGACTCCCAACCACAATCAAGAATAGATCAACGACCAATCAATCATGAGACAATCCATTTTAAGTCCTTAATCAGTATGAGCGTTCCTATGCAGTATGATCTATCAACCTAGTATCAATCAGGATCTAGACAATCCTAGCTCCTCATTCAACAATATAAAAGAGCATGAACAAGATCTGGGTAGAACACCTCACCTTAGCCTAGATTTGGATCTGGATCTGAAAATAAAAGATAAGAGAGATGAGATCTGAGATCGGCGACAACACACGGCCACTACCACCACTCGCGGTTGCTCACGGCAAGGAGAGAGAGAGTCGGCCGGGAGAGAGAGAGATCACGCGAGGAGAGAGAGAGAGAAGAGGCGCGGCAAGGAGAGAGAGAAGAGAGAGGCGCGGCAAGGAGAGAGAGAGAGAAGGGAGAGAGGTGGCGCAGGGAGAGAGAGAGTCGACGGCTAGGGCTTCCGGTCTCTGGGAGTTCTCTGCAGAGCTTCGCTTCAGGCTCATGATGAGAGACTAAGGAGGTGGAGGCTGGTATTTATAAGAAAAAGAGTAGGAACTCTAGGGTTTTCTAGTTGGGCTGTAGAGAACCCAATACCCTATTAAAATTTTAATTGGGCCGGTTTTGGGGTGTTACACTAACAACCTAGGAGGAAGTGTTCCTTCAGAACAGGAAAGCTCCTCTGCATCTCTAGGAAACTTGACATCTCTCAGAGATTTTAGCTTTACTAGTAACAATATAGGAGGAATTCCTAATGATATATCTTCGACTAACAAGTATTGTATTTTGATTTTGTTGGAATTCATACGTTTATAACAATTTATAAATCAACCTATGAATTCAATTTGTCTAGAATCTCATGTCAATACTGAAATAAATCTAGATCTAGGGTTTCAAATATACCTGGAAGTTTTGCAGCGGAAAGATGAATAAAACAAACCGAGGTTTCCTAGCACTCCAAACGTCGTGTCTCTACCGGTATCCACACGCATACAAACTAGATCTCAACGAGATGCTAGTGCCGTCAAACTAGACAAACATTTCGTCTCTGGTCGCCTTAGGGTTTTAGTTGTATTCGTCATCATTAATGAAAAGACAGCACCATGTATTATATAATTAACATGGCAACGTGCTTAACCTAGTCCAATTAAGGGCTGGTGGGCTAAAGCCCATACACATACACGTTCATCTTTTCATTAAGATAATTATAACTATTATAATTATCACTTGCTTTAGTATAATACATCTTATCTTATGTATTATATTACTTCCAAAACCATAATCATTAATCTAGTTTGCTTAGGTGTGTGACCCTGTAGAATCATATAAAATTAGTAGTAGATTCTCAATCAATAGATTATAAGCGGTTTCTCGCAAAACATTATAACCACCTTATTTTATACGATTGTCGAAATTAGTAAGTACAAAATGATTTTAGGACATTCCCAACAATCTCCCACTTGTACTAGAATCATCTATTCTCATAATCCATTTGTCTCTATATCTCGATCTCAGCAAAAGACAAGAACTAGTGTCATCCTTATTAAGCTAGATCACGTTTATCGAACTCTGATTTATACTGATAAAACAAACGACTGACAATCACCTCGTTTGAGCACGGCCATGCATTTTTCAGTATCAAATCTTCGATAGTCCCAAAGATATTTATCTCTCGTTATATGGGAGGGACAAATCTCATCTTGTTCCATCCCTGTTCCTTAACAAACTTCATAGAACACCTAATCAATGCCTTTATAATCACCAGTTACGGCTGACGTTTGACAAGGTCAAAGTGAACTAATCCATAAATAAAGAATCATGACGAACTCAGGTCTAAGGACTATACTATATAGTCGTAGTGAGAAACTCTCATGACACTCATATAACAATCTTGTAGAGTTCTCATAGCGGGTCAGTCCGATCATGTGTTCTCTAACACATATCCATGTGATTGACTTCAATACCACATATTGAATGACTACATATTGACTTCAATACCACATATTGAATGACTACATAAAACTTAGTCATCAATCACCTCACATACTAGCCATTCATGGTCGTTAATGTCCCAGTTTAACAACCTTGACTAGGGACCTCAGTAATTTATAACATCTTTCACTTATAGGGTTTCATGATCAAGTCCCGTACTTGATGACCTATAAGAATGATATAAATTATTTTGGGACATTTATTTAATTATCCAATAATCAAATAAATCTGAAACAATTTCATTAATTTGAAAACATAACTAATGTATATTAATATGAACATCATATCATAAAAATAAAGCCTCCCACTAAATCAAGATCACATCTTAAGTTATTTAATATCCATGGCTGCTGTATAACTCTTATACTTAGACCATGGAAGTGGCTTGGTCAATGGATCAACAACATTTGCATCCATTCAGACTATTCTATGGTGCTTTGCTTGGAACCCTTCCAAATCACCACTCTCTATTAAGACAAAAGATGAAACCAACTTGTGATCAAAAATCATCTTTGTCAGTCTGAAAAACTGGCATCGATGTAACCACTTACAACAAGCTCATAAATTCCTCCATAGACCAAGAATTTATCCTTAGTATTTCTCAAATACTTGAGAATATTCTTGAATGTTGTCCAGTGACTTTCACCTGGATCAGATTGGTATCAACTCGTCATGCTCAAAGCACATGCAACATCTGGACGAGTACAGATCTTGGCATACATGATAGATCCTTTCGCAGTAGCATATGGGATTTTACTCATGCGCTCTCGCTCATCCTGTGTCGCAGGACACTGAGTCTTGCTAAGAGTTATGCCATGAGACATTGGCAAAAAGCCTTTCTTGGAATCATGCATTTTGAATCTTTGTAAGACCTTATCAATATAAGTATCTTGACATAATCCATTAGTCTTATTTAATCTATCTCTATATATTCTTATTCCAAGGATATATGTAGCTTTTTCCATGTCTTTCATTAGGAAACAACCTCAAAGTATGTCATCTACATACAACACCAAGGAAAACTGCGCTCCCACTAGTCTTCTTGTAAACACAAGGTTCTTCTTTATCTCTAATGAAGTCAAACTCTGTGATTGCCTCATTAAAACGAAGATTCCAACTCCGAGATGCTTGCTTCAAGCAATATATTGGAGTCAGAGCCCATCATAGCTTCCTCAAAAGGCGTAGGTTCATCACTCCCTATTATCAATAGATCATGATGATCTGTCACCCAAACCTCATATCTATCAGGTTCGTGACGTGTACTTTCGGACCTACGCACTCCGGGTTTCACAGGGGTAGATTCCACGACTCTTCGTAAATCTAATTGATCATCTTCCTAAGATGATGAAACCATCTCATGTGTTTCTCGAACTTCTTCGAGTTGTACTTTACTCCCACTGTTCTTTTTAGAAAGAAATTCTCTCTCAAGAAAAACACCACTATGAGCAACAAACACTTTGTTCTCGGTGGGGTAGTAAAAGTAATAACCTTTGGTTTCTTAGGGACAACCAATGAAGTAGCATTCATCAGATTTAGGTCCAAGCTTATCAGTAAACATACGTTTGACATAAGCATTAGAAACTCAAATTTTCAGAAAAGACAGATTTGGAGCCTTTCCAGTCCACATCTCATATGGTGTCTTCTCAACTGATTTTGATGGACATCTATTTAGCGTAAACACAGACGTTTCTAGATCGTATCTCCAAAAATATGGTGGAAGATCTGTATGACTCATCATAGACCGAACCATATCCAATAAAGTTCATATTTCTCCTTTCGGACACACCATTCCACTGTGATGTTTCTGGAGGAGTGAGTTGTGAAACGATTCCACATTCTCTCTCAGATGATCATTAAATGCTTGACTCAAATATTCTCCACCTCGATCAGATCGAAGAGTTTTTATTTTCTTGTCAAGCTGATTTTGTACTTCATTATGAAATTCTTTGAACTTTTCAAAAGATTCAGACTTATGTTTCATTAGATAAACATAACCGTATTTACTGAAGTCGTCTGTAAATGTAATGAAGTACTGATAGTTTCCTCTAGCATTTGTATTCATTGAGCCGCATACATCAGTATGTACAAGTTCCAATAAGTCTTTGGCTCTTTCACTGTGTCCAGTAAAATGAGCCTTAGCCATTTTACCCAATAAATAAGATTCACATTTTTAATATGATTCATAATCAAATGAGCTCAAAAGTCCATCATTATGAAGCTTTTGAATGCGTTTCTTATTTATGTGGCCCAAACGACAATGCCAAAGAAAATTCTGATTTGTGTCGTTAGACTTGAATCTTTTGGTACTGATATTATAGACATGCATGCTTTGGTCTAGAATATAAAGTCCATTCTCTAATGGACCGCTACCATAAAAGATATCATTACGATCAAAAGAACAACACTTGTTTTTGATCGAAAACTGAAATCCCTTCCAAATTCAAACAAGGAATGGAAATAATATTCCTACTTATAGAAAGTACATAGTAGCAATTCTTAAGTTCTAAAACCAAGCCTGAAGGTAAAGACAAGTGAAATGTTCCCACAGCTAATGCAGCAACCCTTGCTCCATTTCCTAAGCGTAGGTCCACTTGTCCTTTCTCCAATATTCTACTGTTGCTTAGGCCATTCATATTCGTACAAATATGAGCACCACAGCCGGTATCCAATACCCAAGAAGTAGAGCCAGAAGTAGTAACATTTACTTCTATAACATTAATACCCCTAGACGATGTTTCAAAAGTCTTTTTCTTTTTTCAGATCTTCCAAGTAGGGTTTAAACTTTTGCTTGAGAACAATTCTAGGGTTTCGATACCATTGGAGGAAATTTGATCCATACAATTTGTCCTTCTCAAGGGCATATTGAAATGAAAATGGGTTGTGAGGAGTTAATATTGTTGGAATATAAGAATATCAAATATTAATATGATGTTCTAGAATTACAGAAATCTCAACAATTAAAAAAACTCATATTATATTCAAAACAATTTCCTCAAATGAATATAATATCCAAGATCCATATTTCACTAAAATCCGGGTGAGCTTTGGCTCATCGCCCAAATGTTTAGCTATTTAGGTGAGCAACACTTTGCTAATTATATCCAATATAATTCTTAGTTGTCAGACGACATCTCATGTCTTGTCCAACCTATGTCTTTAAGCCCAAAACCGTTTTGATAGCCTAGTCAAGTGAACCAATCTTGTTTCACATGGTAACCGTTACCATCCACCTCACTCATGTAATTGCAGACACCTTGCTTTGGCAAGCCCTTCTTACAACGAAACGAGTCTTGATGGTTGATAAGATTAGGTAGACATCAAAAATACTTGAAATTAATTGAGAAACAAATATTAATCCAATTTTATTATATATTTAAATATAAATATAAATAATACATATCTTATATGCATTCTTATTGGATTACAAATAATTAATTAATTTTAATCTAATTAAAACCATTAATTATTTTACATAGTTAATCTTAATTTAATCTTGAAAATCTAATCATATTAGTATTCCAATTAAATGAAAGATTAAACATGTGTTCGACTGAACCAAACCAAATTACGAACAGATAAAACTGAACCGGTCAATTGATTTCACATGCACGTATATAATACTTGTATTAATTTTAAAAACTTGCAGTCACAACATTACGATAATGTTTTCTGGCTAGTTGTTTAATAAGCATACCACAAGCAACAAATGAATAATATAAACCATATACAAGGAATATATTATTTGTATAAACACACTTATCTCATTCATGCCGTGTTAATATGTAATATTGAATTTTCCTTAGTTAGTCTCAAACATATATGTAATTATTTAACAAATTAAATATACACATATTGTTAAGCTGCCATCTGCCATGGCATAACCGTATCCTATACATGTTTATTAGCTATGAACTTTTTACTATTTCTTAAATCAGTATTTATGAAAGTTATAGTTTGAGACTAATAAGAACAACGAGGATGATCCCCTCGTATGCACATAATTTAATTATTTTAGCAATCATGCAACTACAAAGTACGTGATCCCTTATAAATCATATATTTACATAGGCGATCGAAACACTTTCAATCGTATCTATTATTATAAAACACAGTTTTCTCCTTCCTGCCACGTCAGAAAGTCGGGCGCTGCTGAGTCTACACGTGTCCAAGTAAATAAAACGCGCCGTTTTATTTAATTTGTGATGCGATTCATTCGGGTTTAGTTTTGTTGGGCTGTGACTTCTCTTTGTCGGCCCATACCATAATATATCAATGAAACGCTGCGCTTCCTATTAAATTTAGTGTGTGTTTGTCTTCGCATCTCTAATGGCGATTAGTGTTGAGCAGACGATTTTTCATCTTCTTCCTTAAGGAAGGAACGGTTCATCTACGATGTATAAAGAGGTAAACTCATCTCTCCTTGCTGGATTCAAAACCGGTCGCTGTAACACTACCGTCGAACTCTGTCTTCTCAGATTTTGCAAGGCCATGATGTGAAAAGATACAGCAAGCTTATGGGGTCGATCTACTTCTTCTCGACGATACGGTACCTCTGGCGATTTGAAAAATAAACGCTTCCATTTTCCTGATTTATAGGTAACAATAGGATTAATCATTCTAGGGTTCATGGTGTTTTCAGCTTATGCTTTCAAAATCGACCATGAAATTTCAGGAGGGTGATGGGAGACGACTATTTACAGTGAATCTCTGGAGCGAGAAGAAATCCAGACCAAATGACACGAACAGTATCTCGCTCCAACGACGTCTAAATGGGTTTTTGGATTTTTACCTATCCTTGCAGGCTGGATTGTAAACCTTCAACGAGTCATAGGATTATGAACTGAACGTGATCTTTCTGTAAGGGTCAATACCTATGGCAAGACAACTGATTTTGCTTCTAATTATATCATCATATAATTTAAAATTAAAACCTCATGTTGGAGAAAAATTGCAATTATAAATGAAAATTGTTGGTGTTTATCTATCTTTGGAGGGCCAGATTTAAAACTTTCAAAAGAAAGTTGTTCAAGTAGAAGTCAAAGGTACCTCCATTAAGATTTTATAAACACTGCCAATTAAAAGTTTAGCGCCAATTCAATCACCACTACAAGAAAACAGCGGTATTCTGACGGACATTCCGACGGAAAATGAAATCCTCGGAATTTCCCGAGGAATTTCCGAGGATATCCCGAGGAAACCCAAAATTTGGTTTCCTCGGAATTTCCTCGGAATATACCGACGGAATTCCGAGGAAATATCAATCCGTCTGAATATTCTTATGAAATACCGAGGAAAAATATATTCCTCGAAAAAAACCGATGAATTCCGAGGATATATTATAGCCGTTGGAGAGCCGTTGGGGGATTTTAAAAATTTCGAGGAAATTCCGAAGAACTAGCCGTTGGCGTCGGAATTCCGTCGGAATTTCCTCGGTCTGTCGGCAGGATTTCAACTATAAATACAAGCACTCCTCTTCCTCTTCATTCACTCCATATCTTCATCCTCCCTCTTACTCTATTTACACACGAATTTGATTCATAAAAAACATGTCTTCTTCAAATTATTTTCGTTCTTGGATCGATCGACCTCATTTGGATCCGAACACAAGATTGCTTACGGAAGAATACCAACGAGGTATAACCGAATTCATTGGGTTAGTTCACCGACAACCGGAAGCAAAAACAGGTATGTTAAGATGTCCTTGCTCTAATTGTAAAAATAGAAAGGTTATTAAAGAGTGGGATGTTTAGACTCATCTATATTTGAGTGGGTTTACACGAAGTTACAAAATTTGGTATCATCATGGAGAAACTGATTATGAACATGGTAGTACTAGCGAACCTCAGCCAGCGGTTAGATTAGAAGAACCAATTAGAACGGATGTAGATTATGGTGTAGGTACTGAGGAGATGGTAAATGATCATTTTAGAGGGGAAGATTTACCCAATGCACAAGCTAGGAGATTTTATGATATGTTGGATGCTGGAAAGCAACCAATGTACGAAGGTTGCAGAGATGGTCATTCAGCTTTATCATCTTCAACAAGATTGATGGGCATTAAAACAGATTATAATTTGGCTGAAGACTGTGTGGATGCGATTCCTGATTTTGTAAAAGGTATTCTACCCGAGGATAATGTAGCTCCTGGTTCATACTACGAGGTTCAGAAACTCGTAGCTGGTCTTGGTTTATCAT
The DNA here is from genome assembly GCF_020379485.1 of Brassica napus. Taxonomy (NCBI): domain Eukaryota; kingdom Viridiplantae; phylum Streptophyta; class Magnoliopsida; order Brassicales; family Brassicaceae; genus Brassica; species Brassica napus. Next base: position 21,044,006 of record NC_063452.1, read on the forward strand.
ATCAGGTAATAGATGTATGCAGCGACAACTGCATGTTTATTGGAGGGTGGATGAACAGCGGGTTACATGCAAATTTTGTGGAAAGCCTCGTTATAAAGATACGAGTGGAAGAGTTCCAGTGCCATATAAAAGGATGTGGTATTTGCCTTTGACGGAAAGGTTGCAGAGGTTGTATCTGTCTGAACGCACAGCGCAACCAATGAGATGGCATGCGGAGCACTCAACAGATGGTGAGATCAGACATCCTTCAGATGCAAAAGCGTGGAAGCATTTCCAATCAAAGTATCCCGATTTTGCGTATGAGAGAAAAAATGTCTATCTTGGATTATGTACTGATGGTTTCAGCCCGTTTGGCAAGAGTGGAAGACAATATTCTCTATGGCCAGTCATTCTTACACCATACAACCTACCCCCAAACTTGTGCTTGCGACGAGAGTTTTTGTTTCTCTCGATTCTCGTTCCCGGACCAGAGCATCCTAAGAGATCACTTGATGTGTTTCTTCAGCCACTAATATATGAGTTGCAACAACTATGGGCTCAAGGTGCTGAAACATACGATGTTTCGTGTAAAGAAAACTTTCAAATGCGGGCAGTACTAATGTGGACAATAAGTGATTTTCCAGCATATGGTATGTTATCTGGATGGACAACGCATGGAAGGCTATCATGTCCATATTGTCAAGATAACACTGATGCTTTCCAACTAAAACACGGAAGGAAAACGTGTTGGTTTGACTGTCACAGGAGATTCCTACCACCTGATCATCCATATCGTAGGAGTAGGAATTTTTTTACGAAGAACAAGAGGGTGTTTGACAGTCCACCTCCGGAAATTTGTGGGAAAGATTTGAAGACACAACTAAGAGATTTTGGTGCAGAAAGGACGCCAGACGTCGGTGGACATGAGCGTTTTCCGGTAGATGCTGTTGGAGACCTACATAACTGGCACAAAAAAAGTATTTTCTGGGATCTGCCATACTGGGAGGATCATCTGCTAAGGCATAATTTAGATGTCATGCATATTGAGAAGAACTTTTTTGACAATCTCATGAACACGATCCTTAATGTTCAAGGTAAAACAAAGGATAATTTGAAGTCAAGACTGGATTTAGTCGATATATGTGCTCGTTCAGAACTTCATGTTGATGAGAATGGTAGGGCTCCTTTTCCCATATACCTACTTGATGTAGAGGGAAAAGATGCGTTCTTTGATTGGATTTCAAACGATGTGGAATTTCCAGACGGTTACGCATCTAATTTGCGTAACTGTATCGACAGAAAGGAATGAAAGTTTACTGTCTTGAAAAGCCACGATTGCCATGTAATGATGCAGCGCCTCCTTCCGTTTGCCTTCAAGAAACTATTACCACGAAATGTTCATGAAGCAATTGCAGGGATAAGTGGTTTCTTCCGCGATTTATGCACGAGATCAGTGACTCTTGAAGGTATTGAAAATTTGAAAACTAACATAGCCGTGATTCAGTGCAACCTTGAGAAGATATTTCCTCACTCATTTTTTGATGTTATGGAGCATCTTGTTATTCATCTGGCAAGAGAATTGGAACTTGGTGGTCCTGTGCAGTATAGATGGATGTATCTGTATGAGCGGTATATGTTCCATTTGAAGAAGATGGTGAAAAATTTAAGTAGGGTGGAAGGTTCTATAGTCGCACAGATGATCAGTGAAGAAACTTCAAACTTTGCCGAGTACTACTTTCCAGCAGAAGTTCAGACCAAAAACAGAAGACCTGCTCGGCATGATGATAGAGGCGAACGGGCAACATATCATGTTACGGTTCAAGACATTTTCACAGACATTGGACGACTTAGCGGAAAACCAAAGAACCGTCGACTTACTGAGCAGGAGCGCAGCAATTTGCAAACATATTTGCTCACCAACTGCGAAGATGTTCTTCAATATGAGAGGTAAATAAATAAGCTTACAAATTTTTATTTTAACAAGTTAAAATTTAAATCTTAATTAATTACATTATTGTCATCATATGTACAGGATTTTCATGGCAGAAAAGAGGTTCGAATATAGATACGCCACAGAGGACGAACTAGAAGAAATGAAGCAGAGAAAATTTTCTGGATGGATGTTTACTTATGTGAGTGCTTTAAACAAATTAAAATATCATTTATCACATATTTATACTAATTCACATTTATTGATATATAGGTGTCTGCTGGTTTGGCCAGAGGTAAAACATTTGACGATTGGATACGCGAGATGGTCCCTGAACCAAAATTTGTTGTGAAGTCATATCCGAGATTTTGTACTCGAGGATATGCATTCACAACTCAGAAGAGGAGACGTTCGAGTATGACTTATGATGCTGGCGTTTGTTCTGCATCAGGAGATGATGTATACTACGGACACATACATGAGATTTTGGAAATCAAGTATTTGGGCATGGTTGGATTGCGCTGTACTGTTTTCTATTGTGATTGGCACGACAACACTCTAGATCGAGGTGTGAGAACAGATGCATTTGGTGTTACATCAGTAAATTCGAGGCGAAAGCTGCAATATTATGATCCTTTCATTCTTGCTTCTCAGGCCGATCAGGTAATTAAATGTTAATTATTTAGAATGATTCATCATCATGTGTATTAATTTATAATTTTACTAATAATTTTTTAAATGTTACAGGTTTGTTATATCAAGTACCCCCGGGTAAGGAACAGAGATGATCCATGGGTTACTGTTACAAGATTCAACCCGAGAGGCCGAGTTCAGGGAAGTTCTGAGCTGGAAGACCCACTACAACCAAACACATCCGGCAACTTAAGTGCAGCAGAAGATTTAGCTGGAGTTGGCCTTGTAGTCGATTTAACCGACTTCGGAGAGGAAGCCGTCGTTCACGTAGAGGATGAACCAGTGATTGGAGAGTTTCACCAAGATCCAGATTCAGATTCATCTGGTGATGATGACTCGGAAACAGACTAGCATCGACTTTTTTTTTTTTTTTATGGAATATTCCGACGGAATTCCGAGGAAGATAAGGGTTTCCTCAGAATTTCCTCGGAATATTTCGAGGAAATTCCGAGGAAATAGGGTTTTTAAACCGAAAACAACGTTTTGCGGTTTGAATAACACTTATATAACCCTTATTAAGTGTCTTAGACTGATTATGAAGTCAAACATTTGTTCCTTACCCTATAATAAACACTTTTCCGATTGTATGAACGAAATTCCCCACAACGTAAGAGAAACATTTATACACTTTAATGAACGGTAAAAGGAATACTTTCAATTCGTTTTGAAATTTGTTATTTCATGGTTTATGATCATCTATACAAAGAATCCTCAATGGTATGCATTACAATTGTATAAGAAATGAAATACGGTAAAAAAAATTGATGTTTTGGAACCCCAAACACTAGTTCCTCGAAATTCCCTCGGAATATTCCGACGGAATTCCGAGGAAGATAAGGGTTTCCTCGGAATTTTCTCGGAATATTCCGAGGAAATTCCGAGGAAATAGGGTTTTTAAACCGAAAACAACGTTTTGCGGTTTGAATAACACTTATATAACCCTTATTAAGTGTTTTAGACTGATTATGAAGTCAAACATTTGTTCATTAGCCTATAATAAACACTTTTCCGATTGTATGAACGAAATCCCCACAACGTAAGAGAAACACTTGTACACTTTAATGAACGGTAAAGGGAATACTTTCAATTCGTTTTGAAATTTGTTATTTCATGGTTTATGATCATCTATACAAAGAATCCTCAATGGTATGCATTACAATTGTATAAGAAATGAAATACGGCAAAACAAATTGATGTTTTGGAACCCCAAACACTAGTTCCTCGGAATTCCCTCGGAATATTCCGACGGAATTCCGAGGAAGATAAGGGTTTCCTCGGAATTTCCTCGGAATATTCCGAGGAAATATGGTTTTTAAACCGAAAACAACGTTTTGCGGTTTGAATAACACTTATATAACCCTTATTAAGTGTCTTAGACTGATTATGAAGTCAAACATTTGTTCCTTACCCTATAATAAACACTTTTCCGATTGTATGAACGAAATCCCCACAACGTAAGAGAAACACTTATACACTTTAATGAACGGTAAAGGGAATACTTTCAATTCGTTTTGAAATTTGTTATTTCATGGTTTATGATCATCTATACAAAGAATCCTCAATGGTATGCATTACAATTGTATAAGAAATGAAATACGGCAAAAAAAATTGATGTTTTGGAACCCCAAACACTAGTTCCTCGGAATATTCCGATGGAATTCCGAGGAAGATAAGGGTTTCCTCGGAATTTTCTCGGAATATTCCGAGGAAATAGTGTTTTTAAACCGAAAACAACGTTTTGCGGTTTGAATAACACTTATATAACCCTTATTAAGTGTCTTAGACTGATTATGAAGTCAAACATTTGTTCCTTACCCTATAATAAACACTTTTCCGATTGTATGAACGAAATCCCCACAACGTAAGAGAAACACTTATACACTTTAATGAACGGTAAAGGGAATACTTTCAATTCGTTTTGAAATTTGTTATTTCATGGTTTATGATCATCTATACAAAGAATCCTCAATGGTATGCATTACAATTGTATAAGAAATGAAATACGGCAAAAAAATTTGATGTTTTGAAACCCCAAACACTAGTTTCTCGGAATTCCCTCGGAATATTCCGACGGAATTCCGAGGGATATTTAAGTATCCGTTGGAATTTCCTCGGAATATTTTCATTTAACCGGGCAAATATTTCGCGAAAATTGATATTGGAATTCCGACGGAATTCCAGCGGATAGTATCCGTCGGACCCTAGGTTTTATAACCACGAGCCGCTTCTTCTTCCCCATTTCTCTCTTCTTCCTCTGCGCCTCCTCTCCCTCTTCTCCGGAGATTTACCCCTTCTCTCCGACCTCTTCTCCGGCGATCTCCCCTTTCTCTTACACAAATCATGTAAGGACCCTATCCCACTCTCTTAGGTTCTATTTGTTAGGTTTTTGTGTAGGTTTGATAGATTTTTGTTAGGGTGATTGGTTAGGATTGTGATTTGGTTGTATAATAGGTTTAGAATTGTGATTTGGTTGAATAATTTGTTTTGTTAAATTGATGTAGAATTTTTTTTATAAATTTTTTTAATTTTTTTTTGTATTTATAAATTCGATTTTTGTGTATAAATTCGATTTTTGTATTTTACAAAACGATTTTTGTATATAAATTCGTTTTTTTGGATTTTACAAAACGTTTTTTGTATATAAATTCGATTTTTTGGATTTTACAAACATTTTTAATATCTTTAAAACTTTTTTTGTGATTAAAAACTATTATTGGGATTTAAAAAAAAAAAATTTATTCTTTTATATTTATATTATATAAATTTCTATATTTATTACACATTTTTAATATTATTAAAACTATTTTTTTGTAATTATTAAACTATTTTTTATTTATTAAAACTATTTTTTGTTTATTAGAACTATTTTTATATATTTATTAAACATTTTTAATGTCTATAAAACTTTTTTGTGATTAAAAACTAATATTTGGGATTTAAAAAAAAGCCAATTTTTTTATATTTATATTATATAAATTTCTATATTTATTAAACATTTTTAATACTATTAAAAATATTTTTTGTAATTATTAAACTATTTTTTATTTATTAAAACTATTTTTTGTTTATTAGAACTATTTTTATATATTTATTAAACATTTTTAATGTCTATAAAACTTCTTTGTGATTAAAAACTATTATTTGAGATTTTTTTTAAAAAAAAAAAAATTAATTTGTATATTTCTATAATTATTAAATATTTTTTTTATAATTTACAGGTCGCATGATGATCAGACCCGGCCTCGACAGCGTCGTGGTCGTGGTGGTACGGGGAGCCAGTCTCGGGATTCCAGCCATTTTCAGGATTCTCCTTCACCCCACAGCTCCTACCATACATCTCCCTCTGCTGCACCCGCTCCTGCTCCTCTCGCTCCGTTGCTGCACCCGCTCCTGCTCCTCCGGGTCCTCCGGGCGTGATGAGTGTTGCGGAGTTGGTTTGACAGCCCGGCCGTGACCATCTTCCTTATCTCACTCCGTATCCACATGGACGGGGTCAAACATGGTAATTAAACATATTTTTTTTTTCATTAAAATTTGATTCATTATTAAGCGTTTGTTCTTTTTATTAGGTTCAACCGATCCGGGAACGGGATCAGCGCATGGATCAACCATATGATGTACTCGGCCCTCGGCAAGGGACATCCGACTTTCACTGACTTCCCTACCGACAAGCAGCATTTGTGGTTTCGGCAGTTTGCGGTAAGTATTCTAATTTTTTACTTATATTTTTAATCTTTAATATAAATTTTCTACTAATTGTGTTATTTTTTTAGCAAGAATTCACCTGGAATTCCGATGAGACGCTCTTTATCTATCACCACTTCGTCCATAAAGTTATGGACAACTACGGGAAGCAGATCCAAAAGTGGAAGAAAAAGTGGGAAATCAATAAGGTTCGATTTAATTTATTAAACAATTTTTTAATAACACGGTCTGGACGGAGTTGTGTGCGCATTGGGATAAGGAAGAGACGAAATAAACTTCTTCCACCAACTCCACCAACCGCATGAGCGACCGTAAAGGGAATGGCGTCTTCAAGCATAACTTGGGTGCTCAATCTATTGCCTCTCTGGGAGATCGCTTGGTAAGTTCAGCCGCTTTTTCTTCAATTATTTAAGTTTTGAAATTTTATTTTTTGTCCATTTCTTCTAATTTCTAATGTTTCTTTAATTTATGTTTTTTTCCAAGGCGGAAGAAAATGATGGCAAGCCGGTTGATGATCTCGCCCTAATGAAGAGGGCGTATACCAACAAGAAGACCGGCCAGATTGATTACGGTCTTGTGAGGAAAGTGGTCAGCCTGGTCTAAACTCAGGTGGCAGACGAAGTGTATCAGCTTCAAACCGAGGATGACGCTTCGACGGCTTTGATCAACTTATCCCGGTTTCGAATCAACGAAATCGTTGAATCCGTAAGTTCTTTTTTTTAAAGTTCAATTTATTTATTTCTTGATTTAAATTTGTAAATATGGCTATTTTCTATTTCAGTCGGTTCCAAAGAAGAAGGGACGTTTGGTCGGTTTGGGTCGTCGCACCCGGTCGGTTCCTCATTCTTCTGCACCACCGCCCTTTGTTGATCCAGAAGTACTTACGGCTCAGTTGAAGGACAAGGATGATCGCATATCTTTGTTGGAGACCCAGATGGCGGCTCAACAGGCGGGCTATGAGGCACAGAGGAGGCTGAACCAGCAAATGATGGAGATGATGCAGAGGATGTACCCGAACGAGGTGTTCCCGAACGTGCCAGACCCGTAGATTTTTTTTTCCAAAAACTCGGAATGTTTTATTTTTATTTGTGAAACTTTGAATATTAATTAATATGATTTCAATTTTAATTTTATTATTTCGAATTTAAATTTCAAAAATTTAATTTTTTCAAAAAAAATTAATGTTTTTTACATTCCGAGGAATTGAACCCTCGGAATATGCCGAGGGACATCTTCCTCGAAATATACCGAGGGACCCCGTTCCTCGGAATATACCGAGGGACATGTTCCTCGGAATATACCGAGGGACATGTTCCTCGGAATATTCCGAGGGACCCCGTTCCTCGGAATTTTCCGATGAAAATTCCGAGGAATATTTCGTCGAACTTCTGAGGATTGGACCATCGGAAAGTCCATCGAAATATCCCGACGAAGTTCTCCCTCGGAATTTCCTCGGAATTCTGTCGGAAAATTCCGAGGGATTTCCGAGGAAAAATGAATTTCCGAGGAGTTATTTCTGAGGACTTGTTTCGTCGGTATGTCGTCGGAATAACGTTATTCCGATGACATACCGACGATTTTTTCCCTTAGTATGTCGCTGTTTTCTTGTAGTGCACTGTCAATTTAACTTTTATATCGAACAAAATCCTTCTCCTATTGATCAAACACTGGATCTTTGTCCTGAGAAACGACCAAAATCCTTCTCCTATTTTCAGTGAGTATATCTAAATTTGATTTCAGGGTTTGTGCAGATTCAACCACTGTTAGGTTGTGCTATTAAGTTTAAAAACCAGTATTCAGGAACATGTTTTCAGATGTGCAAGGATCTGACATTCTTTAAAGTGGAAACTCACAATTTATGTACTAAGAAAACTGTGCTTACAAATATCCGAGACTGGGACCCACTTGTCTATCACTACAAGAAAACACACGCTTAACGACGAAATTTAACGAGGAAAAACAATCCTCGTAAATTTACGTCGAGTTTACGAGGAATTTACGTGAAAAACTAAAGTCATCGTTATTTTCTCGTAACGTAACGACAAAAGTGTTTTGTCGTAAAGTGGATGTAATTTTACGAGTATTTTACGAGGAAAAACTATTTTCTCGTAAATACGACGTAAACTTTGCGTGGTATTTACGAGGAAATAGTTTACGTGTATTTAGCGAGGAAATTTTTGAATCCACCAACTTTATAGGTGTTACACGTTTTTTTGCCCACCTAATTAATTTTCGTCGTAAATTCATAGGAAAATTACAACTACCAGATTCAAATTTTCCTATAAATATGGATGTTTGAACATCATTTTAAACACACCAACAACAAAAAACGTGAAAGAAAAAAAATGGCTGGCTCCGGGACTATTTACGAGTTGCGGAAGTGGATGTATATGCATAGAGATGCTAACGGGAGAGTGACGAAAGAATACCTTGCGGGTCTGGAGACATTTATGCATCAAGCAGATTCAACACCGCTCGCCCAAGAAAGTGGTAAGATGTTCTGTCCTTGTCGGAAATGCAACAATTCGAAACTGGCAAACCGTGAAAATGTTTGGAAGCATTTAATAAATAGAGGTTTCACGCCAAATTACTATATCTGGTTTCAACATGGAGAAGGTTTTAATTATGATCAGAACGAAGCTAGTAGTAGTAATAGCAATTTTCAGGAAAAAGAACCGGTTGATCATCATTTGCATAATGAACATAGTTACCATCAGGAGGAGATGGTAGATTATGATAGGGTTCATGATATGGTAGCTGATGCATTCGTAGCTCATGATGAAGATGAAGAACCTAATATAGATGCAAAAAAGTTTTACGAAATGTTAAACGCGGCGAATCAACCACTTTACAGTGGTTGTAGAGAAGGTCTCTCTAAATTGTCGTTAGCTGCTAGAATGATGAATATTAAAACTGATCACAATCTACCTGAAAGTTGCATGAACGAATGGGCGGACTTGTTTAAAGAGTATTTGCCGGAAGACAATGTGTCTGCTGATTCTTATTATGAGATTCAGAAACTGGTTTATAGTCTTGGGTTGCCTTCGGAGATGATAGATGTTTGCATCGACAACTGCATGATCTATTGGGGAGATGATGAGAAGCTAGAAGAATGTCGATTCTGCAAGAAGCCACGATTCAAGCCGCAAGGACGGGGACGTAATAGGGTACCGTACCAAAGGATGTGGTACCTACCAATTACAGACAGATTGAAAAGATTGTATCAATCAGAGCAGACTGCTGGAAAGATGAGATGGCATGCCGAGCATACTCAGACGGATGGTGAGATGACTCATCCATCAGATGCAAGAGCCTGGAAACATTTCAACAAAGTACATCCAGATTTCGCTAGCAATATCCGGAATGTGTATCTCGGATTATGCACAGATGGATTTAGTCCGTTCGGAATGTCAGGGAGACAATATTCATTGTGGCCAGTCTTTCTTACTCCATACAACCTGCCACCGGAGATGTGCATGCAACGGGAGTTACTATTCTTGACCATATTAATACCTGGTCCGAACCATCCAAAAAGGTCCCTGGATGTTTTCCTACAACCACTGATAAAAGAGTTGAAGGATTTGTGGTCAACAGGGGTGAGGACGTATGACTGTTCAACGAAGACGAATTTTACGATGCGAGCGATGCTTTTGTGGACCATAAGTGATTTTCCTGCCTATGGGATGTTGTCTGGATGGACTACACATGGGAGATTAGCTTGTCCATATTGTAATGGAACGACAGATGCGTTTCAACTGAAGAATGGTAGGAAGACAAGTTGGTTTGATTGTCACCGTCGATTTCTTCCCATTGGCCATCCTTACCGAAGAAACAAGAATTTGTTTAGGCACAAAAGGGTTGTGAGAGACACTCCTCCTCCATATCTAACTGGAGAACAAATTGAAGCGCAAATCGACTACTACGGAGCTAACGAAACAGTTCGTTGGGGTGGTAATTGGCATGTCCCTCGTAATATGCCAGATTCTTACGGTGTTCATCACAACTGGCACAAGAAGAGTATATTTTGGGAGTTGCCATATTGGAAGGATCTTCTTCTGCGCCACAACCTCGATGTGATGCATATAGAGAAGAATTTCTTTGAGAACATCATGAATACAATATTGAATGTCCCAGGGAAGACAAAAGACAACATAAAATCGAGGTTGGACTTGCCGGATATTTGCTCAAGAAGCGAGTTACATATTAAAAGCAATGGACAAGTTCCCGTTCCGATATTCAGATTATCTTCAGAAAAAAAGTCGGTGTTGTTCAACTGGGTGGCATCAGAAGTGAAGTTCCCCGATGGGTATGTTTCGAATCTCTCTAGATGTGTTGAAAAGGGTCAAAAGTTCTCCGGGATGAAGAGTCATGATTGTCATGTATTTATGCAACGACTACTGCCCTTTGCATTTGCGGAGCTACTTCCAACAAACGTACATGAAGCACTTGCAGGTACGTAGTGTATTATATCACAATAATTTACAAAATAATATATGACTAACAATGTGTTTATTTTTTTTTGAATATAAAAGGCATTGGAGCATTTTTCAGGGATCTGAGCACACGCACTCTTAAAGAAGAAGTTGTGGAACAGCTTCAGGAGAACATTCTCATCTTATTGTGCAACTTGGAGAAGATATTTCCTCCCGGATTTTTTGACGTCATGGAGCATCTAGCTGTCCACCTCCCATATGAGGCATTGCTTCGTGGACCTGTACATTACGGATGGATGTATCAGTATGAGCGAGCCATGAAATATTTGAAGGGAAAAGCAAAGAACCTCGCCAAAGTTGAAGGTTCTATAATTGCTGGAAGTTTGACGGAAGAAGTTTCTCACTTCACATCGTACTACTTTGCGTCAAAAGTACGTACCCGGAGAAGAGCTCCAAGAAGATATGATGATGGTGGTGTTGCGCCAACATATGCAGTTGCTGGTGTTCCAGACATCTTTAGCCAGATTGGGCGACTCGGTGGGAAGTCTAAAGAGGTTTGGTGGTCGAGTGAACAAGACGCTCATAGTGCACACACCTATATTCTACTCAATTGCGAAGATCCATTGATGCGTTATTTTGAAAGGTAACATATATTGACACTTCGAAACACATATAAGTATAATTAATTGTATAATTGCGAGAGATTCATTCCTATAAAATGTGATTTTACAGCCTATTTGTTTCTCAAGTCGAAGAAACATTTCCTGGTATATCCACAAGTGACGTAGACAAAAGGAAAGATCAACACTTCATTAAGTGGTTGCGGAATCAGGTATTAACTAAAACTTTTTTTTCATACATGATCTGTATTTCATTAACATTCTCTTTATTTTTGCAGGTTGATTATGACGACGACGATGCAGATTATCCTAAGTGGTTACACGAAGTAATTCAATCTCCACTTGTAAAGGTCACCACATCACAGATGTATTTCACACGAGGCTATACTTTTCATACATATGACTATGGTAGACAGCGGGCGACCAGTAACTATGGAATATGTGTGAAAGGGGAAACAGATTTCTACGGGATCTTGACGGAGATTATTGAAGTCGAATTTCCAGGGATACTGAAGCTGAAATGCGTCCTCTTCAAATGTGAATGGTTCGACCCCGTCGTCAACAGAGGTGTTCGGTCTAACAAATTCGGTGTAGTTGATGTCAACGGTGGACGAAGGTACAACAAATTCGAGCCTTTCATCTTAGCTTCACAAGCAGACCAAGTTAGCTTCCTTCCATACCCTCGGATGAGAGATTCAGGTATAAATTGGTTAGCAGTGATCAAAGTTACACCTCGAGGACGAATCATCAGTGGAGAAGAACCACCATTGCAAGAAGAACAGATAAATGAAGTCGAGGAACCTGAACAAGAAATTGATGACATCCTTCTCATTGATCCGCATAATCACGAGTACGAAGATCTTACCGAGGATGCCACAAACGAAGCTGTTGAAGACGAGTTTAATGAAAATGATGATGTTTCTAGTGATGACGAGAATGTCGATGTATCCGATTGATGTATTTGTTTTACGAATAAGATGAGCGAGTTTGTTTTATGAATAAGATAATGTGGGGTTTGTTTTATGAATAAGGTAATGCCGGGAGTTTGTTTTATGAATAAGCAAATGTGGGAATTGTGGTTTGGAATGGAAATAAAGATGGGGTTTGGAATATATGAAGTAGAAAATAAGGAATATGGGGTTTGGGGTTTCGGGTTTCGGGTTTCGGGTTTGGAGTTTCGGGTTTCGGGTTTCGGGTTTGGGGGTTGGGGTTTGGGGTTTAGGGTTTTGGATTTTGGGTTTCGGGTTTCGGGTTTGGGGTTCTAGGGATATATGAAGTAGAAAATTAAAGATGGGGGTTTGGAATATATGAAGTAGAAAATTAAAGATGGGGGTTTGGGTTTCGGGTTTCGGGTTTGGGGTTTCGGGTTTGGGGTTTCGGGTTTCGGGTTTGGGGTTTCGGGTTTGGGGTTTCGGGTTTGCGGTTTTGGGGTTGGGGTTTCGGGTTTCGGGTTTCGGGTTTCGGGTTTCGGGTTTCAGATTCTAGGGATTTAAACATAACACTCGTTAATTCCACGTAAGCACAAATCGTCGTAAACTCCTCGTAGGGTGAAATCGTCGTAAATACCACGTAGGATGAAATCGTCGTAAATACCACGTAGGATGAAATCGTCGTAAAAACCACGTAGGATGAAATCGTCGTAAAAACCACGTAACACAACGAGGAAATAACGACGAAACCTAAAAATAAAGATGGGGTTTGGAATATATGAAGTAGAAAATAAGGAATATGGGGTTTGGGGTTTGGGGTTTGGGGTTTCGGGTTTCGGGTTTGGGGTTTCGGGTTTGGGGGTTGGGGTTTGAGGTTTCGGGTTTTGGATTTCGGGTTTCGGGTTTCGGGTTTCGGGTTCTAGGGATACTTGAAGTAGAAAATTAAAGATGGGGGTTTGGAATATATGAAGTAGAAAATTAAAGATGGGGGTTTGGGTTTCGGGTTTCGGGTTTGGGGTTTCGGGTTTGGGGTTTCGGGTTTCGGGATTGGGGTTTCGGGTTTGGGGTTTCGGGTTTTGGGTTTCGGGGTTGGAGTTTCGGGTTTCGGGTTTCGGATTCTAGGGATTTAAACATAACACTCGTTAATTCCACGTAAGCACAAATCGTCGTACAGTCCTCGTAGGGTGAAATCGTCGTAAATACCACGTAGGATGAAATCGTCGTAAATACCACGTAAAAGGATTTAAACAAAACACTCGTTAATTCCACGTAAGCAGAAATCGTCGTAAAGACCACGTAAAAGGATTTAAACATAAAACCCGTTAATTCCACGTAAGTACAAATCGTCGTAAATATTTCGTAGTGTAAAAACTAGAAAAAAAAGGAAAAGGAGAGAAATACCAGATTAACATGTGGCAAGACTTCCAGCAATTATAATACGTAAGTCTCGCCAACATGAATTCTAATATCTTCTCCTTTTCCTATTTTTTCAAATATTTATAATTTGAATAGGATTTTGCTGAGGAATGTGATTTGAGATAAGGTGTGATTTGGGAGTTTGTGTGTGGTTTGAGAATGAGAGTTGTGGGTATATTTATAGGAAAGCAAGCCTCGTTAATTCTTCGTAAGCTAAATCGTCGGTAATACCTCGTATAAAAAAACACGGGCCTTTGTGATTCCTCGCAATTTCCTCGTAAAAAAAACACGGGCCTTTGTAACTGCTCGCTATTTCGTCGTAAACTTACGAGGAATGTGCGACGATATGTAATCTTATATATACACCCGAGCGCTCACTCTTTCTTTCCTCTCTACTTCCTCTCTACTTCCTCTCCATTTCGTAGCAATGGTAAGCCTCTCTGATTCCTCTCTAATTTGGTTAGTTTAGGATAGATTAGGTGGTTAGTATAGGGAATTTAGATAGGTTTGCGGATTTTATGTTATTTAGTGTTGATAAGGTGGATAATGTTGGGAAATATATTGTTGATGTTAATTTTAAAAATTTCATTTTTTTCCCAGGTTCGAAAAGGAAGACTTACTGCCCATTACAGAGGGATGTTCGGTGAGTCGGGTAGTCGTTTAGACCCTGCCTCTTCTTCCACTCCCGGTTCTTCGGGTCAGGAGACTGTCCCCGAGACTCAGTACACTCAGAGAGTCTCTGGGTCTACTTCTTCTAGTGCACCATCGGCTCCTCATGTGCCTCCTCCGATGCCTCCTCCTGTGCCTCCTCCGATGGCACCTCCGATGGTCGCCGATATTCATCCTGATTTGATGGTGCCTCCGAGTGCTCCTTACTCGCAGTACACTGTAGAGGACATTCTCAGTCTGCCAGGCAGAGAAGGTTTACCAGTCATCGACCCAGACCGACCGGACGGAACTTTGTGGTATGTTGCATTAATTTTTTTTTAATTCGTTTAAATTTCTTTTATAACATTAAAAAATAATTTATATTTTAAATTTGTATTTTCCAGGTGGGGGGTTGACGGATGTCTTGCATCGGACGTAACCGACACGATCAAGGGTTACTTCTCCATGCCACATCCAAACTGGAGTAAGACGCCTCACTACGTCAGAAAGACGTGGTTCAAAATTTACGTTGTAAGTTTCTATTAATTAATTATATATACTTTAATTTTTTCATGATTTATATATATACTTTCTAAAAAACTAATTGTTAATTTATTTTTTCCAACAGCAAAAATATAATTGGGCCTTGGGGATCACTGAGAGGGTGAGGAAGAAGTTTAACGCGAAGGCGAAAGCTCGCTTGTTGGACACGGTCTCCAACTGGAAGGGTGACTGGATCGTGAAGGGATATGAGCGTGGCAAACCCGCTGAGCTCACCACGGATGTGTGGGATGGCCTCATCCGTTATTGGCGCCTTCCTGATTCCATTAGAATCGCCCAGGCTTGCTCTAACTCCCGTAACACGGTCGATGAGCACGGAAACGGGCCGATGCTTCACACTACGGGCCAAAAACCCCACGCCGGTGTCCGTTTGGAAATGGTAATTAAATATTTTATTAAATAATTTTTTTAATATATATATTAATTTATTCTAACTTTCTTAAATTTTTTTTAGGCCAAAGAGACGGGACATCTCCCGTCTCTTATGGAACTTTACGAGAGGACCCACAAGAACAAGGCGGGCGTATTTGTAGATGGCAAGTCCGAGCAAATCTACAACGACGTAGTTGCTCGGGTTGAAGACCGCCAGACTCAGCTGACCCAGCAGTCTACCGACGGATTACCCGTCACCTTATCCACACTTGAAGTGGATAAGATTTACGAGGAGGTAAATTTTCAAAAAAATTAAATTTTTATTATTCATTTAATTTAACTTTAAATTTTTACTTACAATATTTATTTTTTTGTTTTTAAGGTTGTCCCTAAAAAAAAGGGACGGACGTTGGGTATTGGTTCCGTCAACGATGTTCCGAGAGCGACATCGTCTTATGGTCAGCGACGGGATGATGAAGTCACTGAGCTGCGTAGAGAGTCCGCTCAGCTGCATAACGAGTTAACCGCGACAAAATCTCGTACGGGTGGAGTCGAGGGCTTCTTGGACGTTATTGCGGCCACAAATCCGGAATGGGAGTCCATGTTGAGGAACATGCGACAACAACATCCCATTCAAGGCGAGTCATCCGACGTACATAACGAGGCGGATGTTACGAGGAGGAGTGATGAATTCTACCGGGCGATGAACAACCCTTAGTTTTTTTTTTCGGTTGTTGTATTATATAAATTCAAAACTTATTTATATATAAAATATTTTCATATTGATTTATTTTTATTTTAAATTTTAATTTATTATTAAATTAAATAATTTTAATTATTTTTTAATTATATTTTTAAATTCTGTAAAATAATAAAAACGAAGTAAATTCGTAGCTAATGTACGACCTCTTTACGTGGAAATCTTACGAGGAAATGACGAGAAATACTAAACGAGTATTTTACGAGGAACCATTTACGAGGAAATAACGAGGAAAGATTTATGAGTATTTTACGAGGAAACCCTTTCGTGGTTGTTACGTGTATTTTGCGACGAAACTTTTTCAAGGTATTTACGTGTAGATTACGAGGAACTCGTTTCGAGGTATTTACGAGGAAATATAGCGACGTCCTTACGTGGAATATTGACGTGGTCTTTACGACGAATAGCTCTACTTCGTCTTTACGACGAAATATATTCCTCGCTAAGTTACGACGAATTAGCGAGGAAATATGTGTTACGACAGACGAGTAACGAGCAAACGCGCTTCCTCGCTAATTCGTCGTAAAGCCTCTTTTACGACGAAATAACGAGGAAAACCGCCCTCGTTAAGATTATGTTTTCTTGTAGTGTATCTATATATATAAAGAAATGTTCGCATCTCTCCCGTGAAGCCACGTCATCAAGTCGTGCGTTATGGGAGTGACACGTGTCCCATTTTATATTTGGAGCCAAAATAAATGAATGCAGTCAGGAGTAATCGAACCCAGCACCTCTAGCACTGGTAATTTCTCTTAGAACCACTAGGCTGAAGTCACTTTTTATAAATATGTGGCCGCGAAAATACTTATTATCGTGTCGGCTGGAAGCCCATGCTTCTTCTGCTTGTGGCCAGGGCCGACATTGAACTGACGTCAAGATGAAGATCGTGAAGTTAAAAACTTTGCTTCAAACAGTTTTGCAATGTTTCCAACCTTTATAACTTGATGCATATAATATATATCAAAATACATTTGTTGTACACGTTTTTATTAGTTTGCTTTTAAAAGAAGATATTTACAGTTATAAATGTTTTGTGCCAGTGAAGTAATGGTTGAAAAACCTCTATACATATGTCATTTTAAAATAACACCCAACTTCTATATATAGTCAATACATATGTCCATGTTATATTATAGACTAAATATTTTCTCTTTTAAAAATATCGAAAACAGTTTTTTTAGTTTACAAGAAAATGTTGTAGAGCAAGTATGCATTATACAAAATAATATATATTTAAAATCCATACGCAAAAACATAAAAGTTGTTATAGGCCTCTTTCTGACACATGCACACTCCACTATGAATAAGAATTAAAAAGAAAAAACAGTATTGTCATCAAACTTTATCACAAATCCACATTTGTACATCTATAATTATGAGTTGGACAATTAGTTAATTTGATACAATACTAAAGCAAGAATAATCGAAAAACAACTATACCACCGTATACTAATAAATAACACATAACAGATAACCAAATTTTTGAATCTTAAAACAAATTTCAACTCGAACATTTAGTGAATATCAAATTAACTAATATCCCGCCCGTAGGGCGGGCCGACCCTAGTATATATATATATAAAAGAGAGTTTCTCTCACTCCTGGACGTGACACATAGGATTACACGTCATAAAATCGGGCTCTGTGAAGCCGACACGTGTCCTGCGTCCAAAACTATGCGTTTCATTTAAATTGTATCATGATGGGCTTCTGTTAAACGTTTGCTAACATTTTTTTGGGCTCTATGTTTGCGGCCCGATTAGATAGCTCCATCCCTAACCCTAATTCGAAAGACTCGAGGAGATGGATGTCGTGTCTCCCTTCTTCGACGGCCATCAGTGACGTCTGAGTTTCTTCTCACAATCTGAAACAGTTGGAGTTATGGGATTGCGTTTAATCCCATTGATTCATCTGAGAGGCGGTGTGTGTTGGGTATAAATAGATGTGAGTATTCCTCTTCTTGATCTCGTTTTCTCTTCGTCTCTTATAGCATACTAATAAGCGTTCTTATGGCTAATTGAGGTTTTTTTTTTCTCCGACCTGATGTCCGGCAAGTGTTCCTCCGGCGTCGAGTCTAGGCTTCTGCGGCTCTTTGATATCTAAGGTTCATCTTCTTCTTCGGTATCTTACCAAGTCAACCGACAATGGAGTTTAAGAAGGGTGTGTGAGCCGAATCGTCGTGAGAACGAAATCGCTGGTACATCCAGTTGTTGATGTCCTTGCAAAAAGGTAGAGCTGAGATCTGTGGTTGTGCTTTTATTGATCTGTGCATAGAAAGACTCTGTGGCTGTGAATTTAAGGATTATCTAAGGTTCTAGAAAAAGATTATGACACAAAGGAGGACATAGAGCTTCATTCAACGTTTTGGTTTGGTTTGATCATACTGTGTTTATTATGTCTGTTTGTTTAAGGGTGTGATTTCAGATTGTAAAAATGCTTCCCGAATGTATAATCACATGTTATTGTCTTTATCATTTGTGTAAACAAGCATTTTCCCGATTCCATATAGTTTAAATTTTCCTGTGAGAATGTGTCATCTATGTACAAGTCTGGGTTAGACTCTCCGGTTTTGAGTTGAGGAAAATGTCAAGATCTATTCTTAGATTCAAGGATTGTATGCTATTTATGAATTCTTAGGTGTAGTCTTACTCTCAAAAGTTTGTTTGTTTTTATATTCTCCAATAGAAACGGCTACCTTTTGTTAAGAATGGATTACTTTAACATTCTGGAGATTAAAAGATCGATCTATTAGTACTATTACCAACACGACTGAAATTTTAAAAACTGATTCCACCTTTGCAGGTCTTGAAAGACAGCCAAGAAGAGTTTCAAGAAAAATCGTTAGAGCGATCAGTGTTTGAAACAATTTTACAAAACAATCAAGTAATCTATTTACTCAGGTATCTAATATTATCAAAACCTTTTTGCCACTCACTTTTAAGTTATAATCCAGAAGCATCAAAATCTGATCAAACTATTTAATCCGTTTGTTAGTTTAGCATCTGAAAGCTCAAGGTTTGTGATAGAAATTCTAAAACCTTGCAAATTAAAACAAGAAGACATGATTGGATTGGCCTTTGACTTTTACTGTTGTTTTTTTGCTACTGTTAATATCATTAGAATGAAACAAGATTTACTCCAAGATAATCTAATTTTAGTGTCACCTCGGCAAAAAAAAAAATTACAAAGAAAGTGATGCTAGAGCCTGTGAAAAAAATCATAATGTTATCTTATCCAAAGATGCATAAGGTATCTAAAGAGCTTTTGATCTTTCCTTGCAGAGATAGTTCTTGATCTCATGATCAATAGTGTGAAAAATGGTTGCAGTGGTAAGTGAGGTGTTGTTGTGAATACCATTGTTGCTCTATTTCCAAATATGTAACACGAGAGCCTTAGTTACCATTTTTCGAAGGAGGAGCCGGTGCTTCCATCCCAAAGTAGCAGCAGAAGCAGAAACAGTACTGGCGTTGGAATTTTTTGCTTCATTACTTCAGATCCATGCTAGCAGTTCTGACCAATTAATAAACATTTGCAATGGTCCGCTTATACAGGAGAAAACCATACTCTATATATCTGAGCTATGGCCACAGTTGAGATGAAGATGACCTCTGGTTTATGGATTCCGAGAACAGAGGCAGCTTCATGTTTGGCTGAGTATGCTTGATGTGAAAATGTTTACATTCGTATGTCAATTAGTACTATATATTGTTTTGTTTTGAATTGATACAGTTTTATTACCTAATACAAAGAAGGGTTCATTTCTCTAGAACAAAAATGTCGTGTTCTTCGTATAATAATATCGTTTTCAATCTACAATTTTTTTTAAAAAAATGCTTCATAAAATTAATGTAAATTCATATAAAATAGTTTTTTTTAACTTTCCGTATATTCATATAAAATAGTTGAACTATTTACGGGCGGGCCGGCCCTAGTGTGTAATATTATACAGCAATTGATTATAATCAAATTATAATAACTATCCAAATCGCTATATCAGTTTTAATAAGTATATTATATATATCTATGAGACAAGATTCAGATCAATATTATGCAAGTAGGCTCTGATTCCACTGTTGGAATTCATACCGGTTTATAACAATTTATAAATCAACCTATGAATTCAATTTGCCTAGAATCTCATGTCAATACTGAAATAAATCTAAATCTAGGGTTTCAAATATACCTGGAAGTTTTGCAGCGGAAATATGAATAAAACAAACCGAGGTTTCCTAGCACTCCAAACGTCGTGCCTCTACCGGTATTCACATGCACACAAACTAGATCACAACGGATGCTAGTGCCGTCAAACTAGACAAACATTTTGTCTCTGGTAGCCTTAGGGTTTTAGTTGTATTCGTCATCATTGCAACGTGCTTAACCTAGTCCAATTACGGACTGGTGGGCTAAAGCCCATGCACATGCACATGCACATTCATCTTTTCATTAAGATAATTATAACTATTATAATTATCACTTGCTTTAGTATAATACATCTTATGTATTATATTACTTCCAAAACCATAATCATTAATCTAGTTTGCTTAGGTGCGTGACTCTGTAGAATCATATAAAATTAGTAATAGATTCACAATCTATAGATTATAATCGGTTTCTATCAAAACATTATAACCACCTTATTTTATACGATTGTCGAATCTCGACACTACGACTTTAACAAGAGTAAGTACAAAATGATTTTAGGACATTCCCAACAGATTTGTCAACGAACCATTTTTCTGGTGTTTTTCCTCTTACAATTTACAATTTTTCCTTACTTGAGAAATTGAACATCTTTAATATTTCAACTCTATAAGAGTTCACAATGGCGTTTAGTAGTCTGATAGAAGCTATTCTTCCGAGCTCCAGTGATCTATTTATGAGTCTGATTAGAACAATTTTCAGAACAGAGTTACAGAGTATTTGGTTGTGTGCCTTTATCAAATGTTGTGACGATTAATGTTCTGTTTCCTCTGTGTGTTCTATTTGTACAGGAGGAGGGTGATCATCACTATCACTGTCACAACTATATCCGCCGCGTCGGTACCACCTCCGGGACCACGTCCACCACCTCCTTTACCACCATGTCTTCTTTTGCAGAGTATGAGTGATGAGAATACATGTGTATTTTTTTTTGGTCAACGCCAATGTGTATACATAAACAATTTGGCAGGATATCCTAGACGTAATACTCAAACTAGTAGCCTATCATAATTCTTTAACAATAAAGCCAATGAAGATCAAACCAATTAACTCTTTAATCAAGTGTTTAGTGTGTACATGGACAGTATCAAGTACATTATCTTCGTTTACGTCCGCAGGAAACTGGAAGAATTTGAAGGAAGCTAAGATATATAAAATATGGGGTTTGTTATACATATAAAAAGTCATTTTAAAGAAGCGATACCGTGCAAAGAGTTGGACCAATAGACAAATGAATAGCTTCTTTTTGGTGATCCACAACATAGGAACCCAACAAAGCTTAGTTATGTCAGCATGCCATGCATCAACATTGTCCCGTGTGCCATTCATATACATTAATACAAGTAGTTTCATGTGACTACTTTACTAGCCTCCACACCTTGTTGGGTTTAGCATAGCGTTCAGTCATTTTGAAGACAAAGTAAAGTTTATAATGTAAACTATATGTACAAATGTATACTGATATAATCGATAAGTGGACGTTAACTACTAGTAATGTGAATGCAAACATAAATGCCATAAAGTCACTAATTAAGGCATGATACTGAACTCCAACATGATTCTGTTTACTAAAGTCCTCTAGGAAGAATCTTCCCCCAGAAACAAGCAAGTGGTAATCCACGGAACTGTTCTAGTTTTTATTGGAAACATGTCTATATAACAATATAAAAATACACAAAGAAAAAACAGAATTTTCACTAAATAAAAATATAAAACTATAATCATTTACATACTATATATAGACAGATTGTCATTTTAAAAATAGAATAAAAACTCTAATAGCAAAAAAATAATAAAAATCTAATTATTTTTATATAATAACTATATCAAAATATAAAAAAAAGTTTTTTCTCTATTATAATATTGATTACAACAAATAATATATTTTTTCATTTCATTTGATAATATAAGTTGATAACAAATATTACATTTTTAAATCTATCATATCAATAAGTTCTAACTAATTCTATAAAGAATTATCTTCAAATCCTAACTTAAACCTTAAGAATTGGTTTTTTATATTTTTAAATTTTTAATTAATTAAATTCTTTTCAAATAGAACTAAAAATTAGTGAATTGAATAACACTAGAATCTAAAGTATTTTAGAAGAATAATTTCAAATACATAATCTAATAACACAAAAATTTAAAGAAATTGATAAAATACATAATTGAATAAAAGAAGAATTTAATGAAAACTTCAACTTTCTTTTTTTTCAAAAAAAAAAACCTTCAATTTTCTCAAATTCAGTTGAACCACTACAGGAAAACACAAATTTAACGACGGCGGTTTCCTCGCTATTTCCTCGTAAAATCGGGGTTACGACGAATTAGCGAGGAAACACGTTTCGTCGTTAAACATTCGTCCTAACACATATTTCCTCGCTAATTCGTCGTAACTTACCGAGGAAATGATTTCGTGGTAAAGACAAAAAATAATATTTTGTCGTAAAGACCACGTAAATATTCCACGTAACGACGTCGCTTCATTTCCTCGTAAATACCTCGAAAGGTGCTCCTCGTAAATTACACGTAAATATCTCAGAAGCATTTCCTCGTAAAGAACACGTAGATAACTTGAAAGCATTTATTCGTAAAGTACTCGTTTATTATTCCTCGTAAGCTTTTCCTCCTAAAATACTCGTTAAGTTTCCACGTAAAGAAATTGTAAATTAGCTACGAATTTGCTTCGTTTTATTTGACAGAATATAAAAATATAATTTAAAAATAATTAAAATTATTTAATTTATTAATAAAATTAAAATTCTAAAACAAAATCAATACCAAAATATTTTATATATAAATAAATTTTGAATTTATAATATAAGAACCGAAAAAAAAAGAACTAAAAGTCGTTCATCGCCCGGTAGAATTCATCACTCGTCCTCTCTACATCCGCCTAGGCATGTGTGTGGGATGATGACTCGCCTGGAATGGGATTTTGTCGTCGCAAGTTCCTCAACAAGGACTCCCATTCCGGATTTGTGGCCGGTACAACGTCCAAGAAGCCCTCGAGTCCACCCACACGAGCGGTGAACGCAGATTGCGTCGAGGCCAACTCATGACGCAGCTCAGCGGACTCTCTACGCAGCTTTCGGACTCTCTACCCAGCTGAATGACTTCATCATCCCGTGTCTGACAATAAGACGATGTCGCTCTCGGAACATCGTTGACGGAACCAATCCCCAACGTACGTCTCTTTTTTTAGGGACAACCTTAAAAACAAAAAATAAATATTGTTAGTAAAAATTTAAAGTTATATTAAATGAATAAAAAAAAATTAAAATTTTAAAAAATTTACCTCCTCGTAAATCTTATCTACTTCAAGTGTGGATAAGGTGACGGGAATCCGTCGGTGGACTGCTGGGTCAGCTGGGTCTGGCGGTCCTCAACCTGAGCAACCAAGTCGTTGAAGAGTTGCTCGGACTTGCCATCTAGAAATTGGCCCGCCTTGTTTTTGTGGGTCCTCTCGTAAAGTTCCATAAGAGACGGGAGTTGTCCTGTCTCTTTGGCCTAAAAACATTTGAGAAAGTTAGAATATACATATATATATATGTATTAAAAAATTATTTAAATAAATTATTTAATTACCATTTCCAAACGGACACCGGCGTGGGGTTTTTGGCCCGTAGAGTGAAGCATCGGCCCGTGGCCGTGCTCATCTACCATGTTACGGGAGGCAGAGCAAGACTGGGCGATTCTGATGGACTCGGGCTCCCGCCAATAACGGATGAGGCCATCCCACACATCCGTGGTGAGCTCAGCGGGTTTGCCACTCTCATACCCCTTCACGATCCAGTCATCCTTCCAGTTGGAGATCGTGTCCAAAAAGCGAACTTTCGCCTTCGCGTAAAACGCTTTCCTCACCCTCTCAGTGACCCCAATAGACCAATGATATTTTTGCTGTAAAAAAAAAATTATTTAAATTTATAATTAGTTTTTCTTTAAAAAATATATAAATCATGAAAAAATTAAAGTATATAGAATTAATGAATAGTAACTTACAGCGTAAGTTTTGAACCACGTCTTTCTGACGTAGATCGGGGTCTTTCTTCAGTTCGGATGTGGCATGGAGAAGTAACCTTTCATCGTGTCGGTTATGTCCGATGCAAGACATCCGTCAACCCCAAACCTGGATAAAAAACAAATTTAAAGTATAAATTATTTATTAATGTTATAAAAGAATTTTTTAAAAAAAATTAAAAAAAATTAATGTAACATACCACAAAGTTCCCTCAGGTCGGTTGGGGTTTATGACAGGTAAACCTTCTCTGCCTGGCTGACTGAGAATGTCCTCGACAGTGTACTGCGAGTAAGGAGCACTCGGAGGCACCATCAAATCGGGATGAATCTCGGCGGGCATCGGAGGAGCCATCGGAGGAGCCATCGGAGGAGGCATCGTCGGAGGAGCCATCGGAGGAACCGATGGTGCACTAGAAGAAGGCGACCGAGAGACTCTCTGAGAAGGCTGAGTCTCGGGGATAGTCTCCTGACCGGAAGAACAGGGAGCTGAAGAAGAACCGGGAGCTGAAGAAGACGACGGGTCTAAACGACTACCAGGCTCACCGAACATCTGTCTGTAATGGGGAGTAAGTCTGTCCCTTCGAATCATCTGAAAAAAAAAAATTTAAAATTAACATCCACAGTAATTAACAAATTCTATAAATCTAGTTAAATTCTTTACATTAACCACCTAATCAACACTAATCAGTAAACCTATCTAAATTCCCTACACTAACCACCTAATCTACCCTAAACGAAACAAATTAGAGAGGAAATAGAGAGAGAAAGTACCATAGCTACGAAAGGGAGAGGAAATGGAGAGGAAACGGGAGGCGAAGCTCGCTTGTATATATAAGAAATTAGTAGTCGAATTAGCGAGGCCCATGTTTCGTTTCCTCGTAACTTCCTCGCAAATTTACGTGGAACTAGCGAGGCCCGTGTTTTGTTTCCCCGTAATTTCGTCGTTGGTTAACGAGGTCTTTACGATGAATTGGGGAAATTAGATAATTATTTTAAGTTTCGTCGTAAAGTCCTCGTTAGCTAACGAGGAAATAGCGAGGCCCGTCTTTTCCTTAGACGAGGAAATAGCGAGGCCCGCGTTTTCCTATGACGAGGTCTTTACGACGATTGGCGCTTACGTGGAAATAGCGAGGCCCGCGTTCTTTTCGTCGTTATTTCCTCGTAAGTAAACGAGGAACTAGCGACGATTATGTTTAAATCCCTAAAATCCGAAACCCCATACCCCATCTTCCTTATCTTCTACTTCATATATTCCAAACCTCAAACCCTCTTCCCTTTAACCTCAATCTATTCTTTCCATTCCAAACCCCAAATTCTAAAACCAAAATTCTTTAACTTATAATCTCAATCTTTTATTTCTAATACAATATCTCGTACCTTACATAAAGTCAAATTATTTCCATTCCAAACCCCAAAGTCTAATACAAACTCCCGTACCTCACATGCATTAGGTCTGAAAATAAATCTTATTAAAAACAAATACATTAATCGGATACATCGACATTCTCATCAACACTAGAAACATCATCATTTTCATTAAACTCGTCTTCAACAGCTTTGTCCGTGGCATCGTCGGTAAGATCTTCGTACTCATGATTATGCGGATCAATGAGAAGGATGTCATCAATTTCTTGTTCAGGTTCCTCGACTTCATTTATCTGTTCTTCTTGCAGTGGTGGTTCTTCTCCACTGATGATTCGTCCTCGTGGTGTAACTTTGATCACGGCCAACCAATTTATTCCCGATTCTCTCATCCGAGGGTATGGAAGGAAGCTAACTTGGTCTGCTTTGTGGGAACCGAAATTCGCACTGTCGATTTACGTTTAAATTAGGAAACTAGGAAAACCCTAATTTTCCAGAGGTCCCGGATCTCTGCGAGAGCCAACGGCAAGTGACCAAATATATGCGGAAATCATGAAAAGAAAACAAACGAGTTTGGAGAAAACAGTAGATCTTATTTCGAGTCCGCGTAAGAGCGTTGCGATCATTACAAGAGATCATAAAAGCTTTGGCCGCGAAGGGTGTTAGCGAGTTACCTAGTTCTAGCGGCCTAAAACCTCAAACCTAGTTGACTCGCAGCTCAATAACAAAAGACGAAGAAAATACAGAAAAGGTTTTTGATTGATTTCGGACTGAACCTTATGAAAGGCTGCCTACGTACCCCTTTCGAGGATCAAGCAGAACGTAGTTCAAGAGTGAACCAAGAGATCGAACTGCTTGTGCGCGTTCGTCTGGTAATCGGGTGCCAGTCATGGAAACAGAGCATGTCGAGAATAATGCCTCATAGTTTCTAAGTGCCGAGAGTTCTGAATCTAAAAAGTTGTCCTGGTGCCTCTCGCCTAGGACTCCTTATATACTCGCTCCTAGGTCGGTTTATGCTTTTTCCTCTTCTGCCCTTAAGCCGTCATAACTTAAAAAAGGAGATATTCCGTTTTTCCCGATTTTTCTAATTATCTTCGAATACTTCGTATTTATCCGCGGAAACTTGACATTTATCTTTCCTTGCGAACCAAGCATAAACCGTCCTACGGTTTATGGGCTTTTGGTTAAGAAATCGTAAGTGGGTTTTGAGTCACGTCTTAGGTCTCATTGGGCCGTTGTTTGACTCAAAACGTTTATTACGGCTTCTTTCGATAAAAAAGAACTTTCCGCGGTTTTTATCGTAAAGTTCGATTGATGACTTCAAATGACGAGAAACATGAAATGGGTTGGCTATGGTCTTCGGGAGATAGCATTAAAGAGTATACGAGAATGCATGGATTCGTGTCGTATCGATTTTTAAGAAAGCACGGTCGCTACGTAGCGACCGAGTAGTGTGCGTGCTCGGTCGCTACCTAGCGACCGAGCCATGTACGTGCTCGGTCGCTACGTAGCGACCGAGCTTCGGGGAGAGCTCGGTCGCTACGTAGCGACCGATCTGTGTACGTGCTCGGTCGCTACGTAGCGACCGAGCTTCGGTGAGAGTTAGCGACCGAGCTTCGGTGAGAGCTCGGTCGCTACATAGCGACCGAGCTTTGGAGAGAGCTCGGTCGCTACGTAGCGACCGAGCCATGTACGTGCTCTAGCGACCGAGCTTCAGTGAGAGCTCGGTCACTACGTTGCGACTGAGCCGAGCGACCGAGCTTCGGTGAGAGCTCGGTCGCTACGTAGCGACCAGCTTTTGCGCTGGTTGCTACGCGGCAACCTTGTTCGAGTCTTTCTCCGAAAGATTCCTCGTAAAAATAAATGTTTTTCTAAGATTTATTTTTCGTAAAAATGTTCATGCCGATTTTTACGGACTTTCAGACATTGATTCCGTCGTGACCGATTTTGACCCCAACATGCTTGTGAAGCTAAGATGAAAGGCTCGAATTTGTTGTACCTGCAAATTAAAATAAAGAAAACGTTGAAATTAATTTAACCTCATGTATGGCAAAAAAAGAATTTGTTGTACCTTCGTCCACCATTGACATCAACTACACCGAATTTGTTAAACCAAACATCTCTGTTGACGACGGGGTCAAACCATTCACATTTGAAGATGACGCATTTCAGCTTCAATATCCCTGGGAATTCGACTTCAATAATCTCCGTCAAGATCCCGTAGAAATCTGTTTCCCCTTTCACACATATTCCATAGTTACTGGTCGCCCGCTGTCTACCATTCTCATATGTGTGAAAAGTATAGCCTCGTGTGAAATACATCTGTGATGTGGTGACCTTTACAATTGAAGATTGAATTACTTCGTGTAACCATTTAGGATAATCTGCATCATCGTCATAATCAACCTGCAAAAATAAAGAGAACGTTGAAATACAGATAATGTATGAAAAAATTAAGAGTTTGAGTTAATACCTGATTCTTCAATTGATCTTTCCTTTTGTCTACGTCACTTGTGGATATACTTGAGAATGTTTCTTCGACTTGAGAAACAAATAGGCTGTAAAATCCCATTTTATATTAACTAATCTTTGGTAATTATATAATTTATATTTATATGTGTTTAGAAGTGTCCATATATGTTACCTTTCAAAATAACGCATCAATGGATCCTCGCAATTGAGTAGAATATAGGTGTGTGCACTATGAGCGTCTTCTTCACTCGACCACCAAACCTCTTTTAATTTTCCACCGAGTCGCGCAATCTGGCTAAAGATGTCTGGAACACCAGCAACTGCATATGTTGGCGCGACACCACCATCATCATATCTTCTTGGAGCTCTTTTCCGGGTACGTACTTTTGACGCAAAGTAATACGATGTGAAGTGAGAAGTTTCTTCCGTTAAACTTCCAGCAATTATTGAACCTTCAACTTTTGCGAGATTCTTTGCTTTTTCCTTCAAATATTTCATGGCTCGCTCATACTGATACATCCATCCGTAATGTACAGGTCCACGAAGCAATGCCTCATATGGGAGGTGGACAGCTAGATGATCCATGACGTCAAAAAATCCCGGAGAAAATATCTTCTCCAAGTTGCACAATAAGATGGGAATGTTCTGCTGAAGCTGTTCCACGACTTCTTCTTTAAGAGTGCGTGTGCTCATATCCCTGAAAAATACTCCAATGCCTTGTATATCCCAAAAAAAATTAAACACATTATATTAGTCATATATTATTGCAAACTAAACCATTATAAAATTACTGCGTTATAATATACTACCTGCAAGTGTTTCATGTACGTTTGTTGGGAGTAGCTCCGCAAATGCAAAGGGAAGTAGTCGTTGCATAAAGACATGACAATCATGACTCTTCATCCCGGAGAACTTTTGACCCTTTTCAACACATCTAGAGAGATTTGAAACATACCCATCGAGGAACTTCACTTCTGATGCCACCCAGTTGAACAACACCGACTTTTTTTCTGAAGACAATTTGAATATCGGAACGGGAACTTGTCCATTGCTTTTTATATGTAACTCACTTCTTGAGCAAATATCCGGCAAGTCCAACCTCGATTTTATGTTGTCTTTTGTCTTCCCTAGGACATTCAATATTGTATTCATGATTTTCTCATAGAAATTTTTCTCTATATGCATCACATCGAGGTTGTGGCGCAGAAGAAGATCCTTCCAATATGGCAACTCCCAAAATATACTCTTCTTGTGCCAGTTGTGATGAACACCGTAAGAATCTGACATATTACGAGGGACGTGCCAATTACCACCACAACGAACTATTTCGTTAGCTCCGTATTAATCGATTTGCGCTTCAATTTGTTCTCCAGTTAGATATGGAGCAGTGTCTCTGACAATCCTTTTGTGCCTAAACAAATTCTTGTTTATTCGGTACGGATGGCCAATAGGCAGAAATCGACGGTGACAATCGAACCAACTTGTCTTCCTACCATTCTTCAGTTGAAACGCATCTATCGTTCCATTACAATATGGACAAGCTAATCTCCCATGTGTAGTCCATCCAGACAACATCCCATAGGCAGGAAAGTCACTTATGGTCCACAAAAGCATCGCTCGCATCGTAAAATTCGTCTTCGTTGAGCAGTCATACGTTCTCACCCCTGTTGCCCACAAATCCTTCAACTCTTTTATCAGTGGTTGTAGGAAAACATCCAGGGACATTTTTGGATGGTTCGGACCAGGTATTAATATGGTTAAGAATAGCAACTCCCGTTGCATGCACATCTCCGGTGGCAGGTTGTATGGCGCAAGAAAGACTGGTCACAATGAATATTGTCTCCCTGACATTCCGAACGGACTAAATCCATCTGTGCATAATCCGAGATACACATTCCGGCTATTGCTAGCGAAATCCGGATGTACTTTGTTAAAATGTTTCCAGGCTCTTGCATCTGATGGATGAGTCATCTCACCATCCGTTTGAGTATGCTCGGCATGCCATCTCATCTTTCCAACAGTCTGCTCTGCTTGGTACAATCTTTTCAACATGTCTGTAATTGGTAGGTACCACATCCTTTGGTACGGTACCCTATTACGTCCCCGTCCTTGCGGCTTGAATCGTGGCTTCTTGCAGGATCGACATTCTTCTAACTTCTCATCTTCTCATCATCTACCCAGTAGATCATGCAGTTGTCAATGCAAACATCTATCATCTCCGAAGGCAACCCAAGACTATAAACCAGTTTCTGAATCTCATAATAAGAATCAGCAGACACATTGTCTTCCGGCAAATACTCTTTAAACAAGTCTGTTCATTCATTCATGCAACTTTCAGGTTGATTGTGATCAGTTTTAATATTCATCATTATAGCAGCCAACGACAATTTAGAGAGTCCTTCTCTACAACCACTGTAAAGTGGCTGATTCGCCGCATTTAACATTTCATAAAACTTTTTTGCATCTATATTAGGTTTTTCATCTTCATCATGAGCTACGAATGCATCAGCTACCATATCATGAACCCTATCATAATCTACCATCTGCTCTTTCTGATGGTAACTATGTTCATTATGCAAATGATCAACCGGTTCTTCCTGAAAAATGCTATTACTACTACTAGCTTCATTCTGATCATAATTATAACCTTCTCCATGTTGGAACCAGATATAGTAATTTGGCGTGAAACCTCTATTTATTAAATGCTTCCAAACGTTTTCACGATTTGCCAATTTCGAATTGTTGCATTTCCGACAAGGACAGAACATCTTACCACTTTCTTGGGCGAGCGGTGTGGAATCTGCTTGATGCATAAATGTCTCCATCCCCGCAAAGTATTCTTTTGTCACTCTCCCGTTAGCATCTCTATGCATATACTACATCCACCTCCGCAACTCAAAAATATTCTCGGAGCCCGACATTTTTTTTCACGTTTTTTTTTCTTGTTGGTGTGTTTAAAATGATGTTCAAATGTCCATATTTATAGGAAATTTTCGAATCTGGTAGTTGCAATTTTCCTACGAATTTACGACGAAATTTAGTTAGGAAAAACGTGTTATTTAGTGGATTCAAAATTTTCTCGCTAAGTGGACGTAAAATATTTCCTCGTAAATTACACGTTATATTTACGTCAAGTTTACGAGGAAAGAGTAGTTCGTCGTTAAAGACACGTGATATTACACCGGCTTTACGACGTAATCATTTTGTCATAACTTTACAAAGAAATAATGATGATTTTATATTTCCTCGTAATTTCCTCGTAAAATCGACGTACATTTACGATGAATACTTTTCCTCATTAATTTTCCTTGCTAAATTTGTGTGTTTCTTGTACTGAACTTCTAAATTGAATACCCATCTTAGAATATGGATTATTGCCATTTCTTTCTTCGCGTTGTATACAAAAATGTGACTACTACCACCTTGTTGGGTTTACCCGACATATGATTTTTCAATAACTTTTTTAAATAATCCACCATCGAATTACTATTTTTTTTATCCCAAACACACCAAATTCAGATTCAACAGTTATGATGAATGTCATGTTGATAAAGCATTTTCTTTGGAAAATAATGACTCTGCGTTATTACATGTAAGAGCATCTCTAATTATTCTTGTTTATTCTTAAACTCTATTTTAGAGTTAAATTTTTCCCAACCTTTCTCTATTTTCACTTTTAAATTAAAAAAAAAAAACTACTGCTTTACTCCACAGTCCACACCTTGTTACGAGCCTCCACACATTTTATTTGTAAAATTTACTCAATTTTTTAATCATATTTACTTATGATTAAATAAATTAAATAATATTTTAATAATTATTAATATAAATTAATTCATTTATAATAAATAATAATATTATTTATTAAATATTTAATAAAAAAAAAATCAGAATCTGTTATGTTTCTAGAAATAATGTTTTGATCATTTCTGGAAAGTACATCACTATTGATACTTAAACTAAAATCTATTATGTTTTATATTTTATATTTTATAAGAGTTATTGTAGTTCTTTACATATCAAATATATTTTTTAATTATATCATATATGATTATTATTTTTGTAAAATTAAAATAAATAAGGTTAATTTTTAAAGTTTATAAACAACTTATGCTGTTAATATAGTATTAAAAAATATTATAAATATATTTTCTTAGAAAAACAAAATACATTGAAGATGATATGAATTGTGTCGGTAGATAAAGAATGTGAAGCTACAAAATGGTAAGAACTCTGAGCTCTACTTCATGATCTCTTTGCTTACTCGTATACATTTAGACCTAATAAATGTGTGAATCTGTCCCGCGGATCCAGGCTCTCACATGACAAGTTGTCACCACTTGATCATAGAAGGGGACAACATTCCCAAGACCTCACCCTTTGGAAAATTTACGCACCGATTGTTAGAACGGGATGAGGTCCACAGGCCGAATGAGCGGGTGTGGGTGGCTCATTAGCCATGGACGGTTGGGGCATTACAAGTGGTATCAAAGCCATGTTAGCCATCTCGGTTCTAACCGAGAGACGTCTTGAGATCTGTCGTGGGGCGCAACGAGGATGTTGCGTTCTCTGCGTGGAGCTGAATTGTAGCATTCTGATTTTTGGTATATGTGGAAAGACTTAATAGA
Organism: Brassica napus; assembly: GCF_020379485.1. NCBI lineage: Eukaryota > Viridiplantae > Streptophyta > Magnoliopsida > Brassicales > Brassicaceae > Brassica > Brassica napus. The sequence goes on from NC_063452.1 coordinate 21,076,737, forward strand.
ATTGATTTGACTACCTATGTCCCAAAATTGATTTACTTTTTCCGTCACAAATCCGTTTAGAACTGCAAAGTTAGCGTGCTTGGGCTGGAGTATGATAGACCATGGATTTGACCCACTTTTACCAATAGTTTATAAGTGTTTTAACTACTAATTATTATATTATAGAGTCTATTTAGTATATTTATAGGATCATGAGTGATTTGAAGGAAAGTGATGATTTTGGAGCATTTTGGAGATATTTGGAGTAAGCACTCGAGATGGCCATCGAGCACGGCCATCGGTCAATATTGAAGAGGAATAATGGATCGATGTTCTCATCGTGACATCGATTGACAGCGAAGCGCGCAGAAAGCCCGTTTGGTCTCAGCCGACTTAGAGCCCAAGTCTTCACCTATTTACAAGATTACACCTGACGAGTTTTAACCTAATTATATAAGCTTTGTCAACATGTTAGAGGCAAAGTGTGCTTTACAAGATTACCCCTGACGAGCTTTAACCTAATTATATAAGCTTTGCCAATATTTTAGAGGCAAAGTGTGCTTTTTTGTTTTACTGATTTTACAGCAAAAAGTTTTTAGAATTTTTAGTAGATTGGAGAGAAGATCCAAAGAGATTTGTGATTGGAACTCCATTAATATCTATCTATTTATCTAATGCAGTTTTCATACCTAATTGCTGTTATGAATTGCTTGGCCATGTCTGAGTAGTTCTCTTTGTTAGATTTAGGGTTTAAATAGGTTATGAGGGATTAGCCCCAACTATAGATTTCTAAGTTGTGATATTCATCATTAAGATTGTCATTAATGTCTGTTTCTACATTAGCTACCTAGAACTTGCCCTAGGAGTTGTAGACATAAGCGATAACTTGCATCTCACCCTGAAACCATCCTAACTGAGCTAAGACTTGCTAAGAGTAAGGCGAGAGCTGATCTATTCAGCTTAGTGAGCACATTCAACCCGCGCATTAACGCTTGACCAAGAGCGTCAATCGATATTCCAATAGAATAATTGGTCGACGTTTCATAAAGTGTATCGATAGATATTCCTATAGAATCATCGATCGACACTGGTCAATAGACAAACCTAGAAAGCGAGAGCCTAGTGGTTTGTTTATAAGTGTTGAGCTCTACAATATCAGGCATGCAACTTATTAAGCATCTGTAGGATTATAATCCTGATTACCTGAATAAAAACCCTAAGTCTAGCTATTTTCATATAAGTACCAAAACCTCAATCAATCAATCGAGCAATTAACTTTCTCACAAACCTATCTTTTACATTCAACAATAATCAACCTAGCTTAATCAACTTAATTAGATTTATTAGGTTCCCTGGCTCCCTGTGAGTTCGATCCCTAAGTACTACAACTGAACCTTTTATTTGAGAGAGTAATTCACTCCTTAGGGTAATTTGAGTGATATCAAATTTGGCGCCGTTGCCGGGGAGCTTTGATCGCTTGATAGATTTAATTCGATTTAGTCTAGGTTTCTTCTTAAAACCACTTTCTGACAAAAATATTTTCTTGTCTTTTTAGGTACATGCCCAGCAGTACCAGAAGCAACAAGGAAACTCAACTACTATTCTCATCAGATCCTGCAAGTTTGGAATGTTCAATCCGCAAAGGAATATGCTCCTCATCGATCGACAACAACACCTGTTCGTCGCTCGATTTTCGTCAGCCACCATCGACCCAGACACCAGTCTTGTCAACCGACACTCGCTCATCACCGTCGACCGATGGCACTCTTTCGTCGACCGACATCTACCATCCGACGTCGATCGATACTCTAGTCGAAACATTGATCGATACTGAGCCGCGAGACATTGTTGCAGCTTTGATACTTGTACGTGATGATAATGGAGACATGTAAGACCAGGAGGATCATCTGAGTAATGCAACATGTCAGAGGATAGATGCTCAGGGGGGCTGCAATCCCTGAGCCTGACACTGATACCACATGCACTGCTCGGACTGTAGATGAGGCCACTCGACCCAGAACGCTAGCTGATTACTACCGTCTAGATCAGTTCTACACCAACAAATCAGCTATGCATCCAAACTATCCAGAGAGGGGATTTCGAGTTGAAGCCGCAGTACTACACACTCGTGGGACAGACACCTTACCATGGGTTATCTCACGAGCATCCTATGGACCATCTGGAGAGGTTCGATGATCTTATATCTGCTATTAAAGTCGAGGGAGTCTCTGAGGACTACCTACTTTGCAAGCTCTTCAAGTACTCACTTGCTGGAGAAGCTTCGCACTGGCTTAAGCAGTTACCAACATGATCTCTCACTTCCTGGAGCGACATCAAGAATGCATTCCTATGCAACTTTGTTGATGAGGCGCGTGCTGAAGACTTGAGGAGCAAGATTGTCACATTCACTCAGGAGCCTACAGAGTCCTTCAGAAACTCCAGGATCAGATTCAAGTTTTATCAGAGATATTGTCCACACCATGGATTCAACAAAGTACAACTGCTCAGTACTTTCTTCAGGGGCATCGCAGTGTAGTATCAGATGGCTCTCGATGCTTCCAGCGCTGGGAACTTCAACACCAGGAATCTAGAGGAGGCTGTGAGAGTTATTGAGAACTTAGCATACATCAACATCACCAAGAACACTGATTTTGAGAAGAAGAGATCTGCAACCATCCTTGGGAATGACCAAATGGATGAGGTGAAAGCAAAGCTGGACAGTGTTCACAAGCTTCTCAGAAAGCAGACATGCTTAGTTGAGGATACAGAAGCTGTAGTCACAGAGGGTAGAGCCGAGGTAGAAGAAGATGTGAACTTCATTGGAGGAACTGGATTTCAGAGTTCTGGAAACCAGAATGGAAACTTCTATGGACAGAGAAGTAATTTCAACCAGAGTTCACAGCACCAGAAACCCTACAGCAACAACATGAGTTATGGAAACTCATTCTACTATAAGCCACCACCGCCTACTCAAGATAGCAAGATTGAAGCCATGATTGATAAGGTTCTTGAGGGACAGCAGAGCATGACGGTGGACTTCAATGGGAAGATTGACTCTATCTACACCAACCTGAATACAAAGTTTGAGACTTTGAGCGCTCATGTGAAGAAGATGGAGATGCAGGTTGTTCAGACATGAGAAGCTGTTAAGAGGCAAGAAGCCTTAACAAAAGGGGTAGGAGATGATGTGATGAAACACCACGTGAATGCCATCATAGATGATGACTTTTGGCAAGTGGTGAAGCAGGAGAAGCCTCAAGAAGGAGATTTCGCACTGGTGTCGATCGTCGCTGGACTTTGAACATCGATTGACGGACTTCAATCAGAACCGATCGACATGCTCTCCAGAGCATCAATCGACGACACCTACGGAGTCGACCGCATCTTACAATGCCGTGAGGATCATGACTCATGAGGAGTTCGCAGCAAAACACCCACATCCGCCCAGCCCTGTTTATGTCAAAATTGATCGACACTCTGATCCAGTCATCGATCGAGAGAGAGAGACCGCAATCGATCGACAACCTCCAACGCCCATTGATCGACGCGCACCTCTCACATACTGAGTGCAGATGCCAAAGATAGACGTTGCCCGTCTAAATTCAGTTAGGCCACAACCCAAACCTTCAGATAACCCACCAGAGGATACTAGTCCACACTCAGATGATGCATCAGAACCTATGGAAGTTGATAAGGCTACTATGGGGAGAACCTTGAGGAAGAGGGAGGAAAAGATTGCTAAGCATCTGAAGAGGGGAGCTAATGAGAAGGAGATGGAAAGCTTTCGCAAGAGAGTTTTCAGGATACCACTTGAGAAACCATTCGATGAGGCCTACTTTACCCACAGATTATGGATGTTCTTCAGAGAGACCAGAGAGACTGAAGAGGACATTAGAAGAATGTTCTTTGAGGCTAGAGAAAAGATGAGGAATAGGATTACACTGAAGAAGAAGAGTGATCCTGGGAAATTTGCAATACCATGTGCGGTGAAGGGTATTGAGTTCCCACATGCCTTGTGTGACACAGGAGCATCAGTCAGCATCCTACCTAGGGTTATGGCAGACCATCTGGGTCTGCAGGTGGAGCCTTCCAAGGAATCATTCACTTTTGTGGATTGTTCTCAGAGGAGCTCAGGAGGAATTGTAAGAGACCTAGAGGTGCAGATTGGTAATGCCCTAGTTCCAGTTGATTTCCATGTCTTGGATATCAAGCTAAACTGGAGCATTGAGTTCCCACATGCCTTGTGTGACACAGGAGCATCAGTCAGCATCCTACCTAGGGTTATGGCAGACCATCTGGGTCTGCAGGTGGAGCCTTCCAAGGAATCATTCACTTTTGTGGATTGTTCTCAGAGGAGCTCAGGAGGAATTGTAAGAGACCTAGAGGTGCAGATTGGTAATGCCCTAGTTCCAGTTGATTTCCATGTCTTGGATATCAAGCTAAACTGGAACTCTTCTCTACTACTTGGGAGAGCCTTCTTGTCAACAGTAGGAGCAGTTTGCAACATGTAAACCAACCAGTTGTGCCTGACGCTCATAGATCCTCATGTCCACTACAACCCTATTCCAGTCAAGAAGCCACAGACGTCCTCCAGAAGAATTGATAATCCTGGACTCATCGCAGCATGCCACTGTGGAGCTGAGTATGAGACAGAATATTCGGCATCGATCGAAACTCACACAACCAAATCGATCGACAGTGCCCATAAAGAATTGATCGACAGTCGAAAGAAGAATCGGCCGACAGTAGTCCAAACGATTGGGAGAACGACTACTATAATCCCACCATGGCCGCACACACTAGAGACACCATGCATACAGAGGAGTATGATGAATATTTTGAGGAGGAACGAGCTATAGAGTACAGAGCCATTCTTGATGAGGAAGACAAACTTCTACATCATTCCTCTTGGAAAAGGAACACAGAGTCGATCGACAGAACCGTCTCACCATCGATTGACACCCATCTTCATCAGACAAGCCGAAAACGAGCATCGACCGACATTGCCTACTACCCATCGATCAACACTGGAGTCGACCGTGCACAAGAAGGGGACTACTCGATTGGCAGTTGGGCAGATGATCACCATCACGAAAGTTATGCAGTAGAAACAACAGTACACAATACAACGCCTGAGATCCCATATGATTTGTTTGATGAAGACTACAGAAAGATATGAATTCTCATCCACAAATTCCGCCCTCTCAAACCAGAAATTCAGGCACAAGCAGAAACATATTCACTTCTTGCAGAAGTCTGTGGGAAAGGAACTCATTTCAGCTGAATAAGTGAAGCAGACAGACGTGCAGCGATCGACAGAGAAATACAAGAATCGATCGACAGAGCCAACCTCCCGTCGATCGACAACAAACCTAAATCATCGATCGACATCCGTCTGAACTACCATTCACTGTAAGCGAAAACCTTAATTTTGATAGTCAGTATCTAACACAGGATGAGTTTGGTATTTTCAGGGACCCAGATGGCTATGCAAGAGCAATAGATGGACATGCACTGCAAGTATCCAGATAGGATATTGCAGACATTCTTCAGATGGCTAATGGAGCAGACAATCTCTTCATGCAACAACGCACCGTCCCAGCACATCAGCGGATGGCTACAAATAAGTTCTATGACACAGCCGGTGGCATAGACAATCGTTTCAAGCAGAAGTATAGATATCCAACTCGACCGTCGATCAACGTTGACGTCCCTTCATCGATCGATAGACGTCCCGAATTTGGCAGAAGAGCCTATGATCTTTATGGAAATAGGAGATTCCACTGGGAAGAGAAAGATGAGTATGGAGTCTACAGAGATGATCAGGGATATGCAAGAGATGTAGGTGGACACATCATCCATGTGTCCAAGGATGATATCAGAAAGCTAATGGTAAGAGCTTCGAAAGATGAGCACAGCTACATATGTCTTCCAGGACATGCTAGCTCATACACAGACCAAGCTGGTACCATAGATCTACACCAAGGACGAGATCAATGAGATGTTCTATGGAGTCTGTGGTGCCCAAGAAAAGAATGAAGGTGATTTCCAGATGAAGCTTGATGGAGTCTACTACCCACTGAATGATAACATCAGTTGGTTGACTACATGCATGGAGGAGATGAGGCAAGACATAGCCAAGATACAAACACAACGTGCAGTCGAAGGAACCAAAGCAGCGTCGATCGACAGACACCACTCAACATCGATAGACGACGACCCAAACAACTCATACCCGATGAAGTCTCAACCAGATTTTCACACCAGAGCAGAGATTGATCAGTTGGTAGAAGAGATCTATAGAACTGTGGAAACAACAGAAGAGAGGCTTGATAGGAGATGTGATGACATCTATTTCCCAATGGACCTTACAATGAGTGCTTTGACTTCTCAGATAGAAGCAATACAGAGGGAATTAGTGGAGATTCAAAGATACATTGCCCGTCGACCAGAAGCATCAGCATCGATCGACAGACGTAACAACAAATCGACCGACAATCATAGACATACATCGGTCGACGAAGCTACAAACAGAGGCAGGCTAGTACCAAAGGTGAAATCAGACATGTGTGATACACACAACCATGGCGAGGATATCTCAGCTGACCCTTACGCAACACTTATGAGACATCAGTTCAACCTTGAGAGTCTTGGAGAAGATAGAGAACACAACTGCAACAATGAAGGACAAATGGCGCAGAGGAGATGAAGCAATGAGAGACTTCACTGGTACATGGTTCAACAAGCGCAGAAAAGAGATGGAGACTTGTTTTCCAGCAAGTTCCAGCTTTCAACATTACTAGCCAAATCACCTCCAAAAGTCAAGCTAAATGACTATAACAAAGCGCTGAGTGGGAGGCAACCAACTATTAGGTAATATTTAATTAGTATTTATTAATCTAGTATTTATGTTGGTTTTTATTTATTGCAGGTCATACAAAAAAAATGAAAAAGGTCCTAGTAGACGATTGCCGCGAGTATCGACCGACGAAACACTGCCGACATCGATCGACAGAACATCACATGTCGCGACCGATATCAACACCTTTACATCGATCGACATCCATTCCAGTCTGGTATATCGTTCTAACTTGTTACATTGCGTCCTTATGATTTAGTTATCACCATAACTCCGACTGAATTTACACCAGGGACAGTGTAGTTTATGTCTGAGGGGAGGTTCACTGATAGTAGATTATTCATGAGTTTTATTAAAATGTTTTCAAAAAGTTTTTATTGAGTCAAAAAAGAGATGATGAACTTATTGATTTTGCTTGTTATCTAACCAAACAATTCTAGACTTACTAGTTGCAGATAGTACTAAAGATACCAAAGTGGATCAACCTGTCAACTATGTTACACTTGCTAAGAGTTTCTGAAGGAACCTAAGCTGACCTCCAACCTAATTGAGTTCAACTCTGCTTGTCTTGGGGCTTGGTATACATGGGATTGGATTCTTCAAACAAGTCTAGATGGTAAAGCCTTGTGTAGATTTATCACCCTCTCTCTCTATTTTCGAAATATAGAGATATAATTATAGACATTGAAAAAAAAAATCTATTATAGATTAATTAGGAAGGGATTCGAACATAACTTGGTGGCTACAACCATTAAGACTTGCTTCATAAGAATTCTATAGGTAAAGGATTAGAACAGGACTTGGTGACTACAACCATTAAGGCTTGATTTTCAAATAATCCTAGGATATAGGTTAAAAAGAAGTGAATAGGATTTGAGGCTACAACCATTAAATCTTGATTCATGGAAGCTTGTCCAATCTTGGTCAATGCTCTTGCAATATAAGCAGACTTTGACTGAGAGAGAGAATTAGTAGAGAGAGAGGATATGAACTATTGTTTACCTACAGATCCATATACTTGTTTGAGCATCCTTGCATCCTGTGATTGATACCCCCAAGGTAAAGCCTACACTTTATTTATGTAAGAATTGAGGTTGGTAGAGGGGATTGTCAGACATGATTTGCTAAGTTGTTGACTAGATGAACTTGGTTGCTAGACTAGGATATGGTATAGTGTGGTTCTGAGACTAGGACTGTTTAATGTGTTAATTCTAGTTTAAAATTATGTGAGTCCCTGCTGTTTTCAAACTTCTTTCAGAGAGACTGCCAATATGTTTTGCTTGAAGACAAGCAAAAGGGTAAGTCTGAGGGAGTTGATAGACCATGGATTTGACCCACTTTTACTTATGGTTTATAAGTGTTTTAACTACTAATTATTATATTATAGAGTCTATTTAGTATATTTATAGGATCAAGAGTGATTTGGAGGAAAGTGATGATTTTGGAGCATTTTGTAGATATTTGGAGTAAGCACCCGAGATGACCATAGAGCACGACCATCGGTCGACATTGAAGAGGAATAATCGATCAATGTTCTCATCGTGACATCGATCGACAGCGAAGCGCGCGGAAAGCCCGTTTGGTCTCAGCTGACTTAGAGCCCAAGTCTTCACTTATTTACAAGATTACCCCTGACGAGTTTTAACCTAATTAGCTTTGCCAACATGTTAGAGGCAAAGTGTGCTTTCTTGTTTTACTGATTTCACAGCAAAAGGTTTTTAGGATTTTTAGTAGATTAGAGAAAAGATCCAAAGAGATTTGTGATTGGAACCCAAGTCTTCACCTATCTATTTATCAAATGCAGTTTTCATACCTAATTGTTGTTATGAATTGCTTGGCCATGTCTGAGTAGTTCACTTTGTTAAATTTAGGGTTTAAATAGGTTATGAGGGATTAGCCTCAACTATAGATTGCTAAGTTGTGATATTCATCATTAGGATTGTCATTAATGTTTGTTTCTAGATTAACTACCTAGAACTTACCCTAGGAGTTATAGACATAAGCGATAGCTTGCATCTCACCCTGAAACCATCCTAACTGAGCTAAGACTTGCTAAGAGTAAGTCAAGAGCTGATCTAGTGAGCTTAGTGAGCACATTTAACCCGCGCATTAAAGCTTGACCAAGAACGTCGATCGATATTCCAATAGAATAATCGGTTGACGTTTCATAAAGTGTATCGATCGATATTCCTATAGAATCATCGATCGACACTGGTCAATAGACAAACCTAGAAAGCGAGAGCCTAGTGGCTTGTTTATAAGTGTTGAGCTCTACAATATCATGCATGCAACTTATTAAGCATTTGTAGGATTATAATCCTGATTACCTGAATAAAAACCCTAAGTCTAGTTATTTTCATCTAAGTACCAAAACCTCAATCAATCAATCGAGCAATTAACTTGCTCACAAACCTGTCTTTTACATTCAACAATAATCAACCTAGCTTAATCAACTTAATTAGATTTATTAGGTTCCCTAGCTCCCTGTGAATTCGATCCCTAATTACTACAACTGAACCTTTTATTTGAGAGAGTAATTCACTCCTTAGGGTAATTTGAGTGATATCAGAATAGTGAAAGGATGGGTGACCTATCGGGAAGTGATTCGTGATACCGTTTGAATGAGGTCAAAACACGGGAAAAGGTCGGTGGTGATTCCAGAGTCATTAAACAATGATTTCTAGCCTTTGGAAAATTTACGCACCGTTGGAACGGAATGGGGTCCACGGGCTGAGTGAGCGGGCGTGGGTGGCCCATTAGCCGTGGGCGGTCTGGACGTTACAAGTTGTATCAGAGCCAGGTTAGCCATCTCGGTTCTGACCCGAGAGGCGTCTTGAGACCTGTCGTGGTGCGCAACGGGGGCGTTGCGCTCTATGAGTGGGGGTGAATTATAACATCCCAATTTCTGGTATATGTGGAAAGGCTTAATAGAATTGACTTTAGCTATCTATGTCCCCAAAGTTGACTTACCTTTTCTGTCACACATTTGTTTAGAACTCCAAAGTTAAGTGTGTTTGGGCTGGAGTAGTGAAAGGATGAGTGACCTATGGGGAAGTAATTCGCGATACTATGCGAATGAAGTCAAAACACGGAAAAAAATTAGGTGGTGATTGCAGGATCAATAAACAATGATTTCGAGACTTGGAAAACTTAATGTACCGTCCGTCCGTGAGATGGGCATTAGCCATGGGCGGACAGGGGCGTTATAAAATGTTTGATTATTATGAGTTTATCAGACTCACTAAATAAATAATTTTTTTCTAGATGTATGTTTATATATTTTGTGGATTCAAGATATAATGAGCAAACATTTTTTTTTAATGAGCAAACATTTGACCCAAAAAAGTAAGATATAATGAACAAACGATGTAAAAAAGGATAAAAATTTCTAAGTTGTATCACTTTGGAATATATAATACTTTTACCAGATGAGTTTTAATTTATGCTGGAAGGAATCATGCTCGTTAAAAATAAAGATTGATACATGGTAGAAGTCAAATGAACAAGAATCTCAAAGATCACACGGTTTCCATTATAAAAAGTAAACCCATAGTGAACGTTCCAAGATAAAAGTAGAAAGACCTTTATGACTACTGAAATTTTTGACTATAAACAGAAAACCGAAGATAAAAGTAGAAAGACATATGACTACACGATTTTCTACAATTTTCTTCGTACGTCTTTTAAGTTTCATTATTATCACAAGGAGAAGGCATTTTGTTTTTGCAATTTGTTTGTCTCTTTGTATTCCTTTCCAGCAAAAAAACATGAAACTCTTTCTTTTACTTTCTTTCAGTGCTCTCATGTTACTGGAAGCATACAAGTTTACCGATGAAACTGATAAGAAATCGTTGCTCGAGTTCAAGGCTCAAGTATCTGAAGGCAGAAGATCTGTCTTGTCCTCATGGAACAACTCATCCCCTCTATGCAACTGGACAGGGGTTACATGTGGCCGGAAACACAAAAGGGTTACTGGTTTGGACATCGGAGGATTGCAATTAGGTGGGGTAATATCACCATCTATCGGTAATCTTTCGTTTCTCATATCACTTAATCTTGAAAATAACTCTTTTGGTGGAACCATCCCTCAAGAGGTTGGAAACTTGTTTAGACTTCAACACTTGTTTATGGGATTTAATTACCTCGAAGGAACGATTCCAGCTGGTCTTTATAACTGCTCTAGATTATTGACCATTGATTTATTTTCAAATTTCATTGGACAAAATGTTGGTTCAGAAGTAGGATCATTGACGGAACTTGTTGTTTTAGATCTTGGTCTAAACAAATTGAATGGAAAGCTCCCTACATCTCTAGGAAACTTGACATCCCTCAGAGAACTTGGCCTAGGAGATAACAATATAGAAGGAGGAATCCCTGACGATATGGCTAGGCTGGCTCAAATGGTAAATTTTGATTTATCAGTGAACAGTTTCTCAAGTGTTTTTCCTCCTGTGGTTTACAATTGGTCCTCACTTGAGTATTTGAACATTTTTAGAAATGGTTTCTCTGGGAACCTGAGGCCTACTTTTGGTAATTTACTACCAAACTTACGAGGGTTATATATCGGAAACAATTCTCTTACTGGTGCCATTCCAACAACACTTCCCAATATCTCAACTCTTCAAGATTTAAGAATGGAAGTTAACGGTCTAGTTGGAAGTATTCCTCCGGGTTTTGGAAAACTACGGAATTTGCAATCCATATCACTTCATAGTAATTTTTTGGGAAGTAACTTTTCTGGAGATCTTGACTTTCTTGATGCTTTAACTAACTGCACCCAGCTGCAAAGCATAAGTGTGGCTAACAATACACTTGGGGGTGACTTGCCTACCTCCATTTCCAATCTATCAATCAACCTCATGGAGTTAACCCTTCAAATGAACTTTATTTCTGGAAGCATTTCTCGTGACATTGGGAATCTCATAAGCCTACAATCACTTTGGTTGGGAGAAAATATGTTAACAAAAACACTTCCAACCTCCCTTGGGACGCTTTCGGGATTGGTAGAATTAAGTGTCTATTCAAATAAAATGTCAGGAGAGATACCATTTTCTATAGGAAACATTACTCGGTTAGAAAAACTCTATTTGTCCAACAATAGTTTTGAAGGAATCATTCCTACAAGTCTCGGTAACTGTAATTATTTATTACAGTTATATGTTGAGAACAATAAGTTGAGTGGGACTCTACCTCTAGAGATTCTGAAGATTGTACGCCTTGTTGTCCTAAGCATATCAGACAATTATTTGACCGGATTTCTACCAAAAGATATCGGAAGACTTGAAAATCTTGTTATGCTATATGTTGAGCATAATAAACTATCAGGAAAGCTCCCAGAAACTTTGGGAAAGTGTTTCTCAATGGAAGAACTTCAGCTGCAAGGAAATTTTTTTGAAGGAACCATTCCAGACATAAGTGGGTTGGTGGGTGTTAAAGAGGTTGATTTCTCCAACAATTACCTCTCCGGAAGCATACCAATATATTTTGCAAACTTTAACTCGTTGGAGAATCTCAACCTATCTATTAACAACTTCGAGGGAAAAGTGCCAACAGAAGGAAAGTTCAAGAATGCTACTATAGTTTCAGTATTTGGAAACAAAAACCTATGTGGAGGCGTCTTGGAATTGAAACTAAGTCCATGCTTATCGCAAGAACTTGAGAAAAGGGCGAAACACTCATCTCTTTCAAAGAAAGTTGTGACTGGAGTAAGCATAGGTGGCTCTGTATTTATGATATTTTCCATAGCTTCAGTTTCTCTTTGTTGGTTCAAAAACAGAAAGAAGAACAAAACAAATGCAGAAACTCCGTCCACCGTTGGGACTTTCCATGAACAGATAAGCTATGGAGATCTTCGAAACGCAACAGATGGTTTCTCTTCAAGTAATTTGATGGGGTCAGGCAGCTTTGGTGCAGTGTTTAAAGCATTGCTTCCAGCAAAAAACAAGGTTGTTGCAGTGAAAGTTTTAAACATGCAGCAACGTGGAGCAATGAAGAGCTTTATGGCAGAATGTGAATCCTTGAAAGACGTAAGGCATCGTAATCTTGTGAAGCTGTTGACGGCTTGTTCAAGTATTGATTACCAAGGAAATCAATTCAGAGCTCTGATCTATGAGTTCATGCCAAATGGAAGCTTGGATATGTGGTTACATTCGGAAGAAGTGGAAGAGATTCATAGACCATCAAGAACTTTGACACTTCTTGAAAGGCTTCGCATAGCGATAGATGTTGCTTCTGTTCTGGATTATCTTCATGTTCATTGTCATGAAGCTATAGCTCATTGTGATCTTAAGCCAAGCAACGTCCTTCTAGACAATGATCTAACTGCGCATGTTAGTGACTTTGGTCTAGCTCGGATCCTCCTTAAATTTGACCAGGAATACTTTCTCAATCAACTCAGCTCTGCTGGAGTCAGAGGAACCATCGGCTATGCTGCACCAGGTAAAACTATCCCATGTCTGTAATGTTTTAATTATTAAAAAATAGTATAAATTCCTTGATTGCTATTATTTTTGATTATATGAACTATGGTACAGAATATGGACTAGGAGGGCAGATATCAACACACGGAGATGTGTATAGCTTTGGGATTCTTGTTCTGGAAATGTTTAGTGGGAAACGACCAACCAATGAGGTGTTCGGAGAAAACTTTACCCTATGTAGCTATGTCAAATCTGCATTGCCAGAGCGAGTATTGGAAGTCGCAGATGAATTTATTCTTCACAGCGGCCTTAGAATCGGCTTCCCTGCAGCCAAGTGCTTGACGCTGGTTTTTGAGGTGGGACTGAGGTGTTGTGAAGAATCTCCAGTGAGCCGGTTGGCAATGAGTGAGGCTGTAAAAGAATTAATCTCAATCAGAGAGAGTTTCTTCAGATCCAGAAGAAGAGCTGCGCGTTGAAGTGTTTGTCCTTCCCTCCACAAACTTGAAGACTTATTTGATATAATTGTCATGTATATTATGCTTGAACGTTTTGAATGTATGCTATCTTGCTGTGTAATTTTCTGACACTGGATGAATGTTGTTTGACCAAGTTTTTTTTGTAATTTCTTACATTTCACATTCAGCTGTGTTTCAAAATACAAATTAAAGAACCATATTTTTACAACAAAGGCCGAGACATTCTCTTACAGACAGATAAGAACCATCTCAAGACCAATATATTCGTGGTTACATGATTACAATAACAACCAAAATAAACAAAAAAAAAGTAAATAAAAATCATTTACTCATTTGCCATAATAGTGTTAAGACTTGGCTTCTTGTATCTCCTAAGAAGCAAAGAAGAGCAAACTACACTAACCGAAGAGAGTGCCATGCATGCTCCGGCGGCCCATGGCGGCAGTTGCACTCGCAAAAGCGGGAAGAACACTCCTGCTGCTATAGGGATCGACACTACGTTGTAAGCCATGGCGAAAACGTAATTCATTCGGATTCTTGTTAAAGTTTTCCTTGAGAGATCGATGGCTATAATAACATCTTCCAAGTTGTTTCTCATCAGAACGTAATCAGCTGCTTCTATCGCTACATCAGTCCCTGCACCGATAGCCATTCCCACGTCCGCAGCGGCTAGAGCCGGCGAGTCATTGATTCCATCTCCAACCATCCCCACCGTGCTTCCGTCTTTTTGCAGTGAACGGACCACTTCTGCTTTCCCTGCCGGCATTACTTCCGCTCTCACGTCTTCGATACCAACCTACTCATGCCACACACAAAAAAAAAAATTAACCGAGATATAAAGAACTACAGTAACCAAATTAAACAGGAACCAAACACAAAGAAAGGAAATGATTCTAACCTCTTTGGCCACTGCTCTTGCTGTTCTCCAGTTATCACCTGTAACCATTATGGATCGAACGCCCATTCTACGGAGAAGCTCCACAACCATAGGGGCTTCTCGCTTTAGTGGATCAGCAATTCCCATCACGCCGACCAGTTCGCCACTATAGGCTATAATGACTCCCGTCCTTGCGCCTTCTTCAAGCTCCCCAACAAACTTGTCAACGTGGTCGGGGATGGTTATGGAGTTCTCCGACATAAGTTTACGGTTTCCCACCTAACCCAAGAAAAAATATTTTCTTTCAGTTAATTAACACATAAACAAAAGCAAAAGAATTTGAGCTCTTAGTCATGTACCTACATACTTGGTCCAAACCATATATTATATCAATTTTTTTTTTAGTGTTCCAGAAAAGGAAGTTGATATGATATATGGTTTAGACCAGTCCTATAAGATGTACAGGACTAAAAGCTCAAAACCTCCTACGCTTTAAAAAAGTATATATCTCTATTAATCCAAACCAGAATCATCTTGTTGTTGACTAAGCACTGAATCCCTTTTCCGGGAAGAGCAGAGAAATCTGATGTATCGAGTAACCATCCAGAGTTTTGAGACTCTTTGCCGTCTTCAGCTGATTTATCAGTGGAGTGGAACTGGCTAGCGTAGTCCACTATAGCTTTTGCCAAGGGATGTTCACTGCTAGCCTAAGGAAATCAAGAGACACAAGTGAAATGATGTTAAATTGTTAATGATTAAAAGTCTCAGTTAGTTGAAGAATTAATAAACTAATACAGAAGAAGCTAACTATTCACTGAGAAACTAAAGAAGCTAATAAAGAATATTGAACTTACCTCAGCTGAACCAACAAGTGTGAGGAACTCTCCACGGTCCATCTCTGAGAACACTTTTGCGGTTGTAACGGTAGCTTTCCCTTGAGTTAAAGTGCCTGTTTTGTCAAATATTATATATTTCAGTTTGTGAGCTTTCTCCAATGCATCACCTCCTTTGATCAGTACCCCATTGGTTGCACCAACTCCTGTTGCCACCATAACAGCGGTGGGTGTTGCCAAGCCAAGTGCACAAGGACAAGCAATTACGACAACAGATATTGAGAACATAAGCGAGAACACAAAGTGAGTTCCGTTTTCCGGTATCCATTCTTCTGGGTAACCTCCAACAGCTCCAGCAATTGACCTACAAAATCATTTGATTCTAGAAATGAGAACAAACTAAGAGAGATTGGTAAAAGCTAAGGTACTGAATCTCACCAGCCCACTAAGGTGATCAACGACAAAGTAACCACTACCGGAACAAAGATACTTGCAACCTACACATGAGAAACACAGAATATATTTTATGCCTGTTAATAATTATATCACAAACTAACAGATGACACGACTACTTACATAATCTGCAAATTGCTGGATAGGAGCTTTAGACATTTGTGCCGTCTCGACCAAACTTATGATCTGGCTTAGAACTGCATCAGATCCCACTTTTGTAGCTTTAATGTGAAGAGCACCATGCGTGTTAATAGTACCTCCAATTACTGGTGAACCAACCTCTTTAGAAACAGGAACTGATTCACCAGTCACCATACTTTCATTGACGTAACTTGAGCCCCACACAACAACACCATCTGCAGGGATCTTCCCACCAGGAACAACTTTTAATGAATCACCAGGCTGAATCAGCAATGCATCTATCTCCCTTTCCCCTACAAACTTCTCTCCTATAAAATAGAAGAAATAAATGGAAATAAACATTAAAAACTTAAATACTATTACTACTAAGTAAAGATAGGATTAGGACAAGTAACTACCTTTGCCTTCAATTAGTAAAACCGCTGTTGCTGGAGTAAGTTGTACTAGTTTCTTCATAGCATCTGAAGTTTTCCCCTTTGCAAGAGATTCCAGATACTTTCCAAGTAAGACAAATGTTATCAACATAGCGCTTGCGTCAAAGTACGTTGGTGACCAAAACCCAGTGACTGCACCATATAAAAGAGCCCCAACAGAGTAGAAGTATGACGCGGACGTGCCCAGAGCGACCAGAACATCCATGTTAGTTGAACCATTTCGAAGAGCTCTCCATGCAGCAACGTAGAAGCGCTTACCAATAACAAACTGAATAATACTTACCAAGCCCCATTTAAACCAATCACTCATCATGAAAGGTCCACATCTCCATACCAGTACGTTATTCAAAGCAGCAATGTAGGGGCAGATTACTTGGATACAGAAGAGAGGAATCTGGATCAAAAAAAAATATTGTATTAAATGACATAAGATAACAGATTTAAGACGGTGAATTCCCGGGCCGGCTCTAAGATTTTTGAGCCATAAAAAAATTATTAAAAACTTTATAAGAAAATTTATTATTATTTAGAGGTTTATATCTATGTATATAAATTGGTGTGTGCATTAGAAGATAAAAAAACTCACAGCCAGAGAAAGACTGCAGATAAAACGACGAAACATTTTCGAAGCCTCTCCAGTATCTTTGGAAGTCAACCTTTCGTAAGGGCTCATGGCACGCAACTTGAACTTCCCATAACCTTCTCCCTCAATATCATCAACCAACGTTCTCGAATTCACAACCTCCGGATCAAACACCACATCAAGCTCTCCTGATAAACTGTCAACGCGAAACTGTCTAACCCCGTTCAATCGGGTAAGTATACCTTCAAGAACCTGAGCGTCAAGCTCGTTTAGCACACCATCAACTCTTAAAAGGAGTTTGTCCTGCTGATTGCTCTGCACAAGGGACCCCTCGAAGCCAGCATCTTCGATCGCAGTTATAATATCATCTTTGTTGATTATATTTGGGTCATACTCAACTTCTCCCAACGATGTAGCTAAAGCTACCACTGCTCTTTTAACGCCAGGAAGGTCTTTTAGAATGCCTTCAACTGAGTTAACACAAGCTGCGCATGTCATGCCTCCAACAGTAAATTGTCCCACTAAAGTTGTCTTCGTCCCGGCAGTAACAGGATCTGCTAGAATCTCTGCCTCAAATCCGGCATCCTCTATAGCCTCTTTAATGTCCTCTTCCTGCATTAGAAAGAAAATAAATAAAGATGAAATCATCGGGAAATAAATAAAAATGAAAACAATTAATTTAAAGAATAGGCACGGGCTTTCGGATAACCATTCGAGTTTAAATCGAAGTTTGGGTTTTTGGAATTTTCCTATTTAGTCTCCTAAGCCTTTTCGGATTATGTATATGTTCATGTCAGGTTCGGTTAAATTTAGATAGATTTTATACTACTGTAAAATTAATTTGGGTTCTAATTTTTTTTGAGCTTGGTTAATAATACTTCATATTCTGCATTTTAAAATATTCTATCAAAACAATATCAAATTAAGTATTTAATTATTTAGTTAGAATTTGAATGGATACGAATTTATATTCGATTTGCTATTTTAGGTTTTCCTAATATTCAGGTATTTTTTTAAATGTCCTTCCGGGTTTGAGTTGGGTTTGATAATATCCATGATCCGAAATATTATTTTACAAAATCTATTAGGGTATTTCATCAATGAAATATGAAGTTGAGTTATTAAGTTCGGGTTATGTTCGGATTTTGGGTTTGATAATATCCATGATCCGGAATACTATTTTACAAAATCTATTGGGGTTATTTTATCGATCAAATACGAAGTTGAGTTATTAGGTTCGGGTTGTGTTCGGATTTTGGGGTTCACTTAAAGTTTAAGTGTTCAGGCCGAAGAAAGGAAACAACTAATATTTTTTTGGACAACAACGAAAACAATTAATTAAAAAGAGAAAAACCTTGATTAATTTGGGGTCGAAAACGACATCGGCTCTGTTCTGTAGTAAAGCGACAGAGGCTTTGAAAACGCCACTAACGCTCATCAAAGCTCCTTCGACAGCATTAGAACAAGCAGCACAAGTCATACCGGTTATTCCGACCTGAATCTTCTTCAAACCGGAATCTCCGCTTCCACCCTCTATCTTACTCAGAAAATGAGCGTTCTCTTCGTCGTCATCATAGGAATCAAGAAGACGAACTCCCTCCATCTCTTCGTTCTCCGCATCCGAAGAACCAAGGCTGTGTCCGGTGATCCGTGTAAGCTGTATATCTCGTCTACTCGGCGCCATTTTTACGTTTGTGAGATTCCGACGTCAAGCAGACGGAGAAAATGGATCAAATTGATGAAGAAGGTGAAAGAGGAGAACTTCTTCCGCGATTGATGTTTGAATTTCTGAGACTCATTTGTTTCCTTTTAAAGTATAAAAAAATTAGAGGATTACTTTTTGTGAGATGGAGAAAAAAAATAGATTATTTTTTTACTGGCAGAATCTATTTACCCGAGTGATATATATAGGAGACCTTTTCGGTTTAGAGGAAAAATAAGGAAAATGAAGCTTTCTGTGGGGATCAATCAAACCTACGGCCTCGGGATTAAAAGTCACGCACTCTACCATTGGGCTAAGAGGGCTTTAATGTTTACATACCATTCTTATGATATATCATAACTTTTGAACTATATATTATCACGAGAAGAGGACATGCTATTTTGTTATTATAAATGAATTCAGGATATATGATTACCCCAGTTTCGTAAAAGCCGGATAAAACAAAATTAATCTTGTTAAGATTTGAGAGAAGATTTATGAGAATGTGTTGTATATTTCTTATTGCTTACATCACTATATATAGTGGTTCATACAAGGTGGAGTCAAATGGAAAATTGATTACAAAGATAATCTACATAATGACATGGTCAAACTCATAAAGACTAAGGTTGAATGGGTCTTCCATGTGGCTGAATGTAAACCCCCAATGGACTCTAGTCTTGAACTTGTATGGTCTAGGTTATGGACCATCCACTTCATGATTCATAACACTCCCCCTTGGATGCCATAACCATATAGGGTTTGTAACATGCTAATGTTGCCTCATTAAAACCTCTCCCGGAAAATCCAAAACCCAATGTGGTAAAAAGGGAAACCAGAGAGAGGAAAAAGAGTACAACACACATTACTCCCCCTGATTTGGACATCACTGAAGGTCCTTGAGTCTACACGTGCCAATCTTGTTGCATGAACTTCATGAATGTGCAAGAGGGCAATGATTTGGTGTAGAGGTCGGCTGAGTTTTCACTAGAGCAGATCTGAAGGACGTTGACCTCTCCAGTTTTCTGCAACTCATGGGTAAAGAAGAACTTGGGTAGAATACGTTTGGTTCGGTCACCTTTGATATACCCGTCTTTGAATTGAGCAATGCAAGCTGCATTATCTTCATATATGATGGTCGGACCCGTTGGGTCGCATATGGACGCATAATGTGGTCCTATACCTTTTGTTCAAAGATGAACTTCGATCTTATACCTTATCTTTATGATAGCTTATTCATTCATACCACAGCTTGGTTGGTTCATGCTGAGAATTCGACCAACCATAAGTATTACCAAAATTTGGCTAATTTGTGGTGATGGTCTATAACATTTTCTAAGGTTTAATGAATAACCATTTAACTTATCTTAGGCTGGTTAGTATAAAACACAAGGAATTTAAAATTCCTCTATGGACTGATTTGAATTGTTCTTATAGAACTCTTCACTTGCTTACATGTAGTAATTTAATTCAGTCCATGAACAACTTTAGGAAAATGTTGTTCAAGAGAACTTCTTTTCTAATCTTTTGATTCTGAGCTCAATACCGTTTGGTAAACCTTTTGGTACCAATAATATTATCATCATCATCCAGTGAGTCATATATAGCATACTACATCTTTTGAATTTCTTCCAGACATCATATGTAGTGAAATATGTAGTAGTATCCACCACATTGGATTATATAGACCTTTCCCGGTCTGTCTCAAGATTTATCCTTCTTTCAGGATTTATATATTCACTGGGCATCATATGGCGTTTACATATTCATGGCCAATATAATACGCCTTTTATATATCACTTTAAACCCCACGTTTCTTTCATTATTCATTATGAGTACTCTTGTGTGGGTTTATGATCCTCGATACATATCTTTGTATTCATGTGCTACATACTTGCGCATTTTCTATGAATGTATGTGTCGACACACTTATATATATATATATATATATATATATATATATATATATATATATATATATATATATATATATAGTTCCTTTTGGTTCCAGACATGGTATAAATCAATTTGATCTAGGACCTTAATAACCTTATAACTTGGCATCCCAAGCTATATAGTATGGTACCTAGTTGTTCAGCTGGCCAGCCTTATATCTCAATGTCTGGAATGGTTTCCTTTAATAAAACTCGGATTTTATCTCATGCACCTTTCTTTCTTTCCGAGGTACCTTAGAATTTATGGAACTTTATTTGGAACATTTATTTGGTCTATCATATATAGACTTTGTAGCAACTTGGTTGTGTCTTTAATACATCAAAACCGTGTGGTGCTAAGCTGGGATGACATAGTCATTCTTTCTCTCGGGTCAATGTGTCTGGCATTTTATTTTGCTATCATTGTAGCATATGGACGTCTATAAATTATTTTCTAGTCCGAGGATCTTTGCCAAGACATTGATGGTTGATATCAGATGGTAGATACCATTCTTTATCATTCTTTATACCAGCTTATTACTTTTCTCCTTTCATTGTTGGATATTCGGATTCATAAACCTTATGTATCAGCTATAGGAGGCCTCATCTCATTATTCTTTAGCTCAATGTATCTTTTCTGAAGCTTGTCAAATCTGTTGATGGTATCTTTGATTTTCTGCTTTCTTTGTTCAGAAGCCGAAAGATATGACAAAAGGTCATTATAAGTGGTGAACTTCTTAGCCGTGTGTAGCAACAGCACATCCTTTGGATGGAATGTGGAGTAGGTCTTATATAATAAAGAATAATGTGTTATCCTTTCACCACATAGTTCAAGACTATAAGCAATATCCATCAGAGCAGAATTATATTTGTCCACGGATTCAAAATCCTGGAATCTGAGGATCTCCCATTCATGGTTGGCTTTTGCCACGATACCGGTTTGAACCTTTTCCTTAACTGTAACCAAAGGTCACAAGGATCCTCAACATGGAGATACAGGTCTCTTAATTCCTCAGTGAGATGATAACGAATAATCGTTATAGCTCTATGCCTTTCACTATCAATGATATCATTGTACTCATTGATGCATTGTCTGAGCCTTCTGATCTCAGGGAAACAAGAGTATTCTTTACCCATTCTAGGTAATTATCTCCAGAGAGATTTAGGGCAGAGTAATCTGAGGGTTCAAATCTCGACATCTGAATATTTAACGAGTAATTCAAGCACTCAGAATTCTATGTAAGCGATAGAATAAATCAATGTATATGATTTCAATAAGGCTTTTCCCCAAATCATATAATCTATTTGATTAAGCAATCTTAGTATGAGAATGATCAATTGATCATTGCATCTAGTAATCTTTTTAATTATAATTCAAACTGGATTGATTATATATATAGGGTATTAAGGCCCTTTAGAATTTGAATAAGGATCAATCATCATTTTATTAAATGAGATCAAGCAAGATGGGTGAAATCAAGCAAATGCATGGATCAAGAAATAGCTGAATGCATGTTCAGAACTAAGCATTGGACTTAAACAATCTATATGTGATTCCTAATGCATGAGGATATTTGGTTTTCAAAGATCATGAAGCAAAAACCGATTCTTTCCCCCTTTTACAGGGTAAACCAAGACAAATTTTTTTTATAATTTTCAGGATATATCTAGAACAAATTCAATTAGATTTTCAATCAATCGGTTTCAAAGCTGGTTTATTATTTCAATTAAAGCAAACATGCTTAGTTTAAACAATAACCGATTTAATCTAATTAGATGCAAGCAATATGAATCAATTAGATGCAAGCAATATGAATCAATTAAATTTTAATTTAAATGCACCATGATCAGAATAGTCAATGATATGCAAGCATGCATGATCGGTTTTAACAAAATGACAATCGGATGCATGGAAAAAGGTTGGTTCAAAATAATCCAAGTTTGATCTAATGATTTACTAATCTAATAGATGCTATCAGGTATGCATATAAGATCAGTATATAATTCAATCATCACAAAATCAGTCTTCAAGGATGGTTTTAAATCAAGATTAATTTAACAAGCAACTAGGTGATCAATGTTCAGTATATGATTTAATCATCACAAAATCCGATTTTAAGGTTGGTATTAGATCAAGATAAATTTATATCATTTGTTCAAACTATAATGAACCGATTTCAAGGCCGGTTAAGATATAGATAAATTTTGACAAACAATAATGTGATCAAATGATATCAAACCAGAATTTATTTTATCTTATGACATATTAATTTAAATCAAGACTATAGGTTATAATATTTAAAATACTACCTAGTCAAAGATATGCATTTATTAAAATCAAATATGCATTTATAAAAATTAAATATGCATTTATAAAATCAGAAAAGTTTTTAAAATTTTATCAGTTACAAAAACAAACATCAATGGTCAAAGATATGCATTGATTAGGATTTATTTCGATTTTATTTGGTTTGACTGATTTTCAAAGAATCTAGCCGATAATGGCTCAGGATGTTTTTGATTGTTTTGAATTTTGGATTTGCTGGTTGAGAAAACCAAGCAAGAAGGATTTAGGGGATTGATATGTATAATGGCCATCAAGATACATATTTAGATTTAAGGATTTTGATGGTGAGGTTTTTGATGGCCGGCTTATTCATTCTGCTAGAATAGCTGGTGATGCGGATGATCAAAGGGTTTGATTATGGGTTTTGATCCTTTAGACAATCCGGATTTAAGGTCAGATCAAATAGGAGAAAAAGGGAGAGCCGATTTAAAGGCTTATGATTTTATGATTTTCTCTAATATTTTTTATGATTCGAATAGTTCTTAGAAACAAGATTCATATAGATCTTAGATTATTAATAAGTTTTATAAGTTTTTAGAGATTCTTAGATATTTAGAGATTCAAATAATTTTAGAATCAAAATTCATATAGATCTTAGATTCAAGATTAATATTTGAGATAATTTTAGATCTATAGATTTTTATAAGTTTTAGGATTCATATAGATCCAAGATTCAGATATATGATGTTCTTAGATCTTTAGGTTTTGATTAGTTTACCTTTTACACCACAAGGATTCTGAATGGACCACCGTGAGAGAGAGAGAGTGATCCGCGGATTGAGGTGGTTGAGAGAGAGGTGGAGGAGCTGGCCGGAAAACCGTGAGAGGGATAGACTTGGCCGGCGGAGCAAGGCTGGGGGCCGGAAGAGATGGCCGGAAAAGAGATGATCGCCGGCGGATGGGATTGCTCAGGTGGAGAGAGTCTCGTGCTGATAACGTGTTAAGATTTGAGAGAAGATTTGTGATAATGTGTTGTATATTTCTTATTGCTTACACCACTATATATAGTGGTTCATACAAAGTAGAGTCAAAGAGAGAATTGATTACAAAGATACTCTACATAATGACATGATCAAACTCATAAAGACTAAGGTTGAATGGGTCTTCCATGTGGCTGGATGTAAACCCCAATGGACTCTAGTCTTGAACTTGTATGGTCTAGGTTATGAACCATCCACATCCACTTCATGATTCATAACAAATCTGATTATATTTGTTTTATAGGATTAATTTGAGTTATTTACTTCGTATGGGGACAATTGATGAATGATGACTTGCACAACTTTGGAGATTTTCTCCATCAGCGAATGTTTTATTTGTGGAAACGTATAACGGCAACCCTAAACTAAACGCAAACAAGGAGAAGAAAAGTGAAGTCGTTGGACATGGCCAGAGGTAATTTTGTAATTCTGAGACCGATGATATTTAGTTGAACATAACGTCAGCTGGGCGGGCTAACTAGAGCTGGTTTAGTATCTGGGTGTCAATTTCTAAAGCATTTTAAATGTCAGAAGAGAATGGAACCTGCTAGACTGTTCAGAGTCTTTCAAACTTCTTTTCCCATAATGAATGCATCGTCCACCCTGTCTGTAGAAAATCCAGAGCAATACAACTGACGGCTGATTGATATCGGTATTTAATAGTTCGGGAAGGTCATACATGGCCAGAAGTAAGACGATTTTTAACTGAAGCATTCTAGAATCTACATTATCTGGTATTACACAATCCAAACAAACCAGTTAGATCATTATAAAATAAGCTTCGTCATTCTCTTACACAAGTTTTACAATCGAGAAGAATTTAAAAAGATAAAAATGGTGAAAGTCCCAGTACATATACTGCTTCTTCATTGAGTTGCGTCATACCTACAAAACTTAATAGCCATATAGTACCCACTTTGATAGCAAGGACCTAAACAAAGCAACACTGGTATATTTTCAATTGTAAACTTCAATTGTCACCTGGAGAAATATCAATCACCATCTTTACGGATTCTCCTTTATCTTCTTGTTCTGCGTCCATGTTTGGAGTTTCAGCCTCTGTGGGCTCACATTGCTTGTTTGAGGCATCCTCCGACTGTTGTTCTTCTTGCTTCACATCCAAATGCTTATCGTCTGAATGAATCATAAGTTGATCAGCCTCATTTTTCTCACAGGTTTCTAAATCTGAGTCTCCATCCTCGTTGGTAGATTTTGGTTCAGAGATTTTGCTCTCTGGCGATACTGATTTTGACGTACCAGTAACTTCCTCTAGACTTGGCTTTGGAACTTCAGATGGTTCTTCTGCTACCACAGAATCTTCTTGAGGAGCTGGAACTCTGATTGGCTCGGAGGAAGATGGTTCTGTGATGTTTAAGTTGTGGTGTGGTGAAGTGGCTTGAGAGGACCCAAAAGGTTCACCTGATAGCGATGGTGGAAGCAAAGGAGGAGTTGGTGGATTGCCTTGAGAGCTGCTTTCTGCTACATTATGGCTGCTACTAGCAATGTCTGTAGTCATTTGGCTTGATGGACGTGATTTACGTTTCTTTTTCTTTCTCAGACTGTGTCTTGGATCTCTGGGAACAGGAGGTGGCGGCTCTGGTATCACAAACGGTGGAATGGAAGTAGAATCTTTACCGTATAAAACTCGGACTGATTGAGCTATAGCTGACACGGTTGGAGGTAAGGTGGGTGGTTCAGGTGACTTGGCAGCGGGAACAGTCACAGCATCCCGTAACCAATGAGGTAACTTGTTCTCTGAAGTGCTAGTACCTCCCAATACGTCTTTCCCCATCGGATTGGAGAGATTCATCACTCGGTTTGGATCAAGGAGAGATGGATTGGCTGATCTTCCCAAGAACACATTGTTGCTTGAATCAAGCATTGGAGGTAACTGCATATCTAGAAACAAAGGCAGTTTCCCGCGCTTAATGGCATCACGTCTTTCATCAGTTCTCTGTGTGTTTAAGGAGCTTAAACTATCCAAACCCAGCGAACCTAAGTTTCCCATTCCAAGAGAGTTGAGTGGAAAAGGCTTGTCACTGGGAGTATTTGATGGTCCAGCAGAAGGATCACCAGAAAGGTCCAGAGGAGGAAAAGGCTCACTTCGCAATCCCAAGTGATTAGAGGACTCAAACAACGGAAGGGTAGATGCTAGATCGTTGAATCCGAGCTTTATGTCTGTGAGGTGAGACTGGAACCTTGGAGGAGTAGCATATTTAGTTCCATGTAAAGCCCGGTTCATTATACCTTGAGGAAGACCAGGAAACAAGGGAGTTTTGGTGGACTTATCTGTCCTGCTTGACTTTGATGGAAGAGAAGAAAGACTATCCAAGAATTTACGCTGCTCTTCTTCCCACCTCGCTGCCAAGTACTCTGGACATTTGAATTTGGAAAATTTTAGCCTTGGATCTCTAAGAATTGTCTCCCAATTTCCATACCCATGTCTGCGAATCCCAATCCAGAGAGAATCTAATTCATCCTCAGACCATGCGTCTACTCTTGTTTTCTTTTTCTGCAAGTGCCCAAGTCCAGAGCCTGTTCTCAACATTATGTTCTCCAGAACCTTTCGATGGTTCTCCGGAATAGATGAAAGAGCTGATGAAAACTGATCCAAACCCAGAGGCGGTAACTCCTCTTGTTGGCTGAACACAGGTGGGTCCACAGGAGGGACTTTCATATTTGGTAGAAACGGCATTGGTGGCATGGAAAATAGGTCTTGCATAGAATGACCACTTCCTTCAAATCTTTTCCTCAGCGAAAGATTGGCCATGATTTCCTGATGCGAAGTTCCCATGTTTCTCTGCTGAAATGGAAATCGAGGAAGCAGCTTATCATCAAATGGTAGGTTAAGTAGCGGAAACTTCTCCTGGAACTCAGCCAAAGCAGCACCAGAACTTCGGGGACGCTCAAAATCCCCTGACGGAGGAAACTGCAATGTGCATATAAGATTTAACACAGATATAAGTATACGTTTATTTTTTATGCGTGTGTGTATGGGAAGTAGATGTGTTAGGAGGTAGAGGAGAGAGGGAAATACCGGACGAACTGGAAGCCAACCATCCATATTACTAAGAGGCGGCTGCTGAGAAGGTTCCTCCTTTACATTATGTGGTTTTAGATTACCCATAGAAGGCTCCTGGTTGTTTACTTCCCTCTCAACCGAACCCGATCTTTGGGGTAGACTGAAAGGAAAATGAGGTCCTGGTATGGTCCTGTTCTGTCTACTACTTGGACGAGAATAATTTCTCCGGGAGGGTTCTGGTTGCGTAAAATTAGGAGCACACAGTCCAAGAACCGGCAGATTGTTCGGGGGTAAAGATGGTGGACATTCTGCGCCATGATGATGTTGACTGGGAAGATCTGGTGTAGGATCTTGTCTGGATTTTCTTTTCTGTGCATCACATTGTTGGCTATCGTCCAAGTCCATCATTACAGGGCTTTCTTCGTCTTCATTAGCTGCTTCAGTTACCTGATCCACATTGCCATTAGGAATTGAGTCTTCAACAGCATTCCTTTTTGCAAGCCGATTTTTTTGCCTTTCTCGCAGCTTTGTGCTGTTTTGCAGAAAACAAAGATACCGTTATTCCAGATCTTGAAAGAAAGCATGAAAGGGAGTTACAGAGCAGCAACTTAATATGAAAAATCCAAATATCCTCTAAACAAATTATACGCAAATTGACACTGCTACAGAATCTTATGTCATCTTCCCATCAGGAGAAATCAGAATCTCAGTCTATGCAAAAAAAATATCTGGAAAGGAGGCATGATTTTATCTAAAACTTGCAAATGGAGCAAAAATTTACAACTTCACTATTATCAACCAAGCAAATGGCGAACAACCAATAGATTTAGAACTTAAACTTACA
Organism: Brassica napus; assembly: GCF_020379485.1. Classification (NCBI taxonomy): domain Eukaryota; kingdom Viridiplantae; phylum Streptophyta; class Magnoliopsida; order Brassicales; family Brassicaceae; genus Brassica; species Brassica napus. Next base: position 21,104,620 of record NC_063452.1, read on the forward strand.
ACTTGTCTTTTAGGGCTCGGCCTGCAGGTGTATATTCCTTTTTAAGTTCTGGTTCTTTCTCATCTTCACCGCCATCCTGCAATAGTTATATGATAGGAAAACTAGTAACTGACATGGCAAAGGTATTCATAGCCACAAAAAGATGCTCTTGTCTGTAGAGTAAAACCGTTACCTCGACTACAGCTCCACTGGTATTTGGGGCATATGCTTCCCTGTATGAAACAGCCTTTCTCAAACGTTTTCCTCTACCAAGCGTTGCTTCTTCCTCGCTCTGATATCTCTTCCATCTACAAGTACAATTGCCAGTACGAAAATCAGCAAATAAGTAATAACAAGTAGTGAAAGCAAGAACATATGCTGCGAATTTCGTTTAGACTGAAGCAAATAAACATAGGTAAGTAGCTGAACTAAGAGTAAGAGGGAAGCCGAACCTCATACGCAGAAGCCTGTCCCAGTCATTTTCTTCCGTAAAAGTAACTACATCATCATCTTTCCTTTCTGAACTATGTTCATCAGTATCATCAGCCACCAGAGGAGGTGATTCAGCTCCAACTTGTTCTTCAGCTGTTTCCTCATTCCATTCGACAGGCTGATTAAGAAGAAATATATAAACCATCGACAACAGAAGCAATATAATTATCATTGTGGACAAAAAACATAATAACGAATTCAACTATGTATCTTAAAGCAACCAAAAGTATTCTTCAGGTAAAACAATGGTCATTTCAGTTAATAAGCTAAGTTTTCCTGTCTACCAATTTCAGATGGAATTTTTTCTGCAACATGAGCACAAAATTCAAAAGAAAATCTTGCATCTAGAAACCATATTATAGCAGTGAATATGAACATGTCATTTAGCAAGACAAAACATGATTCCTCACCTTTACGGAGCCGAGCATATCATTCTCCAACTCGGTATCAGCGCCATCTGTGGAGGGTGATTGAATATTTGTCCGATCAAGCAGCTTCATTATTGCAGTCTCGTCCCAAACAATCTTCCCATTTCCATCTGTACATTTGTCCTGGTAAACATCTCCGAGGCCACCACCCTTTTTCCGGCTCTTGCTTTCTAAATCCATGATTACATCTAAGTTGCCATTACTTTCAGATGTATCTTTTTTGTTCGCACCAGCAGAGTCATTGAAAAGTTCTTCAGTCCCCCAGCGCAGGATATCTTCAAATTCCTTCTGAGATCCGGACTTGTTTACAAATAGCTGATCGAGCATCAATTTCTTCTTGGCCAGCTGCAGAATACGCTCTTCTACACTGGCACGGACGACAAGTCTATATACCAGAAGCTGTTTGGATTGTCCAATTCGATGAGCTCTATTCATGGCTTGAATATCAGCATGGGGGTTGAAATCAGAGTCATAGATAATCACAGTATCAGCCGTCGCCAGATTGATACCAAGACCACATGCTCGTGTAGATAACAGAAAAACAAACCGATTTTTGTCTTGGTTGAAACGTGCAATAGCTGCTTGACGATCAGCAACAGCAACAGAACCATCCACCCTTTCAAATGTTTTAGGCCCAAATTCTACGTTCAAGTAGTCCTCCAGAATGTCTAAAAGCTTTGTCATCTGTGAAAATATCAGAACTCTGTGGCCTTCCTTATGAAGCACCTTGAGCATGGAGTGCAACAGAGTCAACTTAGCTGATGCTTTTATTCTCATATCATGAAGAAACTCCAAAGACCCAGACTCGGGCTCCGTGCCTGGTATCAGATATGGGTGATTGCACACCTTTCTCAGCTGCATCACTATGTTCAACATTGATTGTTGTGCTACCCCTTTCCCGATATTTCGTAGTATCTGATAATTCTTAGTTAACATTGCACGATAATATTCAGCCTGGATTGATGTCAACTCAACAGGGACCATCCTCTCTGTCTTTGGAGGAATATTCTGCATGGCATCTTTTTTAAGCCGTCGAAGCATATGAGGAGCAACAAGTTTCTTCAGTTCCTCTACTTTCTCAGCACTTGTCAGATCATGAAATTTCTCCTCAAAAGAAGACAAAGAAGGGAATGAAGATGGTTGCAAGAAGTTGAGCAGATTATACATCTCACCAATGTTATTTTGAAGAGGGGTCCCAGTCAAAAGTACACGGTGTTGAAAAGAGAATGTGTTGAGCAAGCTAAACAGCTTACTTTCTGAATTCTTTAGACGATGCCCTTCATCAACCACAAGAACTTCCCAGGGAACTCCACGTAAATGAGATGAGTCGGCCAGAACCATTTCATAAGTAGTTAAGAGGACATTAAATTTGTAGGGCTTCATCTTCTTGGTTGTCTCAGTAGAGCTCTTAGCATGCCACTCATACTCTCGAATGATGGCTCTGGCTTTTGCGCCTCCGTGATACTCCACAACATTAAGGAGTGGAGCCCAAAGAGAAAACTCGGATAGCCAGTTCGGCATTGTTGAAAGTGGAACCAAAACCAAACAAGGTCTTGCAACTCCAAATTCAAAATAAAGTGAGGAGAGAAACGCACTGGCGGACACTGTTTTTCCAAGCCCCATCTCATCAGCAAGTATTACATTTTTCGATTTATGCCAGCATCTACGCAACCAATTCAGGGCCTCAAGCTGATGCGGAAACAGGGCGCCTCCCCTGAGTTCTGAAGGCTGTTCTGTGAGGGTAATGACTTCACTTTGCTGACCTTCACCTCTTGTCCTTGGGGAAATACCCTTACTTATATCCCTTTCCAATGTCTTCCGCTCATACTTCTGAAAGAGATCCATCAAATGGGGTGATTCCCTAAGAATAGGCTCCTCCAAGCTCTCCCATGTGCATTCATCATAAGCTAGACCAGTCCATTTTACATAAGCTTCTTGATAACCTTCTTTTGAAACCCGGAGAGCAATTATTCGCTGAGGCTGCTTCCATTTATCTTCACAGATATTTATAACAGCTGTTCCGTACTTTGATTTGTAGTTTTCTAGTTTTCTTCTAGCTAGACTTTTGAGGTCCGCCTCAGAAATCCAACTGTTATGGATATTAGATTTTCCCACCCATTTAACAAGAAACTCATATGAAACAGTTTCTCCAATAAGATCTGCAACTTTAGCGGCAACAGGCTCCTCAACTTCTTCCCTTGCCACAGGGCTCTTTTCCCCCATTTCGTGATGTGCATCAACAGAGACAGGTGTTTCACTAGCTTTTTTATCTTCATTATCCACATGTCTACTAACTGTGGCATCAAAAGTGTCTTCTGAAACCATATCTTCTTTCTCATCAACCAAACACTCAGTACCTACAGCAGATTCATCCATATCTCTATCCTTCAGACGTGAATTTCTGGAACTTTTACCTGTCTCAGAAGAGGAATCTGTTCTGTCCTCGGCAACCACTGTATCAGCATTAGTATCTTTCACTGTGCTACCTCGCTGGTCATTATCTTGTAAATTATCAGAACATAAGTCATCTGAAAGAGCACCATACAGCGAGGTCTTATTAGGATCTTGGACTCGACATCCTAAAACACGATCCACCTGATAGGAACCACAAACAAAAAGAAATCAAATATTAACAACCATGAGTAACACAGCAAGAAAATTTCTGATGGCAGTGACACAAGGATTGATTACCTGTAGGTTTGTAGGAGGAATAGAGTTTTTGGCATCCAAATAACTAGAAGATTTATCTGCGTCACGTATTGCACGACGTTCCTCCTTGGAAAGCTTCTGCATTATTAACACATATAATTGGATAAGAACATATACTACATGAAAAAGATAATACAAGATCAACTGCGAAAAAAATGTAGCCAATAAGACAATTAAACAAGGTTCGTTAGATATCTCAACTGTATCTAAAATTGCTTTTAAGAATCCTAATGAATATACGACAAACTATTTCCACTTGAAAGAGATGGGCATGGAGACTAAAAAATATACAGATGTTAAAAAATGTTAAGCAGAACAAAAATGTCACGCTGATTAATAAGAAACTAAAATAATTATTCACAAGAGCACAATCTCCAGGACAGAACAGGAACATTATATGCAGTATTGACCAAGATACACTAATGCACAAGATAATCATCATTAAATACAGAATGTCAGACAACAATTCTGAATTCGTAAACTTTATTAACGATATCTGATCTACGATCTCTATAAATTTGATATCTTTTATGCTACAACACACTAGAGACAAACGCGTGGATGCAACATTTTAAGGTTTCATATATTCCCCAATATAAACACAGAAAGCATGTCTACAGAAACTACAATATTTAAGAAAACATACCTTCACTTTCTCTGGTACTTCCACCTTGGACTGAGTTTTGGACAAAGATTTTAAAGTCACTCGATTTTTCTTTTTCTTCTTCTTCTTCGAAGACTCCGATGTTTTGGTTTTCGGAGAACCCACTTTGGACAAACTTTTCTTTGTACGTTTCTTGTCAGCCTTGCACTCTTTAACAGTTTCCCCATCATTATGTTCACGCTTCCGTTTTTTCCTTTTACCTTTTCCAGTCTCTGCTTCACCAATCGTATTGTTTACCACCATCTCACTGCAAGCATGTTCCACTCTCTCCACGGGTGCTTCATGACTTTTTCCGGTATTTGATAGTTTAGATTCGGGGAGATCTTCGCAGGAGGGCGGATATGCAGTGGGTATGACAGGTGAATCGGGTTGGTCATCCGCAGATACATGACCAAGCTCAGCAGAACACCCATCCATCACTTCCTTTCCTATGGATTTGCTCTCTCCAGCCGAAATACTTTTTCCTTTCTCTGAAGATGGTTCTCCAGAAACAAGAGAACTGCAATATATCTGTGAAGCTCTCTCGCTCTTTGGCCTGTCTTGTGAATTTCTTTTCGAGGTTTTTGTTCTTGCCCGCTTTGAAATGGCATCTAGACGTGTGGTAGGCTTCAGCGCACTGCTGTCTTGGGAACACTTTGGGCAGATCCACTTGCCATTTGGAATCCGCTAGAGGGAAAGAGATAAGGAGTAAGATAAGTTATCCCAATTTGAGTATAGCGAATCTACGTCTACCATTCCGGAAGGACAAATGTACAAAAGGAAAATAGCTTTACCTTAAGAGGAGGAGTGAGGCAATCGGTATGATAGGTCCGAGGACAACTATCACAGCACAGCAAATCACCACCAAGGTCACAGATCACACATTCAAAATAATTCTGTAACCAGCAAAAAAAAAGGAAGTCATTACTAGAACAACAAGCATATATAAAATAAAGAGGAAATTTGAAACAAAAAACTGGTAAGGGAAATTGAGGTTACCCCGTCATGTCCCTTCCTTTTAGAGGAGGTCCCTTCAGGAGTCAAATCAATGCTGGGCTGCTGATTAGTTAGCTTATCAGAAGAAGTGCATTCCGGCGAACCAAAAGCCAAAGAATTATTTTCAGGAAGGGACTGTCCCTTTCTTTTCGAGGTCCGTTCAGGAGTTGGACCAACCTTAAGCTGATGCTTAGTTGGTTTATCAGAAGAATCAATAGCCGCCGCAGAAGAATCCCCTTTTTGGTCTAACAAATCCAGAATAGACGGAAGCTTTCTTCGTTTCTGCTTCATGACCCAATCTCTATCAAGCATTTCACTGCCAGAATCTGTCATATTCTACTTGTGGTTTCATAGCATCTACCTGACAATGCAATGGACAGACCTTCATGTGTAAATCAACAAATACTGGTCTCGGAAGAACTTTGCTTCCACACTATAATTACAAAGAAAGAAACAAGTAGGGTAAATGTTAGTTTAAGATCAAGAGACACTGAAACAAAATTATGTACATGCGTAGAGACATTGCACAAAAAAAATAGTGCCAAGGTAAAAAACAGAGTACCACTCAAATCAGTATTCATATAAAATGGAAAAGGAACTCTTTCCTGATTCAAAAGGTTGTGCACAATCATCAAAGAGAAATAAAGAAGCTAAAAAAACTAAATGATATACGCACTAAACACGTTAGTGGTAGATTATAACGCTAACATCATTTAACAGACTAAATCACGGGTCTTCATTAAAGATCGAAACGCAAACCTAGTAACGAATCTAAAGATAGTTAAACGACTTGATCCCTCACTACTTAACCTTAAGCAAACCTCAAAATGGCAATCACATTAAAGAGATCAAGCCAACCAAAATCACTGGGAAAAAAAGGGGTAAGAGATGAAGCAAAGCAAGTCACGAGCGTTCTACGACACACATTGGCACTAACCATAAGGCTTCATTGATGATAAACCCCAATTAAACCATAACAATAACCTCAGCAAATCAACATCGGAAAAATCACGGAATTGAAATCAACGACAAGGAGAAAAGAGCTTACAAATCTCGAATCGGGGGGGGGATAAGAAGTTAATTCAGATGATCGAAGGGCGATAAATCAGGTGACGGAAGCTAGGGATTGAAGTCGCGGAGAGGAAAGGGGGCGCTTCTAGGGCACGGCCTCGACAAGAGAGAGAGAGAGAGAGAGAGAGAGAGGTTGCGATACGAAAGGAAAGATAGAGACGCGACACGCGAAACGATAAATAAGTAGAGAGAGAGAGAGAAAGTCTAGAGAGAAGAAGGGGGGCCACATGATTCGGATTCGCCGGGCTCATAGGGGAACGGACTCTGACATGGCATGCACCTCACACGAGACACAACCGGAGACCTCACTGTGACCTATTTACACGCCACGTGTCCCTCTCTCACCAAACAATCAACTACAACCTCCTTTTTTTTTTTTGCTTTTGCATTCTTCGTCCAAGTGAGGTTTGATCTCAGAACAACCAGCCATGGATCTTTCCTTTACTTTTTTTCAAAGTTGTTCACTAGAGATCTTCGGTTTCTACTTTTGATGTTTTAGTGTTTTTAAACGGTTTTTCGGTTTGTAGCTTGTTTATGGTTAAATTCGTTTTTTAGATACGACAAGCTTTATCTTTAGTTTATTGATTAAATTGCTTTTTAATTAAATAAAGTTCTAAATGAAATCTTCTGTTTTTATTACGCCGCCGAAAACCATTCTGTAGAAGAACTACAATCCTTTTAACTAAATTTCAAAAAAAAAAAATCGTTGGTAAATTTTTTTTTCCGTTAACCTCTTTATTCTGGAAATAAAAAAAAGTTAATGAGAAATGTAAAGTGGACCATCAAGTTTTTTGGGCTGCACTTAGGTTACATGTGTAGTTGACTGTCATTTGGGACCCATTTTGAGGCCTTCAAAGTTAGAACTCTCATATAAAATCGTTTTCTTATAAATTATTTTACTTTGTTGGAGAAAAAACTAATTTTATTCGAACTGGGTGTTCTGTTTTGCATCTAAAACTTATGACATAGTTTGATAGTACAGTTGGTCGTTTTGTGATAATTAATTATAATAATATTTCACATATAAGTATAATTAGTTTTATTCTCTTTTGGTTATTCCACATATATTAATTAGAATAATATTTTACATAATAATTAAAAATATTATATATATGAAATTTAATGAGAAAATGTGTAAGAGGAAATAAAAATATCAATATATTCAAGAAACACATGTATATGACCAGAAATAAGTTTGTGTGTTTAAGATACTTCATTCTAGTTATTATCATAACTGAAGTAAAAAAACCTTGAAAATGTTTTAAATATTATATATGCATGAAAAAAAATTGGTGGTAGGATAAGTATATAATCTCTAATAAGAATAACAAACCATAAATTGTGAAAATTAATGTCATTTTAGAATGAGAGTAAACTAAACATTTTCAAATGCTCATTTAAACTTTAAGATGTTTTATATTGATCACTAACTCGTAGTACTAATCTATATATATAAAACTTGTTTACTCTCTACTGAACGCGCCACGTCATAAAGTCGAAGATTCATGTGCTAACATGTGTCCCGTTAAGAAAACCGCAACGTTTCATTTATTCTGGTGTACATTCGGTTTGGGCTTCGTCTACATTCGTGGTCCTTATTTTGCTTCATGAAGTATATTTTTATAGAGTAAGTCGATATGTTCAAAACGCGACGTTTTTTATTCTATGGGTCGAACCCGTTTTTCATCTCCTTCCAAAACTGTCGTCTTCTCCAATCCCTAATTTTGCTGCTGTAAGAATGTATGTGTAACGTTTGTAATCCTCATTCAAACATGTCATAAAGGGTCTCCTTTAACTCTCTGCGACCGTCTATCCCATTAAGTTGATTTTAATTACTCTATGGTGGCTCTGTTCTTTAGCAGATCATGACGTCGTTCCCTGCTTTGTAATGAGTTTCATGAATTAGTTCTGAATTGTGCAAATATGACTTGATTTCAGTCTGCTATATGGTGGGATAATCGCGGTACCCCCACTCAGACTGATCCTAAAGTGCTTTTTTATCAGGTTCTTGGTGTTACCAGTTTGTGACGTAGTACATGAGGTAGTTCAAGATATATGTCAAGATGTTGAATTATTGAAATTGCTTATAAGGAGATTGTCTACTGTGACTGCGTGTGTAAGTTGAATTTGGAAAAAGAAAGAGAATATCTTGTTGAAGACAAAGAACGTTTTTCATTAAACTAACTGGTTTTATTTGGAGAGGAAGTGTTACTTGCAAATGAATAAGAAGTTTTCTTACATGGAAATGGAAGTTCATTAAAGTGCATTTAATGAACTTGGAGAACAAGTTTATGATTTATTATATAAGCAGAGACGTGCCTTAGCATCCAGAGATTAAAGTGACAGAGAGTTTTCATTGTGTTCTTGTTGAGTATTGACATTGGTGTTGACGTAATGTCTGAAGGAGTGTTCCGTTGTAATTAGCGTTGTGACGTTGGTGCTGACGTTTTGTGTGGCGGGGTTGTCCGTTGTGTTGTGGTGATCAAGTTGTGTGTTGGTGTTGACGTGCTCGATGGTATCCTTGGTGTGCGTTAGGTGTTGACATACTCGGTGACGTACTTGGTGAAATATTTGGTGACGTACCTTCAGAGATTTGGAGGTTGAAGTCTAGACTCAGGGGGAGTGTACCTCAAGATTAGGTTATCATGATAAAGTCTTAACACTGGGGGAGTTTAGCTCAAGGTTAGTTTACCTTGAAAAGTTTATGCTATAGAAGAGAGCGGTGATTCAAGAGGGTTGTCCGTGTATTACGCGTTTGCGAATTGGTTGTAATTTACTTTGTCATTGTAGTGGATTCAAATTATGGACGAGGTCCCGAAGATTAGGAAACGAACTTTGTTAACAAACTTTGTGTGTCATTTACTTTCTGATTTATTTATTTATGACTCATCCGCACTTACAATTGATATCAGAGCGGAGTTTGATAGAGTTTAAGTCTAGTTTTGAGTAGAACAAAGGTGAGGACAAAAACTGTGTCAGGAAGTACGATAGAATTTGGAAACCGGTCTTGATGGAGTCGTATCAAGAAAGGACGTCTATGACAAAGTCACCAAGCTTGATTCATCTAATTATGGATTTCCATCAGAATGGATATCTGAAGATAACCGAAAATATCTATACTTAACTTTATATTCATAGTTTACTTTTCTTATTTTATTTAAAAATTTATATAGATGCCGCACATGGTTCAAAATCAAATAAAATATATATAATTGAAGACAAAGTGATTTGTTACTCACTTAAAATATGTGTTATCCTTCTTGTTTCATGCATTACCAAAATTTGCATCTAAATCTGATTGTTGTTTTTAGAATTATTTTTTTGATAAGAAAAAAAATCTAAAACCAACAACCTGATTAGTATCTTTCTATTTTCAAAGTTTTATACTCGTACTTATTAATCGTCCAACTTATTATAAATTATAAAATAAATTAAGTTAATGGTCAACTTTGAAGTACAAGGTATCCTAAATATCTGAAACCACTCAAATAGCCGAACTCAAATTAAAAATATTTGAACTCAATCTGATATATAAAAATACTCGGAACAGATTTTAGACCTCAATATTGAGATACCCGGAAATCCGATCCGAGCGGAAGGCCCATGCACATCATACAACGGCCTGATTAACCCAGACCATCATGATTTAATTTGAACAGCTTTATAACCGAATTGCAATGTTTATTATCTTGGATAGTAATAAAGTAACCGAAACCAACATGATTTGAAAAGAACTTCTAAAACAAATTTTGCACAAATATTATTGTAAAACAAATTTTGCACAAATATTATTGTACACTATATTTAAAAACATGATAAACCCGTAAAGTGATGAAATCAAAACTAATAAAGTGATGAAAGTAAAATAGTTTTGATGACACTGATAAAATAAATTATAAAGATTAACCAAAAGAAAGTAAGTTGCATTATCCAAATTCACAATAAAAAATAGAAACAAAAAAAAAAACTACTCAAAGACATTATCCAAATACACCACTGAATTTCCAGAAGAGCGAACAACCAGAGGCTTAATGTCTTCAAATGTTAAGTGGAAACATTTCTAAGACCGCCAGCTCTCCTAATAGGTTTGTTTTTTTGCTGAAAAGCTCTCCTAAGAGTTCCTGGAGCTGAATTTTGCGGAGGGAATGTTGATTCAATTGATAGTGGAGAAGAGGGGAGTTGAGGGAAGCTGTCTTGTGTCAATTCATTTGCAGTTACATAGATAGCTGATGCTGAATCTTCATATTCAATGAAATCATATCCTTCATAAGCAGGGGTTGGAATGTTTCCTCTGTTCTGTTCTGAAACTGTTTCACCTAAACTCAGTTCATCTGCCGTTACATAGCCTTGTGATGTTGAATATTCACTTTCTGTCGTACCAGATTCTTCAGAACCAGGACCTGAAATGTTTTCTTCATAAGCAGGGCTTGGAATGTTTCCTCTGTCTTGTTCTGTGATTGTTTCATCCAATCTAATACTCTGTGGTGTTGAGTCTTCAGCTTGTATGGAATCAGATTCTTCAGAAGCGGGGCTTTGAATGCTTCTTTTGTCTTCTTCTGAAATTGCTTCACCAGATAATGACAGGTTCAATTCGTCACTGAGAGAAATAATACTTATTACACCTACCTGAGCGGTAAGATTGGATCCATCTGATAGTGGTGAAGACGACTCAGAATCAACAATTTGGATACTGCACCTCCTCGACATGGACATCGTGGTAGCACTGCAGCAGAAAAAAGCAAGGAAGCTTCCAAACAATGATGCTCTACGTGAAGTCTTTCCTCCCGAAGGAAGAGATGGATCATGAACTGATTTGTTTTCATTGATATCATCAAGAACTTCAACGACGGGAGCCAAGTCTCTTTCCATTCTTTAGCTTGTTCTGACTTTGTTAAGAGTTGCCTGAGTATAAATATAACTACATGATTTATTTATTTAGTGACAGACAATATAAGAGACGAGATAACATGGAAATTACGTCCAAGAGAAAAGGAAAAACAAAATAAAAAAATTTGAACCAGTCCAGATGCCATAGCCAAATCCATAACCAGGGCCAGGTCTTGTATGAAACCACGTCTTAATAGACTTTTAACTTGGAGTCAAACATATTTGAGGTCAGAGCTTGAACATGAAAACAGAATAATGTGTTCAAATACTCTCATATATACAGAGTGTTTCAAGCAATCAAGACTCCGGTTTAAGAAGATTGAGCTAAATAATTGATGGTCTAAGACCTGTTATGTACATCCTCTCTCGAGTGTCAGAGAGCTGAAGTCTTTTATCTATTGGATTTGTTAGGCTGAGTCTAGTCCAACAACGGTGTGAGAGAGCTCAAGTCTTATATGTAAGTCGTTTAGAGAAAGTCAAATTTCAGACACTTGCAAAACTAACATTTTATCTTATACGAATTACCGGGAAATCTTCTCTGGTATTTTTGAGATTTTTTTTTTTAACAAAGAAAAGTTGGAAAATTTCCAGAGAAGTCGTCTCTAAAAACACACACAGAAAGTCAATTGCAAAACTAACTTATGCATTGACCAGTAAAACTTACATAAAAGTCTTCTGACAAACAAATCCGAAAAAATTGATTTGTAGCTTCAATCAATGAGATAACTTTCTTAGCTTTCTCCAACCACACAAACTTCACCACCAAAGCGACCCACTTGTTAATGACGAAGAATAATGAGCTTGAATGGCTCTTTGAATCTTAAAAAGTTTAGAATCAAAATCTTGGATCTTTTGGATAAATATAGAAAGAAAGTGAAAGATATATTGTTTTAGGGCATAAGAAATAAGATAGGAGGAGTGATGGTTTGATGGGAGCAAGAAATATTAGACCTAGTCTATCACCTCTACATTCGGAATTAATTAGAGTCTTTGATATGGGCAATGAAATGTATGAGGAATTTACGGCAATTTCATGTAACTTTTGCAACAGATTGTTCTCAATTAGTGAAGATAGTTTCAGAACCACATGATTGGCCAGCCTTTGCAACCTATTTAGAAGAAATCAAGAATCTCAAGTCAAGTTTCACACACTCGGCGATCATCCATATCTCAAGAAGACATAATACAACGGCGGACAGACTCGCACAAAGTGCAAGAAAGCAACCGTCATTTATAAGTTTGTTTATGCTGATGAAAAAAAATTGTACTTCCAAAATAAGATCATACCATAGACACATTAGTCCAATTTCAACAATTGTGTTAGACGAAATAGTCAAACGCATAAGGTTAATGTTTGATCGGAAAACGGTAATAAAGAAGATGTGGGTTTAACAAAGACGTCTTATTTATGGTCGGGGCGAACGTTCAGTTGGTTACAAGAGAAACGAAGAGAATGCGACAGAGAGGAAGCCGGTGGCTCGATGAGCTACAGGAAAGGTACAACTAACGGCGAGATGAAGCAAAGGTGAAAACCCTAATCTAGCCGCCAAGTGTTAGTCAATGATTTCGGATCCCCCTCTCGTTGTTTCCCCTTTCCCTTATATAGACGTCCTGATGTTTCGTCCTTGACCTAATTTACGCCATCTCGGTGGGCCTCCTTTGCTGGGCCGAGAAGCCCGTAGACGTCCGAGCAGCCGCTGAGCCGAACATACTTCAGTCGATGATGATCGACTAAAAGTACTCAAGAGTCAAGCCGAGAGACCTGACTCTTGAGCCGACCGATCGAGCCGTCGCTCTACCTAGTCCGGGCCAGGCCTTTCTATTCTTCGGGCCTTGTGGGGTGGTCAAATCCATCCTCTACAGTAAGTCCCCCTCAGTCCATTAGCGAGCGAAGTGCTTTCTGGCTCGTGATGGATTCTAAGGTTTGAAGGTTTGAGGGAATAGAAGGCCTGTCGGAAGGTTGGAGCGATTGGTCAATGAGTCGCACAGCGTCGTTCTCTCGGAGGCGAGCAGGAGAGGCTTTATCGCTCTCTTTGGTCGTTGTGTCGCAGGGAAGGTTCTGGAATATTTCCGCTTGAGATCGATTAGTCGCGGATATTCAGGTCCCGACTGACGTGTCTAGATTAACCGTTGGTTTATTCTGATTTTAAGATGACCGACATCTGATTTAGACGAGAAGCTGAAACGTCGCGAGGGTCCGCTGGACATTTGGGAGAGTTTCGAGGCCCAAACTGGCCCGTTTGAATTTAATGATGACGCCTCGAGTTTCCCCCCTTCTCTTCCTTCCATAATATGTCTAGAAGCGGAATCGTCGCGAGGGTCCGCTGGGTTTTTATGGTGGATTTCGAGGCCCGTTTAGGCCCGAATAGACCTAATGATAGCGCCTCGAGTTCCCCCCCCCCTCTCTTTTCCTTATAAATACGCAGACCCCCTCTCATTTCTTCAAGTTCTCCTCCGCGATCAAAGGTACTTTCTCTCTCCTTTCCTTATCTCTCTAAGTGTTATAGCCTTCTTTCGACGCATTCTTCGCCGTCTTGCTCCACCATGTCGTCAGTTCAGAGACTATCGAGGCAGCAGAAGGCGAAATCAGTTGCGGCGACGTCGGCTCCGGCTAGGAATCCTGACGGCGGTTGCACCGGGGACCTCAAATCGGCTCATCATACGACGATGATGGATGCAGTCAATTTGTCTCGCTCCCAGAGGCTTTTAGTCGCAGATGCGACGAGGCTTGCGAGAGAAGGAAGTGAGAATGTCGCTGTGAGGGACGCGACGGAGTGTGCGAGAGATGGACAGAGCGGGGCGGTGCCCGTTGACTCGATTACCTTGAGAGCTCGCGCAGTGGAATACGTTCCTTCGGAAGACGACGATTCTGAAGTCGAGTTGTTTCCGACGACCTTCTATCCCGAAGGGATTTTCGGGGAGTTTCCACGACTACACCCTGACTTATTGCGTCCTGCTTTCGTGGCTGGTCAAGATTGGGACGGTGTGGACGAGACTAAGTCGACCCCGAGGAGCGTGAAGAGGGTTCTTCGGGCCACGAACGCTACAGGCGTGACCTTCCTCATTCCTACGAAAGAGCAAAGGCCTTGGTCTCCTCCTATCGGGTACCAAATGGTATACGAGTCCTATTTTCAGGATGACACTCGCTGTTGGTTCCCCGTCCCGCGACTGATCACCGCGTACGCTAGGCGGCGAGATCTCGCGATTAGTCAGTTATTGAACGGCTCGCTGCGACTGGCCGTCACTTTATCAGTTCTAGCGGAGCAGATTGACATGCCGATGAGCGTCAGGTCGTTCGAGGAGATGACCTCGATAACCGACATGAAGGACGGAACCTATTCGGTGAAGATGCGACCAAACTGCAATGTGTGCGCCGGTCATCCAAACAAAACGCAGAATTGGCAGCGTTCTTATTTCTTCCTCAAGTCCGACGACTCGGCTTTCGAGGAGCCTCCTCGAGAGGACTATCGGGTTCTATGGAACCGTTCTTGTGGTAGAATATCTTGTCACAAGCTACGTCTGACTTTGTCGATCTTAACGAAACTTTCTTTTTGTTGTGCTTGCAGTTGGCCATCCTACGTCTCCAGTCTATCCCGAGGATTTCCTGAAGAGCGTTCGAGCCGTCGCTTTGCTTCGAATCTACCGTTGGTCCGAAATTACCGTCGAGAGGATTCGCGAGCTTAAGGAAGATCTCACACTTTCTCCTCTCGTATTGGACTCTCAGTTTGTGGATGCTCGAATCTTGGCGAGTGATCCGTATGGGTCCAACGCCGGCTTGATCGATCCGGAGACTGCAGCGAGTCTTCACGTTCCACCTACTCATCCGACTGAAGCGCGGCGCGAAGACCTGACGCCTCTTCTTGAAGGCCCTTTGGCTGATCCAGAGATCGTCCCGAGATCAGATGAAGCGCGTGTTTCTCCGGCTGATCGTGAGTCGAGCGTCAGGGCTTCGGAGCTCTCCGTCCTCAACGATCGTGAAAGCGACCGGGAGGACTAGCTTCTCTTGTATGTTATTTCTTTTCAGTCCCGGAGGACTTGTGTTGTTGCTTTTTAGACTTTTGCCTTTTGAGGCTTCTACTTTGTTGTTTTTCTTCTGTTATTTCCAACTCTTCGAATCGTATTAAACTGTTTATCTTTTATTGTACTTGTCTATCAAATGCATGATTTCTCAAGATTCGAAGTGACTTTGTTTGTTTAGTATAAACATTATTCGAGATATCGAATCGTGGTGGTGTTAAGCTCGTCATGACTTTGTCTCGGTCGATCGTTTTGACTCGCGATCGTTCGTCATTTGAGTTTCATTGTTAATTGCGAGTTTTCGACGTTGACGGTTCCAAATCGATCCTAATGTAATTTCCAAGCGTTCGGTGGGCCAGACCTTACTTAGTAAATAATAGGGTGAATTAGAGTCATTGTCTCGGCCGTGTTGGTTTGAATCGCGACACGGTCGACTCCCGTGGATACGTGTCTGATCAGGACATATCCAACGTGGGATGCGAGTACCAATACACTTGTTCGAGAAGTCGGGGCGTTCTCGTGTAGGCATCGCTCAAGTGATCATCTGCTTCGGGGATCGATTCCTCGGGGAGGGGGGTTTGTCGTTTTTTTTTATTTCGGCTGGAACCTTTTCTTTTTGGCTGCCTTCGTATCCCTTTGCGGGAATCAAGCCATTCGTAGTTCTTGGGTTGCGAGTAAAAGTGGCCTTAGAGGCGCATTTACTCGGTTTTTTTTTTTTTTTTTTTTTAAGAGAGACCGTGACCGTTGGTCGTTCTTTCGCCGTTTGCAGAGAGCAAGTAAAAGTGGCCTTAGTGGCGCATTTACTCGGTACGGCGTTCGTCTCGACTAAGGGTGGAAGAGGCGGAGGTGTTTGGAGTTCCAAGCTCTCGGTATTGCTTCGCATGTTGAAGTCTCGAGGCGGTATACTCCTGGTTTGATGACTTCGACTATCTTGTATGGTCCTTCCCAGTTGGCTCCGAGCTTGCCGGCTTTCCACTCCTTAGTGTTTTCGAAGACCTTTCTTAAGACAAGGTTGCCCATTTCGAGAGGACGCGATTTGACCTTTTTGTTGTAGTAGCTCTCGATTTGATGCTGGTAGTTCTGGATACGGAGTAATGTTTGGTCGCGCTTTTCCTCGATGTCGTCGAGTGCGTCGAGGAGCATGTCGCGGTTGAGTTCGGCGTTTTGTGGCATTCGCGATCGGCGCAGACTCGTCACATTTACCTCTGCGGGAGCCATTGCCTCGATGCCGTAGGCCATCGAGAAGGGTGTAGTTTTCGTCGCTCCGCGAGGAGTTGTTCTGTGGGACCACAGAACACCGTCTAGTTCATCTGCCCAGCAACCTTTCTTTAAGTCGAGTCGTTTCTTCAGACCGTCGATGATGGTCTTGTTCGTCGACTCGGCTTGGCCGTTACTTTGCGGGTTTCTCGGGGTCGACGTGTTGAGTCGAATTCGCCATCTGTCGCAGAATCCCTTGAAATGATGCGAGATGAATTGTGAACCGTTGTCTGTGATGATCTCGTATGGGAGCCCGTGTCGGCAGATTATGTTCTTCCAGACGAAGTTTTGCACCTCCTTGTCGGTGATGCTGGCATAGGCTTCGGCTTCAACCCACTTGGTGAAGTAATTTGTGAGGACGAGGATGAACTTCTTTTGGCGAGATGCCGGCATTAGACCGATGATGTCCATTCCCCATCGCATGAATGGGTATGGAGCAGTTAGGGTATGAAGGAACTCCGTTGGGCTGTGTATGGTGGTAGCGTGACGCTGGCATTTGTCGCACTTGCGCACGTATGTCTCGCAGTCGGCGTTCATGGTTGGCCAGTAGAATCCGAGATTCTTTACTTTTAATGCGAGAGCTCGTCCGCCCGAGGGATTGCCTGCTGCTCCTTCATGTGTTTCGGCCATGACTAGTCTCGTTTCTTCGCCGGAGATGCATTTGAGTAGCACCTTCGTCGCGGTCCATCGGTGTAGTTCCCCGTCCATGACAACGTAGTGTGCACTACGTCGCTTCAGTCGCCGCGCGTCCCATTTCTCGGTGGGCAATAAACCTTCAGCGAGGTAATCGATGAGTTCCTTGCGCCAATCTGTTGTCTGATCATCTTGCGAAGGAGGTTCTGCTTCGTCGATGTCCATCGCTTCGCTAATCGCTGCTGCAATCGCAGTCTGCTCTGCCTTCGTGTCGATGCTCGGTTTCTCGATTTTATGGATTGGGATTGTCCTCTTGACTTGATCGTGTAGCTTACTTCCTAGAGCAGCGAGGGCGTCGGCACATACATTTTCTCCGCGAGGAACCTTCGTGAGTTCGAAGAACTCAAAGTCTCGCGTGAGGTCTTGGACGAGTTTGAGGTAGGCGTCCATCCTTTCGTTGCGGACGTCGTAATCGCCGAGGTACTGGCTTACGACAAGTTGAGAGTCGCAGTAAGCGCTGATTCTTTTGGCTTTCACTGCCTTGATGAGACGGAGCCCTGCGATGAGGGATTCGTACTCAGCTTCGTTGTTTGACGCCGCAAAACCAAAACTAAATGACTGCCGGATGAGTTCTCCTATTGGTGATTGCAGTTGCACTCCTGCTCCCGACCCTTTACTCGTGGATGAACCGTCGACGTGTAGGATCTAGTTTACACTTGGTAGGATAAGGTCTTGCTCCAGCTCTGGTGTTAACTTGATCAAGAAGTCGGCAAGGACCTGTGACTTTACTGCTGTGCGATTCTTGTACACGATGTCATGTTCGCTCAGTTCCATCGCCCATTTAGTCAATCGTCCTGACTGGTTAGTATTCTGCATAACCGTTCGGAGTGGTTGGTTGGACAGTACTTCAATCGTGTGCGACTGAAAGTAGGGTCGCAGTTTCCTGGCCGAGGTGACGACAGCTAAGGCCATCTTTTCGAGTGTTGGGTATCTCGTCTCCGGCTCTGTTATTCTTTTACTGGTGTAAAAGATTGGTTTCTGTTCTCCCCGATCTTCTCGAATGAGCACGCTGCTGACGGCGGAGGATGTGACGGCTATGTAGAGAGACAATGTGTCGCCGGCTTCTTGCTTCGATAGTACTGGGGGGGTTGTGAGGTAATGCTTGAGTTGATTGAACGCCTCCTTGCACTTTTCGTCCCAGACGAACCTCTTATTGCCCCTTAGTAGCTCGTACAAGGGAAGAGACTTATCGGTTGATCGTGAGATGAACCTGTTGAGAGCTGCTATGCGTCCGGTTAGTCGCTGTACTTCGCGGCTGTTCTTTGGGCTTGGAAGGTCGAGGATCACCGAGATCTGCTTGGGGTTAGCCTCGATTCCTCGTTGAGTGACAATGTAGCCGAGGAATTCTCCCGAAGTGACACCGAAGGTACACTTGGCCGGGTTGAGCTTCATCCCGTAGTCGTTCAAGATCTTGAAGCATTCGCGTAAGTTGTTTAGGTGATCGTCGGCCTTGAGAGATTTGACTAATATATCGTCGATGTACACTTCCATGGTGTTGCCAAGCTGATCAGCGAACATTCGGTTGATGAGTCTCTGATAAGTCACGCCGGCGTTCTTTAGCCCGAAGGGCATCACCTTGTAGCAGTAGGTCCCTCTATCGGTGATGAATGTTGTCTTCTCGCGATCGTCGGGATGCATCAAGATCTGGTTGTATCCCGAGAAAGCGTCCATGAAGGTTAGGAGTTCGTTACCAGCAGTTGATTCGACGAGACGATCGATATGAGGGAGTGGGTAATTGTCCTTTGGGCACGCCTTGTTGAGGTCCGTGAAGTCGACGCATATGCGCCATTTGCCGTTTTTCTTTTTGACGACAACCGGGTTAGCCAACCATTCGGGGTATCGGACTTCGGTAATGAAACCCGCGTCGAGGAGCCTGTCGACTTCTTCGTTTACGGCTTTAGATCGTTCTGGACCGAGTTTTCTTCGCTTCTGTCGGATGGGTTTGAACGTCGGGTCAACGTGCAGTTCATGGGAGGTAACTGCGGGGTCGATCCCCGTCATGTCGGAAGTCTTCCAGGCGAACGTCGAGGCGTTGTCTTTGATGAAAGAGATGATCCTTGAACATATGTCATCGGACAGGTAGACGCCAACTCGGATGATTTTCGTCGGGTCGGACTCATCAATTGCGATTTCGCGAACTTCCTCCTTCTGGGGGTATATCTTGTGGAGTGGTTTACTGACGGAGTTGACAAGGGAAGCTTGTTGCTGCATCTTTATAGTTGCGATCAGTAGTTCTCTCGCGGCTTGTTGATCTCTCCGAATCGTCTGTGTTTTGCCGTCTTTTCCGGGAAACTTGACGCATTGATGATAAGTCGAAGGAACGGCTTTCATAGAATGCAGCCATGGTGTTCCGAGTATGGCATTATAGGGTGCTTTGGCGCTGATGACGGAGAACTTGACGGTGCGGGTTATACCATCTGCGTAGACTGGAAGACAAATTGTCCTGATCATTTGCTCCGAGGCTCCGTTGAAGCCGGTGAGCGTGCGAGAGGAAGGCTTCATATCCCTTAAATCAACTCCCATTTTGTCGAGTGTGTCGCGAAAGATGAGATTGACTGAGCTGCCGGTATCAATAAGGACTTTTCCGACTAGGCATTCAACGATGTCAAGGTCGACGAGGAGAGGATCGTTATGTGGCATGTGGACGCCCTTGGTGTCCAGTGCCGAAAAAGTGATCTGGTGATCATTTTCAACTGGAGAAGGCCACTTCTTAGAGGTGGTTGCTTGACGTTTGTAATCTTTGACGGCTCGAACCGAGTCACCGCAAGGTGGTGATCCGCCCATTATGACGCTAATGTGCGGGGCTCGGGTAGCTTGCATTGATTCGAGTTGCTTCCTCAAATCGTCAGTTGTGTTCTCGAATTTAGGAGTTTTTGATTCGAGACGTCGCCGCAGATCGGACCCTTTCGAACGGTTGAGTTGGATTCGCAGGTCGTCGGCCTTTGAATTGAGCTGGTCACGAAGGTCGCCAGTTTGACCGACTCTGCGGGCGTTGCATTTTGAGATGGTCGCACGAAGGTCGGCGGTTCCTGTTTTTTTGCTCGTGGCGCTCTTTCGCTTCAATAGAATGCGCAGGTCTTTATCTGTTGTCGAGGGAGCGAGAGACTGCTTATCCTTGATGTCCAATTTATCGCGCGGATCTGGTTACACTGTCGGGACGTCATCATCAGAGGAGTCACAAGGGCGAGAGAGTATGACTTCGACTCGTCGCCGGCGACGCGGGTGTTCGTCTTCTGACGAATCATTGGCGGGGCCGACGTTGTTGACCGCAGGGCTTGCTCTTTCCTCGCTCGGGGCCGTGTTCTTTTGAGACTTCTGTGCCTTCTTCTCCTTGTTCTTACTCCAGCTTTTGGTGTTTTTCGGTGTCGTAGGAGAGGTGGGCATTTGGATTGTCCCATTAGTGATCCCTTCGAAAAACTGCCCGATGAGGACCTTGCGTTCCTTCGTGTCATGGGAATCCCTTTTGTGGTAGAGGCACCATTTTTTTGGCTCCTCGGAGTTTGAACTCGCTGGTTCGGATGAGCTTGAGTGCTTCGGAGCGGAGTCTCGATCCCAGTGGTTCCAGCCTTTCTGTCGCGTGATGGCTGCTGATTTTGGAGATTCCTCATCACCGACCGAGCCAACGTAACCTCGCTTCTGAGTGGTATTTCCACCGGAGGAGTGCTGGCTGGGCTCAGGGCGGGTGTCGTTTGTTCGGGAGGGTTTCTGTTTCGCTGCTGCTTCTTTTGCGAACTTTGCTCTGGTGTCTTCTTCCATGCGGATAAAGTTATGCGAGCGAGCGATGGCGTCAGAGACAGATTTTGTCGGGTATCGGTAGAGATCTTGACGGAATGTGGAGTCGACGTGCAAGGTTTTCATCAATAATTCGACGGCGATATGGTCGGGAATATCAATCTTCGAGACAATAGCTTTGAATTTCTCCATGAAGTCGCGTAGACTTTGGTCGCTGGCGTGAGTGAGGTTCCACAAATCTGACACGGTCGCTTCCTGGTTGGTGAACATGATATAATTCTTAAGGAAAGCCGTTGAGAGGTCGTGGAAACAGTCGACGGAGTTTTCTCTGAGGCCGGTGAACCAAGTAAGGGCCGGTCCTTCTAGGGTTTCGACGAAGAGTTGGCAAAAGCTGGCGTCTTTGTCTTCGTCGGTCAGGTTTGCGCGTCGCATCGCTATGTTAAAAGACGTGACGTGAGTAGAAGGGTCAGAGAGACCTTTGAAGGTTGGAAGACGGAGTTTTTCCATCTTCTGGAGCCGCACGCCGGTAACCTTTTGCGTGAAGGGTGTACGAAGAGATTCCGCGAGTACATGCTCGATTTGGGGCGCGGACGTCGTCACCTGGTGGATCTTCGAATTGATGTCGAGGACCGACTGTTTTAACGCGGCTAGTTCGCTTGCGGTGTGCGCGTTGATGTCGTTACCGGCGCTTTGGTTATCGTTATCCCGCGTAGGTGCTACGTCGGTGGTTCGTTTTGTGGCGAACAGGTGTCGACGATACTGCGCTGTTGAAGCTTCGGCGTTTGCAGTGATAAGAGCAAGGATCTTTGCTATCGCCGTGATTTGGTCAACTGCCGCCATCTGCGCCACTTCTTGTAGGGCGAGGCGTGCCAGGATAGTTTCTATAGACGCAGGAGGGGGAGTGGAGTTACTGGTGTAGGCGTAGGTGTCACCTCTGGAGCCGGCGTCACCTCGAGAGCTTCGCGCTCCTCGCCTGACGAAGAACTGTCGTTGCTAACGACCATAGTGCTAATGTTACTTTGCTAGTGGCCCCACGGTGGGCGCCAACTGTTTGATCGGAAAACGGTAATAAAGAAGATGTGGGTTTAACAAAGACGTCTTATTTATGGTCGGGGCGAACGTTCAGTCGGTTACAAGAGAAACGAAGAGAATGCGACAAAGAGGAAGCCGGTGGCTCGATGAGCTACCGGAAAGGTACAACTAACGGCGAGATGAAGCAAAAGTGAAAACCCTAATCTAGCCGCCAAGTGTTAGTCAATGATTTCAGATCCCTCTCTCGTTGTTTCCCCTTTCCCTTATATAGACGTCCTGATGTTTCGTCCTTGACCTAATTTACGCCATCTCGGTGGGTCTCCTTTGCTGGGCCGAGAAGCCCGTAGACGTCCGAGCAGCCGCTGAGGCGAACATACTTCAGTCGATGATGATCGACTAAAAGTACTCAAGAGTCAAGCCGAAAGACCTGACTCTTGAGCCGACCGATCGAGCCGTCGCTCTACCTAGTCCGGGCCAGGCCTTTCTATTCTTCGGGCCTTGTGGGGTGGTCAAATCCATCCTCTACAGTTAAGATGCGGAAGTGTTTCCATTAAACAAAAACAATTATAGGAATGAATGATAATAATTAAATAGATCACTTTCACAAACACATGTTTCAGAGCAAACAAAAACCTTTTTTATTAGAGAAATTACTTAAAATGACTCTAATTAATCATAAAATGACTAGATTAACTCATATAATTTTGAAATTACTAGACTAACTTTTAAAGCATACAAATTTACTATTTTGACACTACTAATAATTAAGCCCTAATTAAAAAGAAACACATTTTAATGTCAAAAAAAGGAAAAAAGGTTGAACACTTTATCTTTGACGGGTTTCTTCCACAAGGGCTAGGAAACACTCTTCTTGTTGTCTTGTCACCTCCATCTCCGACCGTCCCTTTTCCGTCACAACCAGCTTCGTCTCCATCACCTCTAACGTAACTCAACTTTCTCTCCAGCATCCTCCACGATAACTCACCTTCGTCTCTGTGTTTCTCGATTTCACCTCAGTCACATCTGGATTCAATTGCAAGCTACTCTAATATGTCAGTCTTTAATTTGTGCTATATTCGAGTTGTTATCATATATTAATTGATAGCATGTTGAAATTTTGAAACCCTAATTCCCAATTTTATATAACCTAAACACGGGTTTGTTGTTTCCTTGATTAAAAAGTACCTGAATAATTCTTTGACGATTGATCTCGTGAGTAATCTCATACCTTCTTGTGAATATATTACTTCTTGATGTGATTTCTTTTTGCTACTTATCAGTCATGTTTATGTATTGCAAGGTTTTATAGTACATTTTTTTTCATTTTCAGACTCATCGTAAAGGAGGAAAATTCATTGTCGTTCAGGTGGCTATGATGGTGGTGATAGTGGTAGATATGGTGGTGATCGTTTA
The DNA here is from genome assembly GCF_020379485.1 of Brassica napus. Classification (NCBI taxonomy): domain Eukaryota; kingdom Viridiplantae; phylum Streptophyta; class Magnoliopsida; order Brassicales; family Brassicaceae; genus Brassica; species Brassica napus. The sequence goes on from NC_063452.1 coordinate 21,127,969, forward strand.
GGAGGATCAGACAACCGTTATTCTGGCGGTTCAGACCGTTCTTCCAGTTACGGGGGCTTTGGTTCAGGAGGTTCAATCGTTCATCAGGTTTTGGGAGATTTGGTTCAGGCCGTTCACAGTCAAGTGGAAAGAGCAGCTTTGGTGGTTTTGGATTAAAAGATCCTAACAGATCTTACTGAGAAGTGTTGCGCGTGAGTTATGATCTATGCCGGCAATAATGGAGGGCTTGGTGACTTGAGACTTTGAGTAGAGTTTAGTTATAAGCTATATATAAATCTGTACTTAGCTACCTGCCTCATAAATAAACATGTTTTATTTTGAAGTTGTTGTCAACACTAATAATTTATTTTCTACACTGGAAGAAGATTTGTTCCTTTCTATTTGTATTTGGCCACTTTCATAAACTTAGAACGATTCTTTCGTCCACAAGAAAGACAAGAGTAGAGAAAAAAAGCTTACAAGAGATCTTCAACATGATGCAAATAAATTTGGTCAGGTGTGGATCTTCATAGGACTGCTCAGCTGATGCAGTTAGGCGTAGGTCGTGGGAACCGGAATTCACACCGTCGAGATTTGTTAATCGGAGAAAAGCCAAGCTAACCTAGCATTCCCTGAAGGTCCCGGTTATCTGCTGGGTCACGCACAACACAATCAATATGAAAGAGTCGAAATAGATCTAGCTGAGCATCCACAAGTTTGTAAAGGACTCTATTTTCGAAATACTGATCCTTTGGACGAACACAAATCATACTCATCCTCTTATGGATGGAGAAGCATCTGCTCAGCTAGATCTCTGGTTAAAAAGGGCTAATCAAAATAGTGGGAGCAGGAAAATCCATCTCTGTATGGACAGGTCCGTGGATCCCCGCTCCTCGCTCGGGGGGGGGGGGGGGGGGGGGGGGCTGAGTTTCAGAGATCTTCAAGATTTTAATACAGCTCTGTTGGCTAAACAATTCTGGCGGTTAATAGATAATCCAGATTGTTTTTTTTTCACAAGTTTTTAAAGGACTCTATTTTCGAAATACTGATCCTTTGGACGAACACAAATCATACTCATCCTCTTATGGATGGAGAAGCATCTGCTCAGCTAGATCTCTGGTTAAAAAAGGGCTAATCAAAATAGTGGGAGCAGGAAAATCCATCTCTGTATGGACAGGTCCGTGGATCCCCGCTCCTCGCTCGAGGTCAGCAATACCAAAAACAAATACTCAATTTTTAAATCCTTCATTAAAGGTGGAACAATTCATCAATCCGATTGACTGTTCATGGAATGTAGATTTGCTTAATGCTTATATACATGCTGACGATGTGAAACTCATTAGAGGTTTTGCAACCACTTGTCAGCTAGAAAGGGCTTTGCAATTTTTTTTCCTTTTTTCTTTTCTTTCTTTCTTTTCTTTTCTCTCTTTTGTTTCTTCGTCTTCTCCGTCGGCGATCGAAACCACCCCTTCTTCGACGGATTCAAACGAGGTCTTCTTTTCCAAATCCTTCATCGCCATTGTTCTCTTCTCCTTCGTCTTCTTCCTCTCCGTGGACTCACTTGCGTTATGCTCTCGTCCTTGTCACTTCTTCATCTCCCGCAACTTCTTCTTCTTCCTCCAACCCGTGAGTCTCTTTGATCACTCTCTCTCTATCAATGTCATCCTCTTGATCCGCGTTTCCTTTTTTCTGTCGATTGCTTGTTAGATGAGTTCTTGATCAAAAAATAAACTACATTGCTTTGTATTACAAAGCCTGTCTTTTATTTACTTGATAAAGTGATTGGCTTTTGTTTGATAAAGTGATTGGCTTTTGTTTTGCTTTTGTTGTTGTTGTCCTAATGGACCAAACTTGAACTTGTTTGTGATCAGAGCCTAACTTGGTTGATCAGAAATTTACAAGGATTTTCTAATTTCAATTTTATATCCAGGCACAGACTAAAATCAATGTGGTCACGGTTTAAAAGGAAAAAGCCCCTCACGCTTAGCCGGTGGAAAAGATTCTTCACCCCTGATGGTAGACTTCATAACAGAGGAGTTGGTTTGTTGAAGAAAGTCCGGAGCAGAGTGAGTCTAAGCTCCATAGCATTTGTGAAGTTTGATGATAGTGTTTTCACAAAAGTTTATGGAATATTCATTTTTCTTATGTTCTCTTGTAGGGCATTGATCCTAGCATCTGGTCAGAGGTGTGGCCATTCCTTCTTGGAGTGTAAGTATACACATTCATACTCTATTACAACAACAATGTACTTATTGCAATTGATTTGTTATAATGAAATCTTGACCTTGTTTCTTGTGGTGTGTTGATATCAATGACATTGTCTGGTTAAGAAGTATTGTCACACTTCTCATTTACCTTTTGTTTATTTTCTTTCTCTACAAATAGGTGTGATTTAAATAGTTCCAAAGAAGAGAGAGGTGCTACAAGAACTCAGAGAAGGTGAGAAACATATGAATCTCAGCTTGACCATTCTTTTTCTTGTCATTTGTGGCTTCATTTTACTTAACCTTTCAAATGCAGAAAAGCGTACGAGAGACTACGCAGGAAATGCAAAAGGCTTCAAAGACAAGACAGCTGCGAGTTCAAGTTAAACAAGATCAATAAACCTCCTCAAGACAAGCATAACGGTTGGTCATGCTCTAAGGATACACTGTTTTATCTTTCAAAAAACTAATTTAATTTTTTTTAAGAACCCTTAATTAAAAAAACTCCCATTGGAGCACAAAATCTAATAGTTTCTTAACTAGAGTTCTTAAGTACAATTAAATACTTAAATAATCACTAAGAAACCTAATTGGGGTTATAGGGTTAATCATGTTCTTAGTTTACATATAAAGCAATGTTTCTTTAACTGTTTGTAACAGTGGTGAGTTGGTGATAAGGTCGAAAAGGCATAACCCATATAAACTAAGGGGGATGTATTCAATTTAACATTTGATGTGATTTGATTTTTAATGGGGTTTTAGATGATTTCAATAAGTTGCAGAGATTTAAGTGACTTTTGTTAAACTACTCTAGAATATCACCTAAAACTATGGGATTTGAGTTTTAATTTTTTTAACTAAGAAATCATACCCAAACACCCTAAAATCATCTGAAAACTTTAAAACTCCACAGCTTAAAATATTTTCAATAACAGTGGATTTCAGAGTACTTTAAAAAATGTCAAATTCAATAACAGTGGATTTTAAATGAGTTTTTAAAATTCATGTTTCAATAACAGTGGATTTGTCATTTTAATACAAATCACCTGAAACTCTCAATTGAATACATCCCCCTAAATCAAACATTAAAATTTGAGAGTTTTCTGTGATTAGTTTGAAAGGTGTTTAACTTTCAAACTCTTGCTCATTTTTGTAATTTTGAACATAAGAATCTTGGTTTTTTCTTCCTCGAGCTATATGGTTTTTGATATCTCGATTGCGATTCTGATTTCTTATTTTTTTTTGTGCACCAATGTCTTCATTACTAAATTTAAACGATTACAAGACTAATAGCAACATCGTACAATTTAAACGATTTCTTATTGTTGGTTTTCTTCTTTCCATCATTCGCAAGTGGAATACAATATTCAGAATATGAGTATATATGTCTGGTAAGTTCCAGCCCATTACTTAGGCTTTTGTTTATATATGATGATAGTGATGGTAGAACTATATAACATGTTATTTCAGTGAATTACTATAGAATTGTAATAGATTATTGGCATTCAGTTCCAGCCTATTCAGTCTGGTATTCGAACCCAGACATGGGCGTAGAAGTTTTTAAAGCTCAACCATTGGGCTCAGATGCTTCCACATTTTCTACGTGTTTAGCAAATGGTTTTATGGTTTAGCAGAACATCTATGTAGATCTAAATTGAGGATTTAAGATCCGGGACAATACATTATGTGGACCAGTAAATTAGGCATTGTTCTTTGGTAGCTTTCTTTTGTTGAAGTCCAAATTGGATATTGTCGCATGAACCTTTCCAATATAAGAAACATCACCTAAAAAATGTCCTACAATATAAAATGACCAAACAATAATACATTATGTGAACCAATAAATTAGGCATTGATCTTTTTTTTTGTAACACTGCTTTATTATGGTATTACAATTATGAGAATGATTACACAGACGATTCGACAACCGACAATATTATATGCCTTACGAGGATCTACCTACCTTATGAGAAAGATTACAATTAGACATTGATCTTTGGTGGCCCTTTTTTTTGTTGAAGTACAAATTGGATCTATATTATTAAAGCAAAATATCTCCTAAGTTTTTGCCCATAGTTTGACACTATAATTATAGTTCTGTGCCACTGAGAGAATATTCTGATATTATGATGAGACCTACTAAAATCGTTAAAACAGGAAAAAAAAATGAAAAAACACACGGGGCCCACCTAAAACATTCTCTTTCCCGGTTTTCCCGGTCCGTTTGCGATTACCGTGATTTTATTGTTCTCTTTGTTGTTATTTTGGATTTGATTATATAGAAAACTAATGATTGCAATGGTATCCAAACAATAATTGCAATGGTTAGCTAAACGCTGCAATGACTTATCACCAAAAGGTACAATCACCAACAATTTCAATGGTTCATCACTAACTTTTGGCGGTTAACCATCACCAAAAGTTTCTGTCACCAGCAGTTGCAATCTTTCATTTAATCAAACAACTATTCATCGAGAAGTTGCAATCTTTCATTTAATCAAAAAACTATTCATCCAAACCAGTGCAATAGTTCACTTAAATAGTTGTAAAGATTTCCTTAAACCTCCAACAATATTTTTTTATTTAAGTGTAATCAGAGATTTAATAAATAAATAGCATATATATATCAAATTACACATATAAAAACTTTTTTTTTTGGTTTACATATGTTAATATTTAATCTATTAATAAATAGTATTGTCTAAGTAGGCCGGGACATTTTATCTAAAACCCTGATAAACAAAACCAAACAGACTAAAAATATTGCACCAAAACATGATTTTTTTTGTCTATCTGGTGTATTGATTAAGCAACAAGAAAATACAACGATGGACTATAAGTAATATAATAAAATAATAAAATTACCCAACAAACTGAATTACCAGAATGTTCTTAGACAATTTCTAAGATTCTTTAACAATACTTATATATATATATATAAGAAAATAAACGAGAAATACAACTCCTTCAAAATTTATGCAATTTTTAGGATGAAAAACATATTCTTAGACTTTTTGAGAACATCTTAAGATGTTATGTTAATTTTGTAATGAAAAGAAGCATGCTTAAATGAAAATAAACTCCATAAGAATTAATTTGATTTTGAAGAAAATATACGTTTTAAACAATTTTTGGATCCTATTATTAATAGATGAAGATGTAAATTCAAACAGTAACCAAAAACAAAGTTGCATTATCCAAATTAGAAAGAAAAAAAAAAAAACTCAAAAGCATTATCCAAATACACCATTCAGATTCCTGATGTCTTCATATGTTAAAGGAAACAATGCTAAGACGCGTGGGTGTCCTACAACTTGGGAAAGTAGATTCGATAGATGGTCGAGAAGAGGGGCTTTGAGGGAAGCATACGCTTTGAGGGAAGGTGTCCTGTGTCAACTCATTCGCAGTTACAGAGGTTTCTGATGTTGAGTCTTCATATTGTGTGCAATCAGATTTTTCTGAAGCAGGGCTTGGCATACTTCTTCTGTCATGTTCTGAAATTGTGTTAACTTCAGTCAACTCATCTGCGGTTACATAGCCATGTGATGTTGAATCTTCACTTTCTATGGAATCGGATTCTTCAGAAGCAGGGCTTGGAGTGTTTCCTCTGTCTTGTGCTGAAACTATTTCACTTAAACTTTCATCTGCGGTTACATAGCCTTGTGATGTTAAGTCTTCACTTTGCATCGAATCAGATCCTTCGGAAGGAGGGGTTTGAATGCTTCTTCTGTCTTGTTCTAAAATTGTTTCACACTCGTTTGCGAGTACGTATCTCTGTGGTGTTGAGTCTTCACTTTGCATGAAATCAGATCCTTCAGAGTCAGGGTAATGAAGGTTACTTGTCTCTTGTTCTAAAATTGTTTCACACTCATCTGCGAGTACATAACTCTGTGGTGTTGAGTCGTCAGCTTGTATGGAATCAGATCCTTTAGAACCGGGGTTTTGAATGCGTCTTCCGTCTTGTTCTGAAATTGTTTCACCAGATAATGACAGGTACAATTCGTCACTGAGAGAAATAACACTTATTAGACTTACCTGGGCGGTAGGACTTGATCCATCTGATGGTGGGGAAGACGACTCAGAATCAACAATTTGGATACTGCACCTCCTCGACATGGACATTGTGGTAGCACTGCAGCAGAAAAAAGCAAGGAACCTTCGAACCAATGATGCTCTACGTCTACGTGATACGTTTCTGGAAGTCCTTCCTCCAGAAGGAAGGGATGGATCATGATCTGATGTGTTTTGATTGATTTCTTCAAGAACTTCAACGATGGGAGCCAAGTCTCTTTCCATTTGTTCTGACTTTGTTTAGAGTTGCCCGAGTATAAATATAACTACATGATTTATTTATTTATTTATTTAGTGACATGGAATTTACGTCCAAGAGAAAAGAAATACAAAACAAAAAAATTGAACCAGTCCAGACGCCATAGCCAGGGCCAGGTCCTGTATAACACCACGTCTTAATAGACTTTTAACTTGGAGTCAAACATATTAAAGGTTAGAGCTTGAACATGAAAACAGAGGAATGTGTTCAAGCGTTAGTATTGAACTTAAACTCAGAAAAATACTCTGATATATACAGAGTGTTTCAACGGCAATCAAGACTCCAGTTTAATAAGATTGAGCTAGTTAATTTGATGGTCTACGACCGGTTATGTACATCCTTAGAGTGTCAGAAAGCTGAAGTCTTTGGTCTATTGGATTTGTTAGACTAGTCCCAACAACGGTGGAGCATCCAATTCGTTACTTCCTAGTTCCTTCAGCATATCAACAACTACAATGCCTTCCTTCATCTAGACCATAGGCGAAAAGTGAACCAGTGCTTGAATTCTGGCCAGTGAGGGTTATAACATACAAAGCTTTTGGTCGTGACCAAAATGTTTCGAGGGTAAACCTTCGATAGGGTTTGGTGGGGGTCTCCAACCCCAGAAAGAAGAATGACCTCCAGCAGTTGAACCTTGCCGCAGAAGGCAATAAGAGGCGACTATGGCTTTTGTTTAACGTTTTGCCTTTTGATCAATTTTCACCATTAACATTTTGGTAATTACATTCAATGTGCGAGATAAGTTTTCAATTTAAATGTTTGAGTTTTAATGTTTACTAGTTTAAGAAACGCGCCTTGATTAGACCGAATCTTCACTGTTCCACTGTGACACTTGATGACATAGACTCGTAACATTTACTCAATGACTTTTGCTGACACAACCACTTAGACAAAAGAACATTTAGTACATAAACATGCAAGTAATGAGAGAACACGTGTCACACAGATTAATTTTCAATTTTTAAGTACACAAGATTTTGTTTTACCTTTTCTCGTTTGACAACTGTTCGTCAAGTGATCGAGAGGCTGACATAGCTTCTGCTACAGATGCACCCTTCTGCTCTACTAGATCATCACCTGATCATCAGGCTTATTTCATGTCTAGCTTTCGCACAAATATATCCTAAAATAAGTAGTATATTTATACTATATAATAACATAATAATGTTTTAATTAAATATGTCAGTGTACAAGAATAATATAGAAACAAAAAACCTCTAAATATTTATTTAACTATTGCATTATTTATCATTTGATCTGCAGTAAAAAGTACATTGTATACAGAAAAATGAAAGTTATAGAATAATATAACAAGAAAGAATAAAATATTCGGTTTCCATTGTAATATAATGATATTCATATACAACAAATATTTATTTCAATAAATTTTAAAAAAACATTCATGCGGACGCGCAGATCAAAATCTATTTTAAAATATACACTTATATTTCTAGGGTTAACTAATCTAGATCTTAGGGTTTAGAGTTAAGGGGTAGAGAATTCGGAATAGAGTTTAGGGTTTAAAAAATAGTTTCAAAAATAATTTTCGAATTTCAAAAAGAAAACTTGAAAAATAAAATAAAATAAATTTTCAAAAAAAAAGTGAAAAAAAGAAAAAAAAATTAAAAAAAATTTCGAAAACATATAATCTAAAAATTTATTTTTTTTTAATTAATTAATTTATTTGTATTTATATATCTAGGGTATAAGAGTCTTTTTATCAATTAAATGAAATATTTTGGTCATTTTCCTCCTTAAAATCTCTTTTTGTGACAAATGTCTATTTAGGACAATTGCCCATAAATTTATCTATATAAAATTTTAAATTTCATAAAATTAGTTGTAGAATAATATTTAATGTTTATAATGGAGTATTCCTTTTCTGATGTATCTAAATCTAACCATATGACTCATATGTAATCAACATATTTAAAATATTATATAGTTGGAAAACAATTTCGTGTTAAAAGAGATATTACTCAAACATATCAATGATTCATTTTTTGTCGAAAGTTTGATATGGCGTATGGATCAATATTTGTTTCCAACATGTAAACTATTTCAAAATGGTGGTTATAAAAAAAATTAAAATATGATAAATATTTAAAATATTAACTAATAAATATTTAAATAATAATTTTATATATAAAAGTGAAAATAAATACTCGCACGGGTGTGCGGGTAAAACTCTAGTAAATAGTTAAGAGAAAAGGATCGTAAACATTAACAGCAAAATAGAAAGAATTTCCATATCTTTCAAAAACGGCGACATCTTGTTTTGAAAACTGTGATACCATATTGTCCATCAAAACCTCAAAAATACATTTTTCACAAAATATATTTTAATCTTGACTTTTCTAGATACTATTTTGACCAAAAGCCATTTTTTTTTTCATAACCAAAATCAATGTACAAATGAAAATTTGGATCTCAGCTTATAAATTCAAATGTATTAATGTTAATATGTAATTTATTAATAATTCAAAATTGTCAACAATTCAGTTAACAAATGAAACTGTTGTAAAAAACAAATGAAATTAATTAACAATCTAAATAAAATTTGTAAATGTTAAAAAGAAAATTTTTTAAAATTTTTTATTGTAAATATATTGTAGATCCATAATTAGTATGGTTAAGATAGAATCGATACGATTAAAACAGGATTCTTTTTATAGAGTTGCCCTTGATTTTGGGATATTACTTTTTGTGCCATCAATTTTGCCTACAAAAAATAATTCATTAAGGGTAAAAGAGAAAATGAAAAAAAAGACAACCAAATCAACAAGGAAAACAATATTATTCTCTCCCTACTTATATTAATCTTGCATACTAATATACGGATATCTAATAGATTCTTTTTGAACATATTAGTGAACAAACAGACGGCTTAATAAATCTGCTAATAAAAATAATTATGCGCTTTGAATGTGCCGGTCAAAATTTAGTCTACATTATTTAAACATAATACTTAGACTCAATTTTATTCTAGGTAGAATTTTTTTTAATTATACTTTATATATTTTCTCATAACCTATACTATTACTTATTACTCACCCTTAAATATAGCTACAATATCTGCGATTTCTATTAGAAATATTACGAACTTCCATATTTTACTAACTTCCAAGATTTCATAAACCTTTGGGAATAAACTCCAAAACATAATACATTGTGCTACATTTTTATTAAATCACTGTCACTAAAACAAAAAATAGGTTCTTCACTAATAATACTTTCGTCGGATAAATCAAATCAAATCAAAATCAATTGACATTTTCATCAAAATATATTTTACAATAACTGAACTTCAAAATAATTCTGTGAAGGGTTATATCGTAATTAGTATTTAACATGTTAAAAACACAACTCACCGTCCTTCCAAATTATTAGGCCCTTATGTGTGCTTTCTTATATGTAATCTACTAGGTTAAGATTCGCGTCATGCACGGAATAAATATTCTATACATAAATTATATTTATGTATTATTACCTATTTTATGTTTTACTACATATTATGAAATAATAAAAATTAAATATATATATTGAATAATTGAGAAATCAGTAACTGTTACGTATATAACTAAATTGGCACGTACATATAAATCAAATGATCACTCTTGTTTATTAACGATCATTTTACAGTAAATAAATCAAAATAATCAATTTTCTTTATTATACATGATATGTACTTAAATTTAAATGATATTAACATAGATATATAATATATTTTAATATAGCTATTTATTAAATGAAGTTCATAATCATATGGTTTTATGATTATCAGCATCTTTTTACAACAAAATTTTTAACCATTGATAATTTTTTTAGTGTGGGATGTTTAATAGTTTCAGTAAATTAAAATCATTTTTAAAAATTTAATGCATATTTAAAAATTAAAATATTAAATTCTAAATATTTTTTCGATGAAAATATCAAAATATAATTGTGTATTTTATATGGTAATAGTTTAATTTAAATGATATAATATATATATATATATATATACATATAAACACCCATTAAATAAGACTTCTTACTCATGTGGTTTTATAATCATTTCTATCTTATTATAGCAAAAAAATTAAACCATTGATCACAAATTTTATGTGAGACTTTTAAAATTTTAGAAATTTATACTCGTTTTTAATAATAAAGATTTAAACAAAAATGATATAGGGTATACAAATTGGCAGTAAATCTTTATTAATGAAAATCATTAATTTCTATATATTTTAATCACATTAGGTAATTCCGTAGCTTTTATTTAAGGAAATAATTGAGAATATGTTTTTTAGATTAATAAGGATTTTATGGTTTGTTTTTAATGCAAACTATAGTTCATGCTTCAAATGTTGTAATATTTCCCTTGTAATACATAAGAGATTAGAAGAATCAGTCACAAATGTAGTTTTAGAAAATCTAGGTCACAAATGCTGTCAAAAAAAAAAAATGTAGTTTTAGAAAATCTAGGTCATTAATTGTAGACCTTATAAGTATGTAGTATAATATATTCATATCTTTTTCTTTAAATGAACGTCTTAGTCCAAGAAAGTTTTGCTATTTTATTTTCTTTTAGTTAAATTAGTACTTTCATATAAAAGTAAGCAACATATTTAATTATATTATTGTGATTAAGATATTTTCAGATACTCAAAATATTTCAACTAAGGTCGGACCCGATTCCATTTATTTTGATATTACAGTTTTTGACCATTCAAGCATTTTTCCTGGTGGTTCGGGTTCAGTATAACTTTTACGGATCGGGTTGGTTCTTCTAGTGCGGATATTTTGACCGAGCCTAATCAAAAATTAACAAATACATAACAAAATGTTTATAAAGTATTAAAAAAAATATATTTATTTTAAATAGAAACAATCACGCGTTTTGAAAGCTCGGATAAATCTAGTAATATGGTTAAATAAAACATAGGTATTTGAGTCATTTACTTTATAATGCATCCTGGTCGAAATGTAGATTCACAAAAGACTAATAAAAAAATAAGTTGCATTCGGATTAATTAAGTAAATGCACAACAAAAATAGAAACAAAAAACATTCAAATGCATTATCCAAAGACAGAGAGAACATCTAGATGCAATTTCCAGATGAGCAAACAACGAAAGCCTTCCTCATGTCTTCATATGTTAATGGAAACATTGATAAGACGCCCGGCTCTCCTAAGAGTTCCTGGAGCTGAATTTTGCGGAGGGAAAGTTGATTCAATTGATAGTTTTCTTCTTTGAGGGAAGTTGTCTTGTCTCAATTCATTTGCAGTTACATAGATATCTGATGCTGAATCTTCATAATGAATGGAATCATATCCTTCATAAGCAGGGGTTGGAATGTTTCCTCTGTTTTCGTTCTGGATTTGTTTCACAAGTCAAATCATCTAAAGTTACATAGCCATGTGACGTTGAATCTTCATATTGTGCGGAATCAGATTCTTCAGAAGCAGGGATTGGAATGTTTCCTCTGTCTTGTTCAGAAACTGTGTCACCTAAACTAAATTCATCTGCGGTTTGATAGCCATTTGATGTTGAATCTTCACTTTCTGTGGTATCACGTTCTTCTGAACCGGCGGGGCCCGAAATGTTCCCTCTGTCTTGTTCTGAAACTGTTTCACCTGAAGTTACATAGACTTGTGATGTTAAATCTTCACTTTGCATCGAATCAGATCCTTCAGAAGCAGGGCTTTGAATGCTTATTATGTCTTGTTCTAAAATTGTTTCACACTCATCTGCGAGTACATATCTCTGTGGTGTTGAACATTTGCCATGTCTGGCATCATATCACGTCCAGTTGATGACAAGTACAATTCGTCACTGAGAGAAGTAACACTTATTAGACCTACCTGGGGTGTAGGACTGGATCCATTTGATGGTGGTGAAGATGACCCAGAGCCAACAATTTGGATACTGCACCTCCTCGACATGGACATCGTGGTAGCGGTAGCACTGCAACAGAAGAAAGCAAGGAACCTTCGAAACAATGATGCTCTACGTATACGTGATACGTTTCTGGAGGTCTTTCCTCCCGAAGGAAGAGATGGATCATGATTTGATGTGTTTTGATTGAGTTTTTCAAGAACTTCAACGGTGGGAGCCAAGTCTCTTTCCATTTGTTCTGACTTTGTTTAGAGTTGCCCGAGTATAAATATAACTACATGATTTATTTATTTATTTATTTAGTGCAGACAATAAAAGAGGGGGCTTTTTGCAAAAGTGACTCAAAACTTGGAGTCAAATAGAAAACTAACCTTTTCTTTTGACTCCTTTTTTTTTTGAGATTTTAACCCCACACCTGCATTTTATCTACGAAAATGCCATTAACATTTTTTTTTTTTTTTTCGAAAATGGCTTCTTTACTGTCTCAACCTCATCTTCTTCAAGTATTTACAATATTGCCACTGCAATGAATAGTGGCAACAACCTTGTACGAACTGTTTGGAGCTTTTAATGCCCTTTAATGCACGTAAATCTCTTTACACTCTCTCTGTTTCAATTGTTATGAACTAAAAACAACATTTCTTTCACTTTCTCTCTATATTCATCCAAAAAACTCAAGCTTTTGATTCAAAATATGGGCTATGGTTGACAGAGCCATATTTCTTTCGTTTTGACTTACGGTTGCTTTCGTTTGAGGCTCTGGGTGGTTGGAGAAGACCCTGTGTGCAAACGAAGTCATCTCACCTAGTTTAAGGTACGAATTTGAATTTTTTTTCAAGATCTGTTCGCGTAGAAGACTTACTAGTAAGTCATCTGTATGTAGAAGACTTACTGATGAGTCTTCTGGTCAAACGGACGACTTAAATTAAGTCGTCCAGCTTTGTTTGTTAAAAAAAAACACTCCAGACGACTTATATATACGTCGTCTACGAGAAACGGGCTAGTTTTGCATTTGACCGAATCGTGTCAGATCTTTGACTATTTCTGGACGACTTATAATTCAGTCGTCTCTGGGAAAGTTAAAATTTCAATATTTTATGAAAACTTGACGACTTACGTGTAAGTCGTCCTAGGTTAGTTTTGTAATTGAAAAATAAAACTTCATAATTTAACTTTAACCAGACGACTTAATATAAAGTCGTCCCTCCAGAAGACTTAATTTAAAGTCGTCCGGGGAAAGCAAAGTCGTCCAGAATTTTTCCCAATTTTCTGGTCAAACCTTGCTTATCCCGGACGACTTTAAATTAAGTCGTTTAGCTGGACGACTTTCATCTAAGTCGTCTGGAGAAAGTTAAATTTCAAGTTTTATTTTTCAATTACAAAACTAACCTAGGACGACTTACACGTAAGTCGTCAAGTTTTCATAAAATATTGAAATTTTAACTTTCCCAGAGACGACTGAATTATAAGTCGTCCAGAAATAGTCAAAGATCTGACACGATTCGGTCAAATGCAAAACTAGCCCGTTTCTCGTAGACGACTTATATATAAGTCGTCTGAAGTTTTTTTTTTAACAAACAAAGCCGGACGACTTAGAATTAAGTCGTCCCTTTTAATTTTCAATTGCAAAAGTGACCTCTTTAGACGACTTACCTTTAAGTCTTCTGGACGACTTAATGCTAAGTCGTCTGCGGCAATGTTTATTGAACTTCTTCATTTTCTCTATGTTTACTAATGTGTTTTATTTTGAATATTTGCAGATGATTTTTCAGTTACATGCAGTGTATGGAGAATGGTTGTTGAGAGATTTCCGTTGGGATTTTGTGGTTGATGATCTCAAAGGAGCAAGATTGTTTTTATTGAACGAAACCACAATGTACACAACCAGTTGACTAGTTGTCCAGACGACCTAAATTTAAGTCGTCCAGTCTTGATTACCCGTCCAGACGACTAAATTTTTAGTCGTCCAGTGTATTTTATTTTTAGACGACCTTCTACTAAGTCGTCCAGTGTATTTTATTTTTAGACGACCTTCTACTATCCCTTCAAGTGTATTTTATTTTTAGACTACCTTCTACTATCCCTTCAAGTCGTCCAAACCTTCTAGACGACTTATTTGTAAGTCGTCCAGTTGGAAAACCTTCCAGACGACTTATAATAAGTCGTCCAAACCTTCTAGACGACTTATTTGTAAGTCGTCCAGTTGGAAAACCTTCCAGACGACTTATTTCTTCCAGACAACTTATATATTTACAAATCTATACAAAGACAAGCTGAAATACAAATACTTCGCTTGTTAAAAAATCATGTTCAAATGCTAATCATACATGCCCACGAACTTATCACCATCCACATTTTCTTTCAGATGCTGATCAACAAGCTCCTTCCATATATCCACCGCCATATTATCCCTCATTTTCTTCGCGTTGCACCTAGCAAAGTCTTTAGGGTCAAAGGAGACGCCAAGAGCATGACATTCAATGTACTTTACAGCGTACACGCCACAATCACCATTGTTGGCCGTGGGTACACCTTTCAGCGGTCTCTCATATGTGTATGGCTCCAACCCGTATTTGACCCGTATTTCGTCGGTGGCTGCGCACTCAACAAGCAGATAAGGGACCATCTGGAGAAAAGGCTCCATTATCGCATCCCATGCGTCTGGTACACTAGATGAAGGTATGCTGTCCCAGACGACTATTTGCCTCTTAGGGATCGATATCCAAATAGCAACCCAATGCTTGTCGTCCAAGTTCACTGGCGCATAGATATCATCAATGTCCTCCCCCCACTTCTTGTTTGATTGGCAAAATGAAGGTATTGATCCGTCATAAAAATTCGACGCCCCACCAGGTAGAACTCTTCCTAAACCTTTGTGATCAGGTTCCGATGTTTTGAAGAGCTGATACTGCTCTCTCCAAGACTGGGAAAAATTGTGATCCAGGAAGCACATTCGCTCGCTCCTGAAAGCTTGTGGGTTCTCCTGATACCTCTGCCTTAGCACATTAATCCAAGCATCTATATGCTGCATATTAAATATAACAAGTTAGAAGTTACCAGACGACTTAAATATAAGTCGTCTACGTGGTCGTCCAAGTAGACGACTTTCCAGACGATTTATCTTTAAGTCGTCTGGAAAGTAGTCTACTTGGACGACTTTGTAGACGACTTAAATCATGTGCAGAAGACTTACGCAGTCTTCCAGCCATCCTCTGGCTGTCCGGAGGAAGTGGTACCACCTTGTTGGTGATGTACGTGGTTTGTCCTCGGTCTTAGTTAAATAATGACTGCAAACAAAAAAGCAATCAGTTTTGGACGACTAAATCAAGCTATTATGGGTAAAGCAATCACTTACGGATCAGTTTTCAACCAATCAGCGAGTTCCTTCAACTTATCTTTGTTTACTGGCGGAAATGGATTATAGGCTGCCACTTTATCTTTTTTTTTCTCTGCCGTATAAGGAGATCTCACAGTGGGAGCAGGTTTCTTCGCTCGTTTACTCTTTGCACGCTTGAACAATACAACCAGGCTCGGTTCTGAAACTGGATCGCTTGGCTCGGTGGAAGCTTTATCCTCCGGCAAGATCTTATTTACCGAGTTCGCCTCGGTTGCTGTATCCTCCGGCAACCATCTCTACAATAAAAGTTGCACACAAGTTAACTCTGGACGACTTAAATAAAAGTTGTCTGGACGACTAGTTGACCCTGGACGACTTAAAATTAAGTCTTCCGTGGTCAACTAGTCGTCCAGACAACTTACGTTTAAGTCGTCCAGGGTCAACTAGTCGTCCAGACAACTTTTACAGTCGTCTGGACAACTAGTTAACCCTGGATTTGATACTAACCTCTTTGATTTGAGGAGGCTGTTTCTTTTGAGGAGGAGGCTGTTTCTTTTGAGGAGGAGGAGGCTGCTCCTGTTTCTTTTGAGGAGGAGGAGGCTGCTGTTTGGTTTGATGAGGAGGAGGCTGGTTACTAACCACGGTTTCATTGGCATGAGGGGTAGCCTGTTTGTTTCTACCCCCGGTTTCTTTGGCAAGAGGGGTAGGCTGTTTATCTTGAGGGGTAGCCTGATTGGTTAGAGGTGGAGGGGTAGCCTGATTGGTGACACCAACCTTCTTCTCCACAGCTTCCAATCTATCGGACAACTTCCTAAACTCCCTCATGCACTTATTAAACCCTTTTTTCATGCAGTCAGCTACGCCCTTGAACATAATTTCCAACTCCTCTCTGGTCACCCCTCTAGCCTCTTCTCTAGCCTCTTCTCTAGCCTCTTCACTAGCCACTTTAGGAGCCTCTTTACGAGCTTTCTTCCGAGGTCTTGGATTGTCTTCCTCCTCCTCCTCCTCCTCCTCCAACACAACCATCTCTTTGGCCTTCTTCGATGGAGTCACAACCTTAGGTTTTGTATTGACCTTAGTACCAGTGACTTCCCAGCAATCCATGGTCCACTTCCACGGTCTCCGCTCATACATGACTTTAATGATGTTCTCCGCGGGCAGGTCCTCAACCTCAGAGTCCCATTTTGGCCACATTTCACTAATGTCCTTCTCAACAAAGTTGATCACGCGGGTCTGCAGTAAATAGAAGAATCGAGTTAGATATTTGAAAAAAAATACTAAATAGACGACTTAATTATAAGTCGTCTACTAAGTCGTCCAGCTGGAAGACCTTCCAGACGACTTATAATAAGTCGTCTAATAAGTCGTCCAGATGGAAGACTTTCCAGACGACTTAATTAAGTCGTCCGATAAGTCGTCCAGCTGGGAAGACTTTCCAGACGACTTATTATAAGTCGTCCGATAAGTCGTCCAGCTGGACGACCTTCCAGACGACTTATAATAAGTCGTCTGCGCAGTCTTTTGGATTGAAGTAAATACCTGACTCAAGATAGCAGCTTTCATTGATCTGCGGCCTCTGCTGCCCTCGTAAGCCAGTATCGGTGGAGACGGATTGTCTGCTCTGGGACCACCAATACTAGCACCCAATTCCGGCATAGCTGTGTACGTCCAGACCTGAAGAACTTGTATAAACCCATCCACGGTGTAACAGCCAGCAATTTCTTTGTTCCACAAAGAGTCCATCAGCACCTTAAACGCGACTCTCCCCCATGGATAATTCTCAAACCGTTCTAAATCCATCACTAGCCTTGCCAGAGTAGATCGTGTAGCGGTTGAAAACTTTCTCCCTTCAATGAATCCAGTGAAGATGGAGAGGTACGCGAGCCGCTTGCGATCTTCCCTGGACCAATCCCCGCATCTCTTCAGTGCTGCTATTATCTGATCAGTAGTTGGCCCAGCTTCCAGATGAACTCCCAGCATCCCCCAGAAAGAAACCATCTCTGGGGTAACGTCACATTTTGGTGTCTCAAGGTCCTCGATGTACTCGCAGTTTAGACCAGTGAGGTTTTCAAACTCTAACAGTGAAAACCTCAAAGGTTCTGGACCAACGAGAGACCACATCTCATACTTCTTCTTAATGTCTAGCTTGAAACTGAGCATGTAGTGAACCAGCCTTGAAGCCCAACCAAATCCCTGCTCCTTGAACTTGATGAAAACTCCCAAACTCGACTCCTTGAGCTCTTCAAATTCGTCATCAGTAAGAGCTTTCCTAAGAGCAGTATGCAACTTGCTGTTATCCGTATGATACGAAATGCTATTGTGGGCTTCTGGCTCTTCCCCTGATGTGTATAACCTACGGGGGAGTTCTGAAATATCCATCTTTTTTGTCTGCAAAATAATCAAAGACAACAATATAAGTCCAGACGACTTAGTAGACGACTTATAATTAAGTCGTCTGGAAAGTCTTCCAAATGGACGACTTATATTTAAGTCATCTACTAAGTCGTCCAGTTGGAAGACTTTCCAGACGACTTAAATTACTTACAAGTCTTCCAGTCGCAGAAGGAGTTGGAGTACTCGTCATTGCGGTTATAGATATGAAAAAATAAACGTGAAACGGTGAGAATGAGTAAATTGATAGAGACAACGTTTTATGTTCATCTTTTCCTCGAGATTGATGACTTAGCGGCGTTAGGGTTTACAGAGAAACGGCGCTAAGGTTTACAGAGAAGAAGCGGCGGCGCTAGGGTTTAGAAGAAGCGGCGGCGCTAGTGTTTAGAGGAAGCGGCGGTGAGAACGTTGGTGACCACGGTGGCGAGGGCGACGGTTTGTTCGGAAATAGTGGAAGCGGCGGCGCTAGGGTTTAGAGGAATCGGCGGCGCTAGGGTTTAGAGGAATCGGCGGCGCTAGGGTTAGAAGAAGCTGTGGCGACAACGGTGAGATAGATAGCCGACGTTGAGAACGATGGTTTGTTCGGAAATCGTGGGAATTCGAAATCGCCTTTGAGAGAGAACTGTTAGGGTTTCTGAATTTCGCGAAAAATGAAACAAAAAAAAAATAAAAATCACCTTATATATTGGGTAAATAATCCGGTTAGCTTTAAAAGTACATTGGTAAACTTTAAGGTTTGGTCCGGTTTAGACGACTTATTCTGGCTGATAATGTACAACAGACGACTTAATATTTAGTCGTCTGTTTTCAGACGACAAAATATTAAGTCGTCCTAAACCCTAAAATGAACCCCTAAACTAAAATGACTAGATTAACTAACTAACCACGTTATAAAATCAAATTATACTTAAATAGTGTTTACTATACACAGAAATGAACACGCATAAGTAATTTTAAAAATTTTCAAAAACGGTTTTAATGCTTTCCAAAATCTAACCCTAAGAACACATACAATACTACAACATATGTTGATGAAACATAAACTTAAGAATATCATGACTCACTACTTTCACTCATCTATGCTGAAAACAATTGAAATTTGTTATATCTTAATTTATACCTCCTAAGACATATGTTAATTACATAATTCCCATTTTTCACTTATCAAAATATTTTTTACAAAATTTTTAAATTATGTTTAAGACTAACTGTCCAGACGACTTTCAGTTAAGTCGTCTGGACGACTTATTTTCAAGTCGTCTAAACAGACGACTTGCGAGGGGTAGAAACGTAAAAAAAAATCCGTTTTCTTGTTTGTTCACAAGGGGATAGTTGTAATTTCAATAGTCTTTTAGGTTACTTTTGCCTTTGACCCAAGTTGGGGTATTGTTTTGGGTTTGACTCCAAGTTTTGAGTCACACTTGGCAATTCTTCCTAAAAGAGGCGAGCGAACATGGAATTTACGTCCAAGAGAAAAGAAATACAAAACAAAAAAAATTGAACCAGTCCAGATGCCATAGCCAAATCCATAACCGGGACCAGGTCTTGTATGACACCACGTCTTAATAGACTTTTAACTTGGAGTCAAACATGTTAGAGGTTAGAGCTTGAACATGAAAACTGAGGAATGTGTTCAAGCCAATTTTTCTTTTTCAGATGCTCTTGTTTATTTTCTATTTTAATAAATATTTATTTAAATTAAAAAAGGTAAAAGATCACAGAGTCGAGCAAATCCTAAGTAACTATAATATAATCAGGTGGATTATCCAATCCAATTGGATATCCACCAATTCATTCTCTTCAAAATTCTTAGAATTGACCAAGTATTTTAGGTTTTACTCATTTTGCTTATTTATTCTTTCTTCATAAAAACAATTTTTTTAATCCCACCGATCTCTTTTCATCCTTTCATAACCGAAAAAATAATTTTCTAACAAGAGACGAGTCAAATTTTTCTCCAGAAAATAACGAAATATATGAATAAATTACACATCAAAAGAGGAGAAAAAACAAACTCCGGGTGGTATAACTTAATAAAACCTGAAGCTACTATACAACTTTGTACAACTTAGTAAAACTTTAACTGATTTAGATTGTATAACTTAGTAATACTTTGTGCAATTTTATGATGATGGCTTAATGTTATATACTTAGTTACGTTTCCTATGAAGTGCAGTTTTCAGAGAATGAAAGTGAAGCCATGCAACCTCTAATGGTGGAGATATTGAAGAGGATGGTGGTTCATGGAGAGATGAAAAAAGTGAGTGCTGGTAAGGGTGTAGGGGAGAAAGACGGTGGAAGTGATAGTAGAAAAATCTTTTGGGGATGAACAGACCGAAAAAGAAGCAATAAAGAAAAAATCAACCACTGTACCAATATAAGAGGCAAAGAAAAAAAAATCAATCATTGCCAACCAATACAAGTTTGTGTAACTCGGTACAACTTTGTTATTTGTGTTTGTGTAACTCGGTAAAAATTGTCAAAGTTTTCTATTTTTGTTTGTCAAACTTTGCAAAACTTGGTATTACGTTGTTTAATTTTTTGTGTAAACTCGGTAAAAAACTTGGGAAAACTGTACATTCCCTTAAACTGATACAAGTTCAGACTAGTTGTACATCCAAATTCATAAAATCACCATGATAATAGGAATAATACAACATATAACTATCATAATCTTCCTAGCAATATAGGGTTTTCAATATTCATAAGCCCTGTTCGGGAAAGTGTCGCTGACGCAGGGATAATGTACTAAAAAATTAACGCTCACGAAGGCAAATAAAAAAGCGGAGAATTGAAAAGGCGACACTGCGATTAATTCCTCGTGTATTTCCGATGATGTTGCTACCGCTGAAAAAAACAGCGATCACAACCGGAATAGCTTCCGTAATCAGACGCGGGTGTCCCGCGACATACTCTCGCCTCAAATTACTTATAATTAAGGTTTATTTTGTACTCTTGATCGCTGACGCAGCGATCTGTTTCTGAACAGGGCTATAGTTGCCTTAAGAAGTGAGACTTCTTCTTCTGATACACCAATGGGTTATTTGTGTTTGTGTACCTTGATTTGTTATTTATGTTTGTTGAACTTGGTGTAATTTGTGATAAAGTTTTTAAGTATTTCGTTTTCGTTTGTCAAACTTGTATAACTTAGTATTATGTATTTATGTGTGTACAACTCGGTAAAATTTTGCCAATTTTTTTCAAAATCTACAGAAAATTGCATCTTCTGAAAGTCGTCCACAATTTTAGTATAAAATCCTTGACCACTAGGCTACAAGGAATACTTCCATTCCACAACCTGGCGCATGCTAGCTGGCTTTTTCTTTGTGAGTTTCTAAGAAAGATAATAATATGGCTCCAGAAAGACGAGGTGCGATTGAGTATAAAACTAGAAATTAAAAATGCAGGAAGAAAGTCAATGGTTCTGGTCTATAAAATAGAAAATCATATAACAAGCACTCGTCTAAAGTCAGTTAAATCACATTTGAACTTATAACATAACATCCTAGAAAAACCCGATACCGAAAAAACTACAAATTTTTTTCCAAAGGATCATATTCAGATGCAAACATGTAGGCTATGCATATCAAATAACAGAGTAAAGGAATTGTCTAGTAACAACTTTTATTTCATTAATCTTCCAATACATTATATAAATACTTTGGTCATTGCACTGTCTTGGTTATACTCCTTTCACTACAAGAAAACACAATTATAACGACGACGGTTTTCGTAGTTATTTCGTCGTAAAATAGGGTTTACAATGAATTGACTACGAAATCCATTTCGTCGTTAAACGTTTGTCGTAACACATATTTTTTCGCTAATTAGTCGTAACTTTACGAGGAAACATTTCGTCGTAAAGTGGAGTCAAAATTTTCCTCGTAAAAGCCACATAACACATTTCCTCGTAAAAGACACGTTAACTATTTCCTCGTAAAAGGCACGTAAACTTATTCGTCGTAAAGAACACGTAAATCATTTCCTCGTAAAAAACACGTAAAAAGTTCCTCGTAAAGAACATGTAAATTATTTCCTCGTAAAGAAGACGCTCAGTTTCGTCATCGTTTTCTCGGTAACAATTTTCAGTTTCCTTGTTAATTAGATGTAAGTTAGCTACGAATTTGCTTCAATTTTTTTATTTTTTACAAAAACAAAAATATAATCAAAAATATTTTTAAATTTATTTCAAAATTCTTAAAAATATAAATAATATAAAAACGAAAATATTTAAGTTTCAAATTTTTAATACAAAATAAAAGAAGAAAAAAAAGCTAAGGGTTGTTGGAGGGTGGAGCGCGCCGTAGAACTCCTGACTTCTCATATGCACATCTTCTTCATTGTGAGATGGCTCTGGAATGGGATTTTGTATCCGCATATGTGCCACCATGGCCTCCACCAGAGGATTTCCAGACGCCACAACGTCTAGAATACCCTCGAATGAAGTCATACGAGCTGCAAACGCAGACCGCGTCGAGTTCAACTCGGAACGCAGCTCAGTGACTTCATCAGTACGTCTTTGACCATAAGACGATGTCGCTCTTGGGACATCGTTGACGGAACCAATCCCCAACGTACATTCATTTTTCTTAGGGACAACCTTTAAAAAAAAATAACGTTAGTAATTAAAAATTATATTAAATGAATAATAATAATTAAAGATTTAAAAAAATTTACTTCCTCGTAAATCTGATCCACTTCAAGTGTGGATAATATGACCGGTATTCCATCGGGAGACTGCTGGGTCAGCTGGGTTTGGCGGTCTTCAATTCGAGCAACCACCTTGCTGTAGATTTGCTTGGACCTAGGATCAACAAATTGCCCAGCCTTGTTCTTGTGGGTCCTCTCGTCAAGATCCTTAAGAGACGGGAGTTCTCCCGTCTCTTTGTCCTAAAAATATTTAAGAAGTTAGAATATATATATATATATATATATAAAGTAATTAAAATATTTACCATCTCCATATGGACACCAACGTGAGGTTTTTGACCCGTGGTTTGAAGCATCGGCCCGTTGTCATGCTCATTTTTCATCAGACGGGAGGCGGAGCAACTGTTGGAGACTCTAATGGATGATGGCAGGTTCCAATAATGGATGAGGCCATCCCACACATCCTTGGTGAGCTCGGCGGGTTTTCCCTTCTCACACCTCTTCAAGATCCAATCATCCTTCCAGTTGGATACCGTGTCCAACAATCATTTTTTCGCCTTCCCTTCAAACGCATTCATCACCCTCTCGTTCACCCCTATGGACCAATGATATTTTTGCTGTAAAAAAAAATTAGATTAGTAATTAGATTAAAAATAATAATTTGTAATAATAAAAATTAGATTAATAGTAACTTACGGCAAACATCTTGAACCACGTCTTTCTGATGCAGATCGGCGTCAATTGCTAGTTCGGATGAGCGTTGGAGAAGTAGCCATTGATCACCTCAGTTACGTTCCGAGCGACAGAACCGTCAACCCCAAACCTGAAAAAACCAAAAAAAAGTGTTTAAATTATTTTTTTGGTATAAAACAATTGCACAATAAAAATGCAACATACCACAAAGTTCCGTCCGGTCGGTCGGGGGTCTAAGATGGTGAACCTCCTCTGCCTGGCTGAGCGAGAAGGTCCTCGACGGTGTACATAGCATAAGGAGCACTCGGCGGCACCAGCAAATCGGGATGAATCTCGTCTGGCGCCACTGGAGGAGGTGCCTACTCAGGAACATGATCATGATGCGCGGGTGGTGCACCAAAAGAAGGCGTCGGAGAGACTATCTGAGAAGACTGAGAGTCGGGGACAGCCTCCGGAACATCTGACTGTAATGCTGCTGTGTACGGTTCCTGTTCTTTCGAACCATCTAGGAAAAAAATTAATTGTCATTATTAACCATATATATTAAAATATAAATATATAGATTATTAATTAACATTTAAAAATCATCATCCTATGTTATCAACAAATTCTATAAACCTATCTACAAATTCCCTACACTAATCACCTAAACTAACCACCCTAAACTAACCACCTAAGCTATAAATTAGAGAGGAAGTAGAGAGGAGAGTACCTTGCTTGGAGAAGAAGAGGAATTGGCTACGAAATGGGAAGCGATTTCATTCGGGTATATATAAACTTATATATTGTCGTAAAAACATCGTGAGGTTACGACGATTTTACGAGAAATTAGAAAGGCCCACGTTTTCATTTTTAAGTTTCGTCGTAAAGCCCACATACATTTACAAGGAATTAGCAAGGTCCATTTTTTATTTTCGTCGTAAAGCCCACGTACATTTACGAGGAATTAGCAAGGCCTGTGTTTTCTTTTACGACGATCTTACGACGATTTCTGTTTACGAGTATTTTACAATGGAATTATTTTCAATTTACAAAAAAAAAACTGAAGGGAGACACCTACACAAGAACAGTTGGTATCAATTCAAAATAGCTTTTGAAACTGATCAGAACTGTTCTGGTGACAGTTCACTCCCTTCAGGTTTTTTGAATTTCTTGAAACTATTGATTAGTTTTTTTGTGCAAGTTTAGAATGGAAGGGGTGTGCTTATTTATAGAAGTAGTTGGCGTCGTAAAATCGTCGGTAATTAACGAGGTAATAACAAGGCCCGCGTTTTTCTATTTCGTCATAAATTTCTCGTGTTATTAAACTTCGTCGTAAAATCTTCGGTAATTACGAATATTTTAAGACGAAGATTTTAAATTTACAAAAAAAAAACAGATGGGAGACTGGCACCAGAACTGATCAATTCCAAATAGATTTGAAACTGATCAGAACTGTCCTGGTGACAGTTCATTCCCTTCAGATTTTTTCAAACTATTGTTTAGTTTTTTTTTTGTGCAAGTTTAGAATGGGAGGGGTGTGCTTATTTATAGAAGTTGTTGGGGTCATAAAATCTTCGTAAATTAACGAGGAAATAACAAGGCCTGCGTTTTCATTTTCGTCGCCAAATCGTCCTAATATTACGTGGAAATAACAAGGCCCGTGTTTTCTTTACGACGAATTAGCAAGGCCCGTGTTTTCAGTTTCGTCATAAAACCGTCGTAACATTACGAAGAAATAAAAAGGCCCGCATTTTCTTTTACGACGAATTAGCAAGGCCCGCATTTTTTTACGACGATTTTACTAGGAACTTATTTAAATCCCTATCACCCGAAACCCCAAACCCCAAGTTACTTAACTTCATCTATCACTCAATCTCTTCTTTCTAAACCCCAAACCCCCAATTAAGTTACACAAAATCAAATTATATAATTTAGTTTTCATGATTAAACAAACTAAACACATGCATTAACTCTAAAATAAATCACATTTAAGAAAATTACATCATTATTTGGATGCATAATTGACATTCTCGTCATTACTAGAAACATCATCATTTTCATTAAACTCGTCTTCAACAACTTCGTCCGTCGTATCGTCGGGAAGATCTTCGTACTCACGATTATGCAGATCAATAAGAAGGATGTCATTAGTTTGTTGTACAGGATCCTCGACGTCATCGATGTGTTCTTCTTGCAATGGTTGTTCTTCTCCACGGATTATTAGTCCACGAGGTGTGACTTTGACAACGGCAAACCAATTGATTTCTGATTCTCTCATCCGAGGGTATGGAAGGAAGCTGACTTGGTCTGCTTGCGAAGCTAATATGAAAGGCTCGAATTTGTTGTACCTTCGTCCACCATTGACATCAACTACACCGAATTTGTTAAATCTAACACTTCGGTTGACGACGGTGTCGAACCAGTCACATTTAAAGAGGACACATTTCAGCTTCAATAACCCTGGGAATTCCACTTCCATAATCTCCTGCAAGATCCCGTAGAAATATGTTACGCCTTTCACGCATATTCCGTAATTACTTGTCGCCCGCTGTCTACCATACTCATATGTATGAAAAGTAAAGCCTCGTGTGAAATACATCGGTGATGTGGTGACCTTTGCAACTGGACTTTGAATTAATTCATGAAACCATGTGGGGTAATCTGGATCTTCATAATCAACCTACAACAATAAAGAGAACATTAAAATTAATTAATCATACTAACGACGAATAAAGATCATATGCCAACTTACAAAATTGGGTTAATACCTGACCCTTCAACCACTTAATAAAGTGTTGATCTTTCCTTTTGTCTACCTCACTTTTGGATATACCTGGGATTGTTTCTTCGACTTGAGAGACAAATAGGCTGTAAAATCATATATTTTCTATTAATTAATCATTTGAAAATTATATAATTTATACATATATGTGTTTAGAAGTTTCAATAGATGTTACCTTTCAAAATAACGCATCAATGGATCATCGCAATTGAGTAGAAAATATGTGTGTGCACTATGGGCGTCGTCATCGCTTGACCACCAAACCTGTTTGAATTCCCCACCGAATTGCCCTATCTGGCAAAAGATGTCTAGAACACCAGCAACTGCATATGTTGGCGCGACACCACCATCGTCATATCTTCTTGGAGCTCTTTTCCGGGAACGTACTTTTGGTGTAAAGTAGTACGATGTGAAGTGAGATGTTTCCTCTGTCAAACATCCAGCAATTATAGAACCTTCAACTTTGGCGAGGTTTTTTGCTTTTCCATTCAAATATTTCATGGCCCGCTCATACTGATACATCCATCCATAATGTACTGGTCCACGAAGCAATGCCTCATACGGGAGGTGGACAGCTAGATACTACATGACGTCAAAGAAAGCCGGAGGAAAGATCTTCTCCAAGTTGCACAGTAAGATGAGAATGTTCTCATGAAGTTGTTGTACGACATCCTCTTTAAGAATGTGTGTGCTCAGATCCCTAAAAAATGCTCCAATGCTTTGTATATTCCAATTAAACACATTATTAGTCATATTATTTATTTGTGCATATTATAGAGCAATAAAGAAATTAATGAGTAATTAATATATTACCTGCATGTGCTTCATGTACATTTGTTGGAAGTAGCTCCGCAAATGCAAAGAGAAGTAGTCGTTACATAAAGACATAACAATCATGGCTCTTCATCCCGGAGAACTGTTGACCCTTTTCAACACATCTGGAGAGATTTGAAACATACCCATCGGGGAACTTCACTTCTGATGCCACCCAGTTGAACAACACCGAATTTTGTTCGTAAGACAATCTGAATATCGGAACGGGAACTTGTCCATTGCTTTTTATATGTAACTCGCTTCTTGAGCAAATATCAGGCAAGTCCAACCTTAATTTTTTGTTGTCTTTTGTCTTCCCTGGGACATTCAATATTGTATTTATGATGTTTTCAAAAAAAATTCTTCTCTATATGCATCACATTGAGTTTGTGGCGCAAAATAAGATCCTTCCGATATGGCAACTTCCAAAATATACTCTTTTTGTGCCAGTTGTGCTGAACTTTGTTAAAATCAGGCATATTACTGGGAACATGCCAATTACCACCACAACGAACTATTTCGTTAGCTCCGTAGTAATTGATTTGCGCTTCAATTTCTTCTCCAGTTAAATATGGAGGAGGAGTGTCTCTCACAACCCTTTTGTTGCTAAACAATTTCTTGTTTCTTCGGTACGTATGGCTAATGGGAAGAAATCGACGGTGACAATCGAACCAACTTGTCTTCCTACCATTCTTCAGTTGAAACGCATTTGTCATTCTATTACAATATGGATAAGACAATCTCCCATGTATATTCCATCCAGACAACATCCCATAGGCAGGAAAGTCACTTATGGTCCACAGAAGCATCGCTCGCATCGTAAAATTTGTCTTTGTGGAGCAATCATACGTCCTCACCCCTGTTGACCACAAATCTTTCAACTCTTTTATCAGTGGTTGTAGAAAAACATCCAGAGACCTTATTGGATGTTTCGGACCAGGTATTAATATGGTCAAGAATAGAAACTTCTGTTGCATACACATCTCTGGTGGCAGGTTGTATGGTGTAAGAAAGACTGGCCACAATGAATATTGTCTCCCTGACATTCCAAATGGACTAAATCCATTTGTGCATAATCCTAGATACACATTTCGACTATTGCTAGTGAATTCTGGATGTGCATTGTTAAAATGTTTCCAGGCTCTTGCATCTGATGGATGAGTCATCCCACCTTCCGTCTGAGTATGCTCGGCATGCCATCTCATCCCTCCAGCAGTCTGCTCAGATTGGTACAATCTTTTCAATCTGTCTGTAATTGGTAGGAACCACATCCTTTGGTACGGGACCCTATTACGTCCTCGTCCTTGCGGTTTGAAACGTGGCTTCTTGCAGAATCGACATTCTTCTAACTTCTCATCATCTCCCCAGTAGATCATGCAATTGTCGATGCAAATGTTTATCATCTCCGAAGGCAACCAAGACTATAAACTAGTTTCTGAATCTCATAATAACAATCAGCTCACACATTGTCTTCCGGCAAATACACTTTAAACAAGTCTGCCCATGAATCCATGCAACTTTCAGGTAGATTGTGATCAGTTTTAATATTCATCATTCTAGCAGCCAACGACAATTTAGAAAGACCTTCTCTACAACCACTGTAAAGTGGCTGATTCGCAGTATCTAACATTTCATAAAACTTTTTTGCTTCTAATTTAGATTCTTCAACTTCATCATGAGCTACAAATGCATCAGCTACCATATCATGAATCCTATCATGATCTACCATCTGCACCTCTTGATGGTAACTATGTTCATTATACAAATGATCAACCGGTTCATCCTGAAAATTGCTATTACTACTACTAGCTTCATTCACATAATCATAACCTTCTCCATGTTGAAACCAGATATAGTAATGTGGCGTGAAACCTCTATTTATTAAATGCTTCCATACATTTTTACGAGTTGCCAATTTTGAATTGTTGCATTTCCGACAAGGATAGAACATCTTACCGCTTTCCTGAGCGAGCGGTGTAGAATCTGCTTGATGCATAAATGTCTCCAGCCCTTCGAGATATTCTTTCATCACTCTGCCGTTAGTATCTCTGTGCGTATACATCCACCTCCGCAATTCGACTATATTTCGATCACCCGACATTTTTTTGCTGTCACGTTTTTAGTTTTTTCTTTCAATTTGGTGTGATTCAGATGAAACAAAAACCCCATATTTATAAGAAGTTTTCAAAATTGGTAGGTGAAATTTTGCTAGGAATTTACAACGAAATATAGTTAGGTAGCCCAAACAAAAAACGTGTTTCAAACTATAAAGTTGGTGCACTCGAGATTCCGACGCAAAATAAACGTAAAATATTTCGTCGTAAATGCCTCTATATTTATGTCCACTTTACGACGAAATATGTTTTCCTCGTAAAAACCACGTTAAATTGCGTATTTTTTACGACGAAACTTTATTGTCGTTATTTAACGATGAAATTACGTTGATTTTTTTTTTCCTCGTAAGGTTCTCATAAATAAGACGTACAAGGACTTATTTTCTTCGTTACATTTCGTCGTTAATTTTGTGTTTTTTTTTTGTGTTTCTTTATCCGACTAAAACTCGCGAAGATTTCTTTAATTACTCTCTTCTTAGTTTCGAGTAGGGGTGGGCGTTCGGTTACCCATTCGGGTTCGATTCAGATCTAATCGGATTTCGGGTTTAAAGAATTCAGCCCCATTCGGGTATTTCTAAATTTTGGTTCGTGTTCGGTTCGGATCTTTGCGGGTTCGGTTCGGGTTCGGATAACCCATTTAAATTATTTTTAAAATTTTAATATTCATTATATGCTTAAAATTTCTCAAAATCTATAAAACAAAATAATATATTACATATAAATTTGTATAATATATGTCAAAATACCTAAAATTAACATATAAATGGGTTTGATTTGAATATTTGGATTGAAAATCAATAGATATTTCAAACATTTTGGTGTTTTGAATATATTTTAGCTATTTTAGACATTTAGTTTTGACTATCTATAATAATAAAGGAGAGTTTTCTCTCTTCTTAGGCCTCCACATCATCATATACCATGGGGCTTTTGTTGACACGTGGCGTCTTCTCTTTACTCACGTTTTCGTTTACAAAAATCGTCGGTAAATGGGCCACGCTACAACACGCCATCAAATGGGAACATATTCGTCAAAAGGCCCTACCCCAGAATGGGTCTTGCACATCGTAAAGGTAAAACTTAAGTCTTCATGGTTCTGTCTTCAAAATATTTTAGCCCATCTAAAGCCCTCAGCTCTCACCAGCCTCGACGTCTGAGATGCCCTCTATCACCCACCGACGTTCTAAGATCACTTTTGTAACGTCTTCCCTCACCACTGAAACGTGGTAATTAAGTTTTCTCATTATTCTATTCCCTTCAGCCCTCCCACAACCTGATATTTAATTGCAACTTTCACATCCTATAGATAAAGATGACGAACTTCCAAAATCTCACCGATTCACCCAAATCATTATCATCTCTTCCTTTCAAACCTTGGAAATTTGAAGAGACGTGAAGATTCCCTCTTACATGCAGATGCAACCAAATTGAGTTACATAACTTACATTACATTCTCATCTTAACGGCAGAAGACTCCACCGAATCATCTTCAATTTCCGTAACGCCGGCTTCCATGGCAAAGAGACTGATTCAGTAAGTAAGTGCATGTTTTGTCATTACTGGTTTTTGTACTGATGTTTCGTCTCGCAGATGATTTTGTACACTGGATGCTACTGCAAGTTTTGGGTCTATTATTTTATTACATGTTCTTTGTGTGTTTGTTGTTGGAAGCATAGAGACCTGGTGTTTAGATTTCTCCATGGTGCAAGCCTTTTTGTCACTGAAAGCTTGAAGAGATGATATTTTCATCGGTACACTGGAGAGTTACAAGAAAGACGCCATCTGCTTCGTCAATACTTTTCGGTTCAAAATAGTCAAAAACCACTCTTGGAATGCTCTAAAGTTTCAATGGAGTTTCTCACTGAGAAGGACGAAGATCAATGATAACAAGTACTAGATTTCTTCATCTGTGCACTGGCGATTCACAAGAACGAAGGCTGACTAAGCAGAGCAACCTCAACATTTACCCTCTACAGTACTGGTAAATCATTTGTCCTTCACGTATATTATGAAAACAAAAAAAAAGTAAATTGATATGAAAAAACTTACAGGTGGCAGATCGTCAAAGAACTTCTAAGGATAACTTCGATGGAAACATGCAAGGACTACAAAAAGATTGGTTAGTACATAAATAGGGTTTCAATATATACTATAATCAAATACAAGACTTATATGAAGCACAAGACACTTTTCTAAATGCACTTATTCAATCCTGTTGCAGGCTTTTTTTAATAAAAAAAAACCTTGCAGGCTATTTATTCCGAAAAGGTTGGAAAGTTTTATTATGGTTTAGCAATGCCCACATGGACCCTGAAGTCTACCTGAATGCAAGAAAATTTGATCCTTCTATATGGGATGTAAATTATATTTCTCATCTTGCATTGTTTGTTCCAAATAATGTTTGTTTCATTTTGAATGTTTGTAGCAAGAACTAACGTAGTATGGACTGATACCAGACGGACTGATAATTGCTTGGTAAGACTCAATTATCAGGAAACATGAATATCCTATTCTCCGTTAAGCTCTGATGAGATGATGTTTCATTGAGTTTAGCATTTTTTTTGTTTTAAGCTTCATCAAATTACGTACTCTATTCGATGAAAATAGCTCTTTTATTTTTCATTTGGTATTTAATGTTAATAATATAAAACTCTTTTATCTTAAGGTGTTTCTATAATGGCAATTTTAAAAGCAATTACTTGATTATAAAGTTAGCTCACTGCATTTATAAAATCTTAGTCTGAAAAATAAACATGTTTTAGCACATCATACACATTCTGTTGGATTTAATAAAGCTAATAACAGTCATAAGAAATGACTGATAAATTTAATTAAAATAAACTAGAATCTAAATATTAACAAAATTGATAGCTGCCACACTCTACTGTCAATTATCCTCCTCCACAATACGACAGAAACAAAACAACTTGGAGTCCTCTGGGAAGTAGACCATTTCACAATATTATTATGTGCTGAGGTGAAAGAATGTGGGCAAAGAAAACCATATTTATATATATAAATAAATAATCTACAGTCATGTTTTTTTAGATTTCAAAACTAAACTTAGCAAATGAATGCAATACAATATGATACCAACTGTTATTTTAATACATAGACTACTGTAAACAAAGTGTTACTACGAAATTAAGTTTTTGGAGCGTTTTTAAAACTAAATAAGCTCAAAAGAATATTTACATAATTCTTTTTTACACTTTCACTTAAAAATCATTTAGATTGGGGAATTTTTTCAGACGACTCAAATTATATGTTTGTTTCAAATAATACATATATATTCTCTGTCTGCTTTCAAAGTATTATTCAGACTTACATTTACCAAAAATAACAATATGTGATATACACCGTACTAATCCAAATGGTCAATAATATAAGCTAAGCTTCAAAACTTTCACACTTATCCAATTACAACTCTCTCTTGTGGACAAATGGCAACGACATCAAAAGAAATGAAATACATGAAATGAAATTGTCAGATCATACATTCAAATGTTAATTGACAATAAAAATTGTGAACTTCTAACAAATATTAAACTTTGTGTTATAATTAAACGACACTCCACGCGAAAACACTACAAGAAAACACATGCTTAACGACGAAAATTAACGAGGAAAAACAATCCTCGTAAATTTGCGTCGAGTTTACGACGAATTTACGTGAAAAACTAAAGTCATCGTTATTTCCTCGTAACGTAACGACAAAACTGTTTCGTAGTAAAGTGGATGTAATTTTACGAGTATTTTACGAGGAAAAACTATTTCCTCGTAAATACGACGTAAACTTTGCGTGGTATTTACGAGGGAATAGTTTACGTATATTTAGCGAGGAAATTTTTGAATCCACCAACTTCATAGGTGTTACACGTTTTTTTTGCCCACCTAATTAATTTTTGTCGTAAATTCATAGCAAAATTACAACTACCAGATTCGAATTTTCCTATAAATATGGATGTTTGAACATCATTTTAAACACACCAACAACAAAAAACGTGAAAGAAAAAAAATGGCTGGCTCCGGGACTATTTACGAGTTGCGGAAGTGGATGTATATGCATAGAGATGCTAACGGGAGAGTGACGAAAGAATACCTTGCGGGTCTGGAGACATTTATGCATCAAGCAGATTCAACACCGCTCGCCCAAGAAAGTGGTAAGATGTTCTGTCCTTGTCGGAAATGCAACAATTTGAAACTGGCAAACCGTGAAAATGTTTGGAAGCATTTAATAAATAGAGGTTTCACGGCAAATTACTATATCTGGTTTCAATATGGAGAAGGTTTTAATTATAATCAGAATGAAGCTAGTAGTAGTAATAGCAATTTTCAGGAAAAAGAACCGGTTGATCATCATTTGCATAATGAACATAGTTACCATCAGGAGGAGATGGTAGATTATGATAGGGTTCATGATATGGTAGCTGATGCATTCGTAGCTCATGATGAAGATGAAAAACCTAATATAGATGCAAAAAAGTTTTACGAAATGTTAAACGCGGCGAATCAACCACTTTACAGTGGTTGTAGAGAAGGTCTCTCTAAATTGTCGTTAGCTGCTAGAATGATGAATATTAAAACTGATCACAATCTACCTGAAAGTTGCATGAACGAATGGGCGGACTTGTTTAAAGAGTATTTGCCGGAAGACAATGTGTCTGCTGATTCTTATTATGAGATTCAGAAACTGGTTTACAGTCTTGGGTTGCGTTCGGAGATGATAGATGTTTGCATCGACAACTGCATGATCTATTGGGGAGATGATGAGAAGCTTGAAGAATGTCGATTCTGCAAGAAGCCACGATTCAAGCCGCAAGGACGGGGACGTAATAGGGTACCGTACCAAAGGATGTGGTACCTACCAATTACAGACAGATTGAAAAGATTGTATCAATCAGAGCAGACTGCTGGAAAGATGAGATGGCATGCCGAGCATACTCAGACGGATGGTGACATGACTCATCCATCAGATGCAAGAGCCTGGAAACATTTCAACAAAGTACATCCAGATTTCGCTAGCAATATCCGGAATGTGTATCTCGGATTATGCACAGATGGATTTAGTCCGTTCGGAATGTCAGGGAGACAATATTCATTGTGGCCAGTCTTTCTTACTCCATACAACCTGCCACCGGAGATGTGCATGCAACGGGAGTTACTATTCTTGAACATATTAATACCTGGTCCGAACCATCCAAAAAGGTCCCTGGATGTTTTCCTACAACCACTAATAAAAGAGTTGAAGGATTTGTGGTCAACAGGGGTGAGGATGTATGACTGTTCAACGAAGACGAATTTTACGATGCGAGCGATGCTTTTGTGGACCATAAGTGATTTCCCTGCCTATGGGATGTTGTCTGGATGGACTACACATGGGAGATTAGCTTGTCCATATTGTAATGGAATGACAGATGCGTTTCAACTGAAGAATGGTAGGAAGACAAGTTGGTTTGATTGTCACCGTCGATTTCTTCCCATTGGCCATCCTTACCGAAGAAACAAGAATTTGTTTAGGCACAAAAGGGTTGTGAGAGACACTCCTCCTCCATATCTAACTGGAGAACAAATTGAAGCGCAAATCGACTACTACGGAGCTAACGAAACAGTTCGTTGGGGTGGTAATTGGCATGTCCCTCGTAATATGCCAGATTCTTACGGTGTTCATCACAACTGGCACAAGAAGAGTATATTTTGGGAGTTGCCATATTGGAAGGATCTTCTTCTGCGCCACAACCTCGATGTGATGCATATAGAGAAGAATTTCTTTGAGAACATCATGAATACAATATTGAATGTCCCAGGGAAGACAAAAGACAACATAAAATCGAGGTTGGACTTGCCGGATATTTGCTCAAGAAGCGAGTTACATATTAAAAGCAATGGACAAGTTCCCGTTCCGATATTCAGATTATCTTCAGAAAAAAAGTCGGTGTTGTTCAACTGGGTGGCATCAGAAGTGAAGTTCCCCGATGGGTATGTTTCGAATCTCTCTAGATGTGTTGAAAAGGGTCAAAAGTTCTCCGGGATGAAGAGTCATGATTGTCATGTATTTATGCAACGACTACTGCCCTTTGCATTTGCGGAGCTACTTCCAACAAACGTACATGAAGCACTTGCAGGTTCGTAGTGTATTATATCACAATAATTTACAAAATAATATATGACTAACAATGTGTTTAATTTTTTTTTGAATATAAAAGGCATTGGAGCATTTTTCAGGGATCTGAGCACACGCACTCTTAAAGAAGAAGTTGTGGAGGTCACCACATCACAGATGTATTTCACACGAGGCTATACTTTTCATACATATGACTATGGTAGACAGCGGGCGACCAGTAACTATGGAATATGTGTGAAAGGGGAAACAGATTTCTACGGGATCTTGACGGAGATTATTGAAGTCGAATTTCCAGGGATACTGAAGCTGAAATGCGTCCTCTTCAAATGTGAATGGTTCGACCCCGTCGTCAACAGAGGTGTTCGGTCTAACAAATTCGGTGTAGTTGATGTCAACGGTGGACGAAGGTACAACAAATTCGAGCCTTTCATCTTAGCTTCACAAGCAGACCAAGTTAGCTTCCTTCCATACCCTCGGATGAGAGATTCAGGTATAAATTGGTTAGCAGTGATCAAAGTTACACCTCGAGGACGAATCATCAGTGGAGAAGAACCACCATTGCAAGAAGAACAGATAAATGAAGTTGAGGAACCTGAACAAGAAATTGATGACATCCTTCTCATTGATCCGCATAATCACGAGTACGAAGATCTTACCGATGATGCCATAGACGAAGCTGTTGAAGACGAGTTTAATGAAAATGATGATGTTTCTAGTGATGACGAGAATGTCGATGTATCCGATTGATGTATTTGTTTTATGAATAAGATGAGGGAGTTTGTTTTATGAATAAGATAATGTGGGGTTTGTTTTATGAATAAGGTAATGCCGGGAGTTTGTTTTATGAATAAGCAAATGTGGGAATTGTGGTTTGGAATGGAAATAAAGATGGGGTTTGGAGTATATGAAGTAGAAAATAAGGAATATGGGGTTTGGGGTTTCGGATTCAAGGGATTTAAACATAACACTCGTTAATTCCACGTAACAAAAAATCGTCGTAAAGGACTCGTAGGTCAACGAGGAAATAACGAGGAAATATAAAAATACAGAACGCGGGACTCGTTAATTCCACGTAGGACAAAATCGTCGTAAATACCACGTACGATGAATTCGTCGTAAAAACCACGTAGGATGAAATCGTCAGGTTTGGGGTTTGGGGTTTGGGGTTTCGGGTTTTGGGTTTGGGGTTTGGGGTTTCGGGTTTCGGGTTTTTGGTTTCGGGTTTCGGGTTTAGGGGTTCGGGTTTTGGGGTTTGGGGTTCGGGGTTTAGGGGTTCACAGTTTGGGGTTTCGGGTTTAGGGGTTCGGGGTTTCGGGTTTTGGGTTTTGGATTTCGGGTTTCGGGTTTCGAGTTTGGGGGTTTCGAGTTTAGGGTTTCAGGTTTAGGGGTTCGGGGTTTTGGGGTTTCGGGTTTTGGATTTCGGGTTTCGGGTTTCGTGTTTCGGGTTTGGGGTTCTAGGGATTTAAC
Organism: Brassica napus; assembly: GCF_020379485.1. Classification (NCBI taxonomy): domain Eukaryota; kingdom Viridiplantae; phylum Streptophyta; class Magnoliopsida; order Brassicales; family Brassicaceae; genus Brassica; species Brassica napus. Next base: position 21,164,720 of record NC_063452.1, read on the forward strand.
CATAACACTCGTTAAAAATAACGACGAAACTTAAAATTAAATATGGGGTTTGGAATATATGAAGTAGAAAATTAAAGATGGGGGTTTGGGTTTCGGGTTTCGGGTTTGGGCTTTTGGGTTTCGGGTTTGGGGGTTGGGGTTTGGGGTTTCGGGTATGAGGTTTCGGGTTTCGGGTTTGGGCTTTCAGGTTTCGGGTTTCGGGTTTGGGGGTTGGGGTTTAGGAATAACGACGAAACTTAAAATTAAATATGGGGTTTGAAATATATGAAGTAGAAAATTAAAGATGGGGGTTTGGGTTTTGAGTTTCGGGTTTGGGCTTTCGGGTTTCGGGTTTGGGGATTGGGGTTTGGGGTTTCGGGTATGGGCTTTCGGGTATGGGGTTTCGGGTTTCGGATTCTAGGGATTTAAACATAACACTCGTTAATTCCACGTAGGATGAAATCGTCGTAAATACCACGTAAGCATAAATCGTCGTAAAGACCACGTAACCAGAAATCGTCGTAAAGACCACGTAAAAAGATTTAAACATAAAACACGTTAATTCCACGTAAGCATAAATCGTCGTAAATACCTCGTAGTGTAAAAACTAGAAAAAAGGGAAAAGGATCAAAATACCAGAATAACATGTGGCAAGACTTCCAGCAATTATAATACGTAAGTCTCGCCCACATGAATTCTAATATCTTATCCTTTTCCTATTTTTTTCAAATATTTATAATTTGAATATGATTTTGCTGAGGAATGTGATTTCAGATAGGTGTGTGATTTGGGAGTTTATGTGTGGTTTGAGAATGAGAGTTGTGGGTATATTTATAGGAAAGCAAGCCTCGTTAATTCCACGTAGGCAAAATCGTCGTTAATACCTCGAAAACAAAAACACGGGCCTTTGTGATTCCTCGCAATTTCCTCGTAAAAAAAAACACGGGCCTTTGTAACTGCTCGCTATTTCGTCGTAAACTTACGACGAATTTGCGACGATATGTAATCTTATATATACACCCGAGCGCTCACTCTTTCTTTCCTCTCTACTTCCTCTCTACTTCCTCTCCATTTCGTAGCAATGGTAAGCCTCTCTGATTCCTCTCTAATTTGGTTAGTTTAGGATAGATTAGGTGGTTAGTATAGGGAATTTAGATAGGTTTGTGGATTTTATGTTATTTAGTGTTGATTAGGTGGATAATGTTGGGAAATATATTGTTGATGTTAATTTTAAAAATTTCATTTTTTTCCCAGGTTCGAAAAGGAAGACTTACTGCCCATTACAGAGAGATCTTCGGTGAGCCGGGTAGTCGTTTAGACCCGGCCTCTTCTTCCGTTCCCAGTTCTTTGGGCCAGGAGACTGTCCCCGAGACTCAGTACACTCAGAGAGTCTCTGGGTCTACTTCTTCTAGTGCACCATCGGCTCCTCATGTGCCTCCTCCGATGCCTCCTCCTGTGCCTCCTCTGATGGCACCTCCGATGGTCGCCGATATTCATCCTGATCTGATGGTGCCTCCGAGTGCTCCTTACTCGCAGTACACTGTAGAAGACATTCTCAGTCTACCAGGCAGAGAAGGTTTACCAGTCATCGACCCAGACCGACCGGACGGAACGTTGTGGTATGTTGCATTAATTTTTTTTAATTCGTTTAAATTTCTTTTATAACATTAAAAATAATTTATATTTTAAATTTGTATTTTCCAGTTGGGGGGTTGACGGATGTCTTGCATCGGACGTAACCGACACGATCAAGGGTTACTTCTCCATGGCACATCCAAACTGGAGTAAGACGCCTCACTACGTCAGAAAGACGTGGTTCAAAATTTACGCTGTAAGTTTCTATTAATTAATTATATATATTTTAATTTTTTCATGATTTATATATATACTTTCTAAAAAACTAATTGTTAATTTATTTTTTCCAACAGCAAAAATATAATTGGGCCTTGGGGATCACTGAGAGGGTGAGGAAGAAGTTTAACGCGAAAGCGAAAGTTCGCTTGTTGGACACGGTCTCCAACTGGAAGGGTGACTGGATCGTGAAGGGGTATGAGCGTGGCAAACCCGCTGAGCTCACCACGGATGTGTGGGATGGCCTCATCCGTTATTGGCGCCTTCCTGATTCCATTAGAATCGCCCAGGCTTGCTCTAACTCCCGTAACACGGTCGATGAGCATGGGAACGGGCCGATGCTTCACACTACGGGCCAAAAACCCCACGCCGGTGTCCGTTTGGAAATGGTAATTAAATATTTTATTAAATAATTTTTTAATACATATATTAATTTATTCTAACTTTCTTAACTGTTTTTTAGGCCAAAGAGACGGGACATCTCCCGTCTCTTATGGAACTTTACGAGAGGACCCACAAGAACAAGGCGGGCGTATTTGTAGATGGCAAGTCCGAGCAAATCTACAACGACGTAGTTGCTCGGGTTGAAGACCGCCAGACTCAGCTGACCCAGCAGTCTACCGACGGATTACCCGTCACCTTATCCACTTAAGATTTACGAGGAGGTAAATTTTCAAAAAAATTAATTTTTAATTATTCATTTAATTTAACTTTAAATTTTTACTTACAATATTTATTTTTTGTTTTTAAGGTTGTCCGTAAAAAAAAGGGACGGACGTTGGGTATTGGTTCCGTCAACGATGTTCCGAGAGCGACATCGTCTTATGGTCAGCGACGGGATGATGAAGTCACGGAGCTGCGTAGAGAGTCCGCTCAGCTGCGTAACGAGTTGACCGCGACAAAATCTCGTATGGGTGGAGTCGAGGGCTTCTTGGACGTTATTGCGGCCACAAATCCGGAATGGGAGTCCATGTTGAGGAACATGCGACAACAACATCCCATTCAAGGCGAGTCATTCGACGTACATAACGAGGCGGATGTTACGAGGAGGAGTGATGAATTCTACCGGGCGATGAACGACCCTTAGTTTTTTTTTTGGTTGTTGTATTATATAAATTCAAAACTTATTTATATATAAAATATTTTCATATTGATTTATTTTTATTTTGAATTTTAATTTATTATTAAATTAAATAATTTTAATTATTTTTTAATTATATTTTTAAATTCTGTAAAATAATAAAAACGAAGTAAATTCGTAGCCAATGTACGACCTCTTTACGTGAAAACCTTACGAGGAAATGACGAGAAATATTTAACGAGTAGTTTACGAGGAATCATTTACGAGGAAATAACGAGGAAAAGTTTACGACCATTTTACGAGGAAATCATTTCGTGGTTGTTACATGTATTTTGCGAGGAAACTCTTTCAAGTTATTTACGTGTAGGTTACGAGGAACTATTTTTGAGGTATTTACGAGGTATTATAGTGACGTCCTTACGTGGAATATTGATGTGGTCTTTACGACGAATCGTCTTACTTCGTCTTTACGACGAAATATATTCCTCGCTAAGTTACGACGAATTAGCGAGGAAATATGTGTTACGACAGACGTGTAACGAGCAAACGCGTTTCCTCGCTAATTCGTCGTAAAGCCTTTTTTACGACGAATTAGCGAGGAAAACCGCCCTCGTTAAGATTATGTTTTCTTGTAGTGAAAATGTGAAGAGCTGTTTTTCGCAATTTAAGTTTAAAACATATAATATTTATTAATACAATTTAAAGTTAATTTTTATTTCCAAAAAATTAAAATATTTTTTTGATCAATAAATAAAATATATTTTAATATAAAATAGTTTTATTGTAAACTCACCCGCCCGTAGGGCGGCCAACCACTAGTTTATGTATATTTTCAGGTATTTTAGACAACTTAAAAGTATATTATATATTTTGGATGTTTTTAATATATATTAAATCTGAAAATAAGTAATATATTTAAGTATATAAATCTATTTCGGTTACATTCGGGTACCCGAGATACTTCGGTTTGGGTCGGGTTCGGTTTCAGTTCTTTAGATACCAAAATTTTGAATCCGTTCGGATATTTAATCAATTTCGGTTCGGGTTTGGTACTACTTTTTCAGATCGGATTCGGTTTGGTTCTTCGGATCCGGGTTTTTTTCCCAGCCCTAGTTTCGAGATACTTCTTTACGTACAAAGATTCCTAATTGTCCCAATAAACGGCGCCAAAGTTTTGAGTAGTAAGTTTTGGGGGAGATGATTAATAAAAGATTTAAGGACAAAGCAAGTCAAAAATCTCGTTTATATTAAAACTAAATCGGGATCATAAAGAGATTATAAATGGAACAAAAGGTTCACCCCACAGTGTGAACCTTTAAATTTACTTCTCTTTCTAGGACCAATCAAAGTGTCACGTACATAATTAATTAAAAAAATAGTAAATTTATTTTAAAATAACCAAAAAAAAATAATGCTAATTTTAACAACGGTGACACCGCCAGCTAAACCGTAAACCCGAAATCTTAAATTTTTAACCATAAACCGTAAATTTTAAACCCTATGCCCTAAACTCAAATCCTAGACCCTAAACCCAGACCATATACTCTAAAACAAAATTCTAGACCCTAAATCCAAACCGTAAACCTTAAATCCAAACTCTATACCCTAAACCAAATCCTAGACCATAAACCCAAACCGTATATCCTAAACCCAAATCTTAGACTTAAAACCCAAACCGTAAACCCTAAACCTAGATGCTATAAGGTTTGGGTTTAGGGTATATGGTTTGGGTAGAGTATATGGTTTGGGTAGAGTTTATGGTTTGGGTTTACGGTATACAATTTGAGTTTAGGGTCTAGGATTTGAGTTTACACTACAAGAAAACAGCGGTATTCTGACGGACATTCCGACGGAAAATGAAATCCTCGGAATATACCGAGGAATTTCCGAGGAAATTCCGAGGAAACACAAAATTGGGGTTCCTCGGAATTTCCTCGGAATATACCGACGGAATTCCGAGGAAACTTCAGTCCGTCGGAATATTCCGAGGAAATTCCGAGGAACAATGTGTTCCTCGGAAAAAACCGATGAATTCCGAGGAAATATTATAGCCGTTGGAGAGCCGTTGGGGGATTTTACAAAATTCCGAGGAAATTCCGACGAACTAGCCTTTTCCGTCGGAATTCAGTCGGAATTTCCTCGGTATGTCGGCAGGATTTAATCTATATAAACAAGCACTCCTCTTCCTCTTCATTCACTCCATATCTTCATCCTCCCTCTTACTCTATTTACACACGAATTTGATTCATAAAAAATATGTCTTCTTCAAATTATTTTCGTTCTTGGATCGATCGACCTCATTTGGATCCGAACACGAGATTGCTTACGGAAGAATACCAACGAGGTATAACCGAATTCATGGGGTTAGTTCACCGACAACCGGAAGCAAAAACAGGTAAGTTAAGATGTCCTTGCTCTAATTGTAAAAATAGAAAGGTTATTAAAGAGTGGGATGTTTGGACTCATCTATATTTGAGTGGGTTTACACGAAGTTACAAAATTTGGTATCATCATGGGGAAACTGATTATGAACATGGTAGTACTAGCGAACCTCAGCCAGCGGTTAGATTAGAAGAACCAATTAGAACGGATGTAGATTATGGTGTAGGTACTGAGCAGATGGTAAATGATCATTTTAGAGGGGAAGATTTACCCAATGCAGAAGCTAGGAGATTTTATGATATGTTGGATGCTGGAAAGCAACCATTGTACGAAGGTTGCAGAGATGGTCATTCAGCTTTATCATCTGCTACAAGATTGATGGGCATTAAAACAGATTATAATTTGGCTGAAGACTGTGTGGATGCGATTGCTGATTTTGTAAAAGGTATTCTACCCGAGGATAATGTAGCTCCTGGTTCATACTACGAGGTTCAGAAACTCGTAGCTGGTCTTGGTTTATCGTATCAGGTAATAGATGTATGCAGCGACAACTGCATGATTTATTGGAGGGCGGATGAACAGCGGGTTACATGCAAATTTTGTGGAAAGCCTCGTTATAAAGATACGAGTGGAAGAGTTCCAGTGCCATATAAAAGGATGTGGTATTTACCTTTGACGGAAAGGTTGCAGAGGTTGTATCTGTCTGAACGCACAGCGCAACCAATGAGATGGCATGCGGAGCACTCAACAGATGGTGAGATCAGACATCCTTCAGATGCAAAAGCGTGGAAGCATTTCCAATCAAAGTATCCCGACTTTGCGTATGAGAGAAGAAATGTCTACCTTGGATTATGTACTGATGGTTTTAGTCCGTTTGGCAAGAGTGGAAGACAGTATTCTCTATGGCCCGTCATTCTTACACCATACAACCTCCCCCCAAACTTGTGCTTGCGACGAGAGTTTTTGTTTCTCTCGATTCTCGTTCCCGGACCAGAGCATCCTAAGAGATCACTTGATGTGTTTCTTCAGCCACTAATATATGAGTTGCAACAACTATGGGCTCAAGGTGCTGAAACATACGATGTTTCGTGTAAAGAAAACTTTCAAATGCGGGCAGTACTAATGTGGACAATAAGTGATTTTCCAGCATATGGTATGTTGTCTGGATGGACAACGCATGGAAGGCTATCATGTCCATATTGTCAAGATAACACTGATGCTTTCCAACTAAAACACGGAAGGAAAACGTGTTGGTTTGACTGTCACAGGAGATTCCTACCACCTGATCATCCATATCGTAGGAGTAGGAATTTGTTTACGAAGAACAAGAGGGTGTTTGACAGTCCACCTCCGGAAATTTGTGGGAAAGATTTGAAGATACAACTAAGAGATTTTGGTGCAGAAAGGACGCCAGAAGTCGGTGGACATGAGCGTTTTCCGGTAGATGCTGTTGGAGAACTACATAACTGGCACAAAAAAAGTATTTTCTGGGATCTGCCATACTGGGAGGATCATCTGCTAAGGCATAATTTAGATGTCATGCATATTGAGAAGAACTTTTTTGACAATCTCATGAACACGATCCTTAATGTTCAAGGTAAAACAAAGGATAATTTGAAGTCAAGACTGGATTTAGTCGATATATGTGCTCGTTCAGAACTTCATGTTGATGAAAATGGTAGGGCTCCTTTTCCCATATACCGACTTGATGCAGCGGGAAAAGATGCGTTCTTTGATTGGATTTCAAACGATGTGGAATTTCCAGACGGTTACGCATCAAATTTGCGTAACTGTATCGACAGAAAGGAAGGAAAGTTTACTGGCTTGAAAAGCCACGATTGCCATGTAATGATGCAGCGCCTCCTTCCGTTCGCCTTCAAGGAACTATTACCACGAAATGTTCATGAAGCAATTGCAGGGATAAGTGGTTTCTTCCGCGATTTATGCACGAGATCAGTGACTCTTGAAGGTATTGAAAATTTGAAGACTAACATAGCCGTGATTCAGTGCAACCTTGAGAAGATATTTCCTCCCTCATTTTTTGATGTTATGGAGCATCTTGTTATTCACCTGGCAAGAGAATTGGAACTTGGTGGTCCTGTGCAGTATAGATGGATGTATCTGTATGAGCGGTATATGTTCCATTTGAAGAAGATGGTGAAAAATTTAAGTAGGGTGGAAGGTTCTATAGTCGCACAGATGATCAATGAAGAAACTTCAAACTTTGCCGAGTACTACTTTCCAGCAGAAGTTCAGACCAAAAACAGAAGACCTGCTCGGCATGATGATAGAGGCGAACGGGCAGCATATCATGTTACGGTTCCAGACATTTTCACAGATGTTGGACGACTTAGCGGAAAACCAAAGGACCGTCGACTTACTGAGCAGGAGCGCAGTCATTTGCAAACATATTTGCTCACCAACTGCGAAGACGTTCTTCAATATGAGAGGTAAATAAATGAGCTTACAAATTTTTATTTTAACAAGTTGAAATTTAAATCTTAATTAATTACATTATTGTCATCATATACAGGATTTTCATGGCAGAAAAGCGGTTCGAGTATAGATACGCCACAGAGGACGAACTAGAAGAAATGAAGCAGAGAGAATTTAGTGGATGGATGTTTACTTATGTGAGTGCTTTAAACAAATTAAAATATATTTTATCACATATTTATACTAATTCACATTTATTGATATAATATATATATATGTGCTATTAATAGGTGTCTGCTGGTTTGGCCAGAGGTGAAACATTTGACGATTGGATACGTGAGATGGTCGTTGGACCAAACTTTGTTGTGAAGTCATATCCGAGATTTTGTACTCGAGGATATGCATTCACAACTCAGAAGAGGAGACGTTCGAGTACGACTTATGATGCTGGCGTTTGTTCTGCATCAGGAGATGATGTATACTACGGACACATACATGAGATTTTGGAAATTAAGTATTTGGGCATGGTTGGATTGCGCTGTACTGTTTTCTATTGTGATTGGCACGACAACACCCCAGATCGAGGTGTGAGAACAGATGCATTTGGTGTTACATCAGTAAATTCGAGGCGAAAGCTGCAATATTATGATCCTTTCATTCTTGCTTCTCAGGCCGATCAGGTAATTAAATGTTAATTATTCAGAATGATTCATCATCATGTGTATTAATTTATAATTTTTCTAAATGTTACAGGTTTGTTATATCAAGTACCCCCGGGTAAGGAACAGAGATGATCCATGGGTTACTGTTACAAGACTCAACCCGAGAGGCCGAGTTCAGGGAAGTTCTGAGCTGGAAGACCCACTACAACCAAGCACATCCGGCAACTTAAGTGCAGCAGAAGATTTAGCTGGAGTTGGCCTTGTAGTCGATTTAACCGACTTTGGAGAGGAAGCCGTCGTTCACGTAGAGGATGAACCAGTGATTGGAGAGTTTCACGAAGATCCAGATTCAGATTCATCTGGTGATGATGACTCGGAAACAGACTACCATTGAACTTATTTATTTTTTTTTTAAAGAAATACCGAGGAAATTCCGAGGAACACTTGATATAACCTCTTTCCTCGGATAATAGTTATTTGGTTTATCTAGCAAGGCAAAGCTGAATACGAATTAAAAACTACTCAGAACACAACCAAATAAAACGAAGAAACCATGTAAAAGAAATACGAACTCATAATTAAGAAACCCAAAAAAAAACTCAGTTCAAAATTAACAGAAAATAAGACCATAAAACGTTAGAATAGAAAAGAAAATAAAATAGCCGGTGATAGCTCCTACTCCTCGTCTCCTGCTCCAGATGTTCCTGCATCGTTGGGTCTCTTGGACCTCTTTCTTACCCTGTGTGTACCACTCGAACCCGAACCAGAGGTGGATGGAGAGTTGTCCCGATGAACTACATCATCCTTTTGGCAACGACACGGCCTGATACGTGAAATGGCAGCCCAGATCTTGTGTAGCATGTCGTTGTTTGTCTTTATGCTCTGATCTCTCCAATGTTGTTGCTGGCGCGAAGTGGCGTTCGGTGGAAGCTCTTGCAGCTTGTACTGGCTGGAGTCTGATGGGAGTAGCTGATGGGGTTGTGAATCATCTGGAATGGCTTGTGCAGCCTCATCTTCTCCTTCTTCATCAACCACGCCCTTGCCTTTGGTCTGATATTTTGGCGTGAAGAAGGATGGCTTGTCTACTAGTGCGGTAGCAGGGGGTAGGAACTCAACTGCAGCCTCTGAAAGTAGAGAAGTGAGACCGATCTGAGGTAGGTGGCAGTAGAGTGTTTTCTTCGCTCGGTCCTGGAATACGTAGACGTAAGGACCATCCCGATGGATCCTCGAGTGGGGACCAACTATGAACTCCTTACTTACTAGAGAAATGACATCCAGGTAGTTCCAAGCAATGTTGTTCGATCTGTCCAGTGCTACCTCTTGGTTCTTGCAGTCTACACCCACATGTCTAAGGATCCGAGTAATCACTGCACCAAATCCACATGCATTGCTCTTTTTTTTGGTTACTTTCCCCTTGTATCCTGCTAAGTTTGCGGCCAGCACCGCTCCCATGTTGAAGGCAGTAGCAGGTGGGAATGTAGAGTTTCCAAATGCCGGTAGCAAATGCCTCACACCTTGGTACAGGAGGCACAACTTCCATTGCGTGACTGATGCGGCTGTGGTTGTCCCGTATAGCAATGAGCCAATGAGGCGTGTGGCATATCTCAGTACTGGGCTCCGGATAAGTGACTCCTTTGCCTGAGAAGATCTATAAACCCCTGTGCCAATCGTTTCCCAGAAGTTCAACAGCTCTGAAGTCCAATAAAGACCAGATGTCCTCTCCCCTGCACTCAATCCAAATAGTCTGCAGAGGTCTGTGAAAGATACCTCATAGTATACTTTCTGCACTACGAATGCCAGAAAACCTTCCTGATGGCTATCATCGGGACGGGTGACGTATGCGGATGCTATGAACTGGCGTACCAACTCCGGATAAGTGGGTTCGTTGAGGTTGCATAGTTGGCCTAGACCCATGTTCTGGAACAGTCCTTCAATGTCTGCTTGGATTCCCAATATTGTCATCGTCTCAGGACATGCTAGTTGTGTAGCCGGAACGGCTACCTTCTTCATGTTGTTGTAGTGGGTGGTATCAGACTTATCCCACTTCTTTGGCCTTTGCTTCTCTCGCTGAGACGAACCCTCTTCTTGTGTGTTCTTCTTTGCTGACATTTTCGTGCGCTTCATTCTCTACAAAATAGAATCATTGCTCTCAACATGGTTATAATCAATTAAGAACTCAAAGCAACATGAAAATGAAAAGCGAAATCGAGTTGTGATAAAAAAAAAACCAAATTGAAAAAAATTCTCAATCCCTAAATCATCTCAAATCCTGTTCCAAACTCGTTGATCACAGACAATTGTGTTCTATTCCATGTTTAAACATCTGTTTCATGCATATTTGATCAAGGAATCAACACGGAAATAAGAAATTCACAAAACCCAAAAAATTGCTCAAGAACACGATTTCAGAATGTGGAGATTCGCGGAGTATACCTGTCTTAGGGTGAAGACGAGTGTAGGAATCAGGTAGAGCTCGAAAAATCAAGTGGAATGGAGCCCAAAATTGTTCAAATCGGATGATTATAGAGAGAGAAAGGGGGGGCGAATTATAGGGGAAATCGGAGGGGATGAGAGTTCTAAGGTTTAGATCCAGAAAAGGTCGGGTTTTGCCTTATAATTCTGTTTTCCGAACACACATCGATCGATGCGTTTTTGTTCTATAACGCATCGATCGATCACAATCTTACGGCCCGGTCCATCTTTGTAATCGATCGATTTGTTTTTGTTCAGAAACGCATCGATCGATGCGTTATTAAAAAAACATACAAGATTTTCCGAGGACATTCCGAGGAAAAATTGAGATTCTCGATCGATCGATGGGATACTCTCATCGATCGATCACAATCTTACGGCCCGGTCCATCTTTGTAATCGATCGATTTGTTTTTGTTCAAAAACGCATCGATCGATGCGTTTTTAAAAAAACATACAAGATTTTCCGAGGACATTCCGAGGAACAATTCAGATTCTCGATCGATCGATGGGATACTCTCATCGATCGATCACAATCTTACGGCCCGGTCCATCTTTGTAATCGATCGATTTGTTTTTGTTCAAAAACGCATCGATCGATGCGTTTTTTAAAAAACATACAAGATTTACCGAGGACATTCCGAGGAACAATTGAGATTCTCGATCGATCGATGGGATACTCTCATCGATCGATCACAATCTTACGGCCCGGTCCATCTTTGTAATCGATCGATTTGTTTTTGTTCAAAAACGCATCGATCGATGCGTTTATTTAAAAAAAATTACGTTTTGAAACCCCAAACACTAGTTCCTCGGAATTTCCTCGGAATATTCCGAGGATATTCCGAGGAAGAAGAGGGTTTCCTCGGAGTTCCCTCAGAATAATCCGAGGAAATTCCGAGGAAATAGGGTTTTTAAACTGAAAACAACGTTTTGCCGTTTGAATAACACCTATATAACCCTTATTAAGTGTCTTACGTTCATTATGAAGTCAAAAAATTGTTCCTTACCGTATAATTAACACTTTTCCGATTGTATGAACGAAATCTCGCAACATAAGACAAACACTTATACCTTTTAATGAACGGTAAAGGGAATACTTTCAATTAGTTTTGAAATTTTTTATTTCATGGTTTATGCTCATCTATACAAAGAATCCTCAATGGTATGCATTACAATTGTATAAGAAATGAAATACGGCAAAAAAAATTGATGTTTTGAAACCCCAAACACTAGTTCCTCGGTATTTCCTCGGAATATTCCGAGGAAATTCCGATGGATATTTTACTATCCGTCGGAATTTCCTCGGAATATTTTCATTTTACCGGGCAAATATTTCGCGAAAATTGAAATTAGAATTCCGACGGAATTCCGACGGATAATATCCGTCGGACCCTAGGTTTTATAACCACGAGCCACTCCTTCTTCCCCATTTCCTTCTTTTTCCTCTGCGCGACTCCTCTCTTTTTTCTCCGGCGATTTCCCCCTGAAATCCGACGATATCTCCGGCGATCTCCCCCTTTTCTTACACAAATCATGTAAGGACCCTATCCCACTCTCTTAGGTTCTATTTGTTAGGTTTTTGTGTAGTTTTGATAGATTTTTGTTAGGGTGATTGGTTAGGATTGTGATTTGGTTGTATAATAGGTTTAGAATTGTGATTTGGTTGAATGATTTGTTTTGTTGAATTGATTTAGAATTTTTTTATAATTTTTTTTTTCTATTTATAAAATCGATTTTTGTATATAAAATCGATTTTTGTATTTTACAAAACGATTTTTCTATATAAATTCGATTTTTTGGACTTTACAAAAAAAAAATTCTTTATAAATTCATTTTTTGGATTTTACAAAACATTTTAAATATCTATAAAACTTTTTTTGTGATTAAAAACTATTATTTGGGATTTAAAAATATTTTTAATATATATATATTATTAAAACTATTTTTTTGTAATTATTAAACTATTTTTATTTATTACAACTATTTTTTGTTTATTAGAACTATTTTTATATATTTATTAAAAATTTTAAATATATATAAATCTTTTTTTGTGATTAAATTATTTGGGAATTTTTTTAAAAAAAAAATTAATTTATATATTTTTGTATTTATTAAATATATTTTTTAAATTATCAGGTCTCATGATGATCAGACCCGGCCTCGACAGCGTCGTGGTCGTGGTGGTACGGGGAGCCAGTCTCGGGATTCCAGCCATTTTCAGGATTCCCCTTCGCCCCACAGCTCCAACCATACATCTCCCTCTGCTGCACCCGCTCCTGCTCCTCTCGCTCCCGCTGCTGCATCCGCTCCTGTTCCTCCGGGTCCTCCGGGAGTGATGCGTGTTGCGGAGTTGGTTCAACAGCCCGGTCGTGACCATCTTCCGTATCTCACTCCGTATCCACATGGACGGGGTCAAACATGGTAATTAAACATTTTTTTTTCTTTAAATTTGGATTCATTATTAACCGTTTGTTCTTTTACTAAGGTTCAACCGATCCGGGAACGGGATCAGCGCATGGATCAACCGTATGATGTACTCGGCCCTCGACAGTGGACATCCGACTTTCACTCACTTCCCAACCGACAAGCAGGTTCTGTGGTTTCGTCAGTTTGCGGTAAGTATTCTAATTTTTTACTTATATTTTTAATCTTTAATATAAATTTTCTACTAATTGTGTTTTTTTTCAGCAAGAGTTCAACTGGAATTCCGATGAGACGCTCTTTATCTATCACCACTTCGTCCATAAAGTAATGGACAACTATGGGAAGCAGATCCACGAGTGGAAGAAGAAGTGGGAAATCAATAAGGTTCGATTTAATTTATTAAACCATTTTTTAATTTATTAAACTATTTTTTAATTTATTAAATTTTTCTTTTTTTTTTATTAAAAGGTCCCAAAGTCGATGAACGACACGGTCTGGAAGGAGTTGTGTGCGCATTGGGATAAGGAAGAGACGAAAGAAACTTCTTCCACCAACTCCACCAACCGCAAGAGCGACCGTAAAGGGAAGGGCATCTACAAGCATAACTTGGGTGCTCAATCTATTGCCACTCTCGGAGATCGCATGGTAAGTTCAACCGCTTTTTTTTCAATTATTTGAGTTTCAGAATTTAAATTTATTGTGCATTTCTTCTAATTTCTAATGTTTCTTTAATTTATGTTTTTTTTCAAGGCGGAAGAAAATGATGGCGAGCCGGTTGATGATCTCGCCCTAATGAGGAGGGCGTATACCAACAAGAAGACCGGCCAGATTGATGACGGTCTTGTGAGGGACGTGGTCGACCTGGTCCAAACTCAGGTGGTAGACGAAGTGTCTCAGCTTCAAACCGAGGATGACGCTTCGACGGCTTCGACCAACTTGTCCCGGTTTCGAATCAACGAAATCGTTGAATCCGTAAGTTCTTTGTTTTTAAAAGTTCAATTCATTTATTTCTTGGTTTAAATTTCTAAATTTGGCTTTTTTCTATTCAGTCGGTTCCAAAAAAGAAGGGACGTTTGGTCGGTTTGGGTCGTCGCACCCGGTCGGTTCCCCCTTCTTCTGCACCACCGCCCTTCGTTGATCCAGAAGTACTTACGGCCCAGTTGAAGGACAAAGATGATCGTATATCTTTGTTAGAGACCCAGATGGCGGCTCAACAGGCGGGCTATGAGGCACAGAGGAGGCTGAACCAGCAAATGATGGAGATGATGCAGAGGATGTACCCGAACGAGGTGTTCCCGGACGTGCCAGACCCGTAGTTTTTTTTTTTCCACAAACTCGGAATGTTTTATTTTTATTTGTGAAACTTTGAATATTAATTAATATGATTTCAATTTTACTTTTAATTTCATATTTTCGAATTTAAATTTCAGAAATTTTATCTTTTTAAAAAAATTAATATTTTTTACATTCCGAGGAAATTAATTATATTTTTCACTTGATCGATCGATGCGTTTTTTAAAAAACGTTCGGGCTATACCGAGGGACAGGTTCCTCTGTTTATTCTGAAGAACTTTTCCCTCGGTATATTCCGAGGGACATATCCCTCGGAAAATTCCGAGGGAGCCGTCCCTCGGAAAATTCTGAGGAACTGGTCCCTCGGTATATACCGAGGGAAAAGTTCCTCGGAATTTTCCGAGGAAAATGTCCGTCGGTATACTCCTATCGATCGATGTATATATGTCCAAAAACGCATCGATCGATGAACTTCCGAGGAATTATACCGACGAAGTTCTCCTTCGGTATATTCCGAGGACATTTCCGACAAACTAGTGATTCTCGGAATTTCCTCGGAAATTTATTTCCTCAGAATTCCGACAGAAAATTCCGAGGGATTTCCGAGAAAAAAATAAATTCCGAGGAATTATTTCCGACGACGTGTTTCGTCGGTATGTCGTCGGAATAACGATATTCCGACGAAATTCCGACGATTTTTTCCCTCAGAATCCTTGATGTTTTCTTGTAGTGTTAGGGTGTAAGGTTTAGGGTTTTGGTTTTGGTTTAGGATTTAAGGTTTAGAGTTTAGAATTTAAGATTTAGGTTTTACGATTTAGCTAGCGGCGTCATCATTGTTAAAATTGGCGTTATTCTTTTTTTATAATTATTTTTAAATAAATTTAATATTATCTATTTGGCATTTTGATTGGTGGTAGAATGAGAGATGAATTCTAGGGTGAACGTGAGTTTTTTTTTTTTTTTTGATTATACACAGTTTCCCCAACGGCTTCCTAGGCCCAAGGGACTAATCTGTGTCGCTGCGGCCCGAATGTGAAATCCGCAGTGGCCGGGAATCGAATCCAGGTGGCGGTACTCACAGCTGTGAGCCTTTTACCACCAGAGCTAGACGCCCTGTTTGTGAACGTGAGTTTTGTTCTTATAAATGGAGGTTTGATGTTAAAGTCGAGCTCGCTATATAATAGATAGCTTTGTAATAAGAATCGAGGTCGGTAAGTTATCTCTCTAAAATCTCTCTCAAAGTTCTCGGGAAAAAAATCTCTCCTGCTCGGTCAACAGAGCTATTCTTTTATAGCCGTGGAGTAGACCGGATGAGACAAAAGACATCTCGTCGCCCTTGTTGTGGAGGTCACATATTCGATCTTGTAAGGTGAGATCACGACACTGATGCAACTACGTCTTTATAACATGGAAATTACGTACAAGAGAAGAAAAACAAAACAGAAAATGATTCAGTCAAGTTGACAAATTCATAATCAGGACCAGGTCTTGTATGGAACCACGGTCTTAATAGACTTTTATCTTGAACCAAATAAAATGTGAAATTCTAGAAAGCTCATATATGCCCTTTCAAGGAAATTAAACGCAAGACCTTTCAAAGATATAATCTCCGGCTTCGTGACTGAAAGAGGTACTTGGACCAATAGGCGGAGCGCAGAGTGTCGAACCAAAGCTTAACGTGTAGCAGAGCAAATGACAGAGAGATGATGAAAGCAAGGCAGATGAGGAGAGTTAGGTTCCATGCAAAACTCCAGTCTGGGATCAAGAACAATGTAGCACTGAAGGATATGACCATACTGTTTATGGAGACAAATAACGCTAACAGACCTAACATCAGTCTCGAGGGTAGCGATACCAGAAAATCATCTTCAGCGTACCTTGAAGTGAGGATGGAGAGGAAAATCACTATGGAAATTGATGAAGAAAAAAGAGCAACTGCATCTGACAGTAGGAAAACATTGAACCACACCTTATTCTTTAAGATGGGGAACCCGGTTGTGTCATTAATCCCGCCTGGTACTGTAAAAGGCGCAGCAAAAACCACAGTGGCTATCAAAGTTGAGACGAGCATGCATGAGGTTGCAGTATCTTTCATCCATTTCTCTCCTTCTTTTCGCAGTTCTTTGTGTTTCTCTGTAAAGAGATCTTGTGCCACTTCTCCTTTGCTGTTTTTGGCCTTGATATATGAATGAGGGACAATTTTTTTCACAGCCTACAATGCAAAAGAGAAGAAACCTAGTTTTGTAAGATACATTAAACCAAAACTTGAGAGATTCTGTATGTTCTTTTATTATTATCTTTTTTGAAACATGAGATTCTGTATATTAATATTACCTTGAACCAAAGAAGTTCTCTTTGCATTTGAAGTGCTGCCCCGGACACTATCTGCAAACGACCAGGAGGAGGCAAGCTAGCTACGAGGTGCAACATATTGTTTCTAGTTGAAACCTCCTTATATGCCGCTATCAAATCCTTGATGGAACCGAGTTCGTAAATGATATTAAAGATGCTTTCATGACGGTTTAATGCAGCAATGTGAAACAGGCTCTGGTTCTTCTCGTCTACTTTCCATAGAAGATCAGGATATGCACGGATTAGAATCACTAGAAACTCAACGTTCCCTGATGATGCAGCATCGAAGAGTAACCTCGTTGGTGTCCTAAGTAATTCTGAGACTTTCGGCTCAGGCAGCTTCACAACCAATTTCCACATACTATCAACCAGTTGATGAGCTAAACCCATCATTTTATCCTCAAAGTAGAGACCTTCAAAAACTAGATAAATGAAATGTGAGCAGTTCAAGCCTGTGTGATATTTCCTGTACTAAATGTGTTTATATCGGCAGGGGTATTACAAATTTATGTACTTACTGGAGTTTGCTAGTCTCTTAAAGATATTGAGTTGTCTCTCACGGCCAATTGCTGTAGGTTTCCGTGCCATTAAGTGCAAAGCAATCTCTCTACTACTATTTTGCGAAGTGGCTAACGACTGCTTCCACTCAAACATCCTCAGAGCAACATCTGTTTAAGAGAAATCACACATGTATCATATATCTGACAGGACAGTAAAAGGGGTTTAGAAGTCTTGAACAAAGTATCTTCAAATGATACTATAGCCTAATACTGCATGATTGATGATACGAACAGAGGTTGTTTAACAAAAAGACAAGATAAAATAAAATAAATCAACAAAATGAGAAAAAAAAAGAAAAAGAAAAAAATAGTTACCATAGATATCAGCTCCTATGATGGCATGAAAGAGATCAACAAGCTCGGAATCACCTAGTCTTTCAAAGTCTGTCTTGTCATAAAGGTACAAAACCATCTTCCTATGTCCAAACAAAGCAGCCATGTAAAGTGGTGTCACTTTTCCATTGCCTCGAATCATTGGAAGATCTTCATTTTTATCGACCATCATTTCAGCAATTTTCTTAGTTCCCGAGGCAGCTGCGAAACAAATCGCTGTGTTGTCATCTTTGTTCTTCAGGGCCAAATCACTTTTACTCATTTTTGTAAGAAGATGTTTCACAAATGTCTTGTGCTTTGTAGCAGCAGCAATGTGAAGAGTCGTCTCCTGATTACGAGTAACTGCTGCTCGTACAATATGGTTGTTCCGATCAATTATTACTTCGGCATCTTTCCATTTACCTTTCAGAGCAGCTTGATACAGAGGAACACAGAGATTCAGATATTCCTCTCTTCCAGGGGTGAAAATTTGACTGGGTGATGATGTGTTTGGTAGTGCAATATCCACTCTCACAGCTTCCTGAATGTTCGTCGTTTTAGGTTCAGCTGAGTCAACTGGACCTGGTCCTTCAATTTCTTGAGAAGGATCGCTTCTTTCCAAATTGTTCATCTCTAATGGCCGAACTCAGTAAGGATCTCCAAGTGTTCTGGTAGGACCCAAAAAAAAGAAGTCAAGAAACTCACCAATCAAAAATCAAAAGTCTCGAATTAGCCAAGTTATAGAACATAGAATTCTTCAGCTCTCCAAATTAATTGAGTGTGACAAGCTAAAGATTAAATGTTTAATACTCACTGGCTACCTACCTTCAGAAACCGTCTCAGGCTATCTCCTCCATGGTTGCTAAATAAACAATTAAGTCAATAATGACGGAGTGGGACGCTCGTTACATATATTGACACTTTACAAAATTAATAATCGTACACTATTAAGGAATTATTCCATTCCGCAACCTGGCGCCATGCAAGCTGGCCTTTTCTTTGAGAATTTCTAAGAAAGATAATATAATATGCTCCAGAAAGAGTACGATGGAATATAAAACCAGAAAGTAATAAGGCGGGAAGAAAGTCAATGGTTCTGGTCTACTAGAAAATAATGCAACAAGAAAGTCAATGGTTCTGGTAACCACTTATCATGGAGAGGAACACGGTACACACACTTCATCAAATCGCGTCTCGACCGTGCCATGGTTAACTGCTCTTGGTCGGAACTCTACCCTATGGGCCGTAGTTGGTACCTTCGCTTTGAAGGATTCGACCATAGACCACTAGTCACATATTTCAACGCGTCAGGGCCAAGGAAGCGAGGTCTGTTCAGATTCAACAGAACCCTTACTGACAACGAAGAAGTTACGGACCTGATAGGCACTACGTGGAACAAATCCCCATTAGCTACAGTCATTCAAAAGCTGAACTCATGCCGTAGAAGGATCATCCAATGGACGAAAGAGCGCAATCTCAAAGCTAACCAAGTAGTGACTGAAACAAGAGTGGCACTAGATAAGGCACTCTCCGCAGCAGTTCCTGACCTCCCTCTCATAGAGGAGTTGGTCAAAACTCTTACAGCAGGATATAAGGAAGAATAAGAATTCTGGCTCCAGAGAAGCAGAATCCAATGGCTGAAAAACGATGATAGAAATACCGGGTTTTTCCATGCAGCTACAAGGACGAGAAGACTCCAGAACTCGCTTGCGGTTATTGAGGACTCTCAGGGAAAAGAGTTTTATGAAGAAACGTATATTGTCTCGGTCATTTCCAACTACTATTAAGACATGTTCTCCACCAAGACAGTGGGCGACTTCTCAATAATCCACAACCTCCTCCCGGGAAAGTCACAACCGAGATGAATGAGCAGCTGACGAGAATGCCAAGTACACAAGAGATCAAGGAAGCTACCTTCTCTATTCATAGAGGAAAGGCGCCGGGACCGGACGGATTCTCATCAAAGTTCTACCAGGCCTATTGGCATATTGTGGGAGAAGATGTCACAAGGGATGTCCTGCGCTTCTTTGAAACCGGCATCCTCGAGCCACAACAGAATGAAACCCACATCCGCCTTATCCCAAAGGGTTCAAGTCCGAGACAGGTTGCGGACTACAGACCGATTACGCTATGCAATACACATAATAAGATCATTGCTAAAGTCCTCACTAGGCGACTCAAACTCTTCCTACCGCAGATCATTTCCAAATCCCAATCAGCTTTCGTCTCGGGTCTTGCGATTGCCGATAATGTGCTGATCACCCATGAGACGCTCCACTTTCTATGGACATCTGAGGCAATGAAATTTTGTTCCATGGCGGTAAAGACGGACATGAGCAAAGCCTATGACCGGATCGAGTGGAATTTCCTCCAAATGGTCCTCTCTAAACTGGGCTTTGACCCACGATGGATCTTGTGGGTAAGGGCTTGTGTTGAATCTGTGTCATACACGTTCCTCATCAACGGATCACCTCAGGGGTCAGTCAAACCATCTCGTGGCATACGACAGGGCGACCCCCTATCACCCTACCTCTTCATACTTTGCACAAAAGTTCTCTCAGCCCTCTGCAACCAAGCGCAAGAGAAGGGTACACTTACAGGCATCAAGGTGGCTAGAGGCTGTCCGTCCATCCACCACCTACTCTTTGCAGACGACACTATGTTCTTCTGTAGGTCTAGTGTGACGGGGGTACTGAAACTGAAAGAGATCCTCAATACTTATGAAGCTGTCTCCGGCCAGCAAATAAACCTTCAGAAATCTATAACCTTCTCAGCCAAGACCCCACAAGAAGTCAAAACAAGAACCAAAGCAACCTTGGGGATAGCGATAGAAGGAGGTATAGATAAATACCTTGGCTTACCCGAGCTGTTCGGAAGAAAGAAGCGAGATATATTTGCATCGATCCTGGACCGGATTAGACAAAAGATCAACAGCTGGACTACATGTTTCCTATCTGGGGCAAGAAAACAAGTCCTCTTGAAGTCTGTTCTCGCGGCCATGCAAAATTACGCCATGTCTTGCTTTAAGCTTCCAGCATCTCTCTGCAAACAAATCCAGTCCCTCCTCACCCGCTTTTGATGGGACGCGATCCCAGAAAAGAAGAAAATGTGCTGGGTGGCTTGGTCCACACTCACGAAACCGAAATATGCTGGAGGCCTTGGGTTTAGAGATGTAAAGAAGTTTAATGGTGCCCTATTGGCAAAGATAGGGTGGCGCCTGATTAATGATCCTACTTCACTGGTGGCTCAAGTTTTACTTGGAAAATATGCAAAGAACTCCTCTTTCTTAGTGTGTACTGCTCCAGCAGCGGCGTCACATGGATGGAGAAGCATTCTCGCCGGCCGCGAACTACTAAAGAAAGGACTCGGATGGGTGGTGGGTAATGGATAGAGTATCAAGGTGTGGAGTGATCCATGGCTGTCTTGCTCGAGACCAGTTACACCTATCGGGCCACCACCACACTCGGACGTCTCCCTCAGAGTTAGCAGATTCCTCTGCCCCATCTCTAATACCTGGAAGATGGAGGATATCAGGAAACATCTTCCTCAGTATGAAGGTCAAATCCTTAAGATCATCACTAGTGCAACACATGTGGAAGATAAACTAGTGTGGCTTCCGGAGATGAATGGGGAGTACTCAACAAAGACGGGGTACGGTGTTGCGTGCGCATCAGAGGCCACGACAACGACACTGCCCCAACCCTTTGACTGGCTCAAGCATGTATGGAATGTTCAGACTGCCCCAAAAATTAAAGACTTCCTTTGGAAAGTCATCAACAAGGCGATACCTGTCAGATCCAACCTAGAGTCTCGAGGCGTCCTCCCCTTCCCCTGTAAGAGATGCGGGGACTATGAGGATGACCTCCATGTCTTCAGAACCTGTCCTTTTGCTAAAACGGTCTGGGACTCTGCTCCCATTGCTTGCATACCAGGATGTAACTCCCCCTCGCTTGCTACCATACTCATTGATGGTCGCAAGATGATAACTCTGCCCCCTGTGGGTCTCTCGGTGCCATTGTGGCCATGGATAATGTGGAATTTGTGGAAATCCCGTAATAAATTGTGTTTTGATGACAGATCATTCTCAGAAATGGATGTGATCCTCAAGTCAATCCGAGATGCGAAGGAGTGGCAAGCAGCCCAAACGGTGGAGGTCGGCTCTCGACAGCAACACATGCCCGCTCCACCAGCAACACGAGCTCCTCGTCAAATCTCGGGACCATCCTGTTGGGTAGATGCTGCGTGGATCCCAGTCACCGAAACTTGCGGAATAGGAGGCATCTTCAAAGGAAACATCTCACCGCCGCTACCAATCATCAGCTTCACCCAAGGTTCTATCTCCTCAGCTTTAATGGCAGAAGCCATAGCTGTTCGTTCGGCAGTCATGAGAGCTGCATCGTCAAACATTAAATCACTCACGGTTCTGTCCGACTCCAAAGTCCTCATCTCACTGGTGAATGCTAAAGAATCAAGGCCAGCTCTATTTGGGATTTTGTTTGATATCTTTCATTTCAGTTCTGTTTTTGAGACTATCTCTTTTGTGTTTGTTCCTCGCCTTGAAAACTTTGAGGCTGACTCTGTGGCTAAGTCAGTTCTGGCTCTAGCAAACAATATCTCTCTTTCGGGGGTGTAGACGGTTTTTAGATTAATGAATTAGTTGTTTGACCAAAAAAAAACTAGTCTAAAGCAAATTAAATCCCATTTGAACTCAAAACATAAAGGCAACCCCTTTTTTTAGTAAAAAAGAAAAGAAAAGTTGGCCTTATGTTTCCAACCTTATCGGCAAAACTATCAAAGTTTCTAAGAAAAAACAAAAAATAATATTTGTAAAGAAAGTTATATTTCAGTTTTCCCTCATAATTAAAGCCAATAAAAACATAACAACTGTAAAACACAATATCTGAAAACCTCTTTGCAGAGAACTCCCTCTTGTTCTCTTACATAATTTTTGAATATTTTTATTTTTTTAATAATACATACTCTCTTTAGATATTATTGTTGGACTTGTTCTAACATCCAAGAAAAACCGGATACCCAAAAAAATTACAGTTGTTTGTCCAAAAGATCATATATTCAGATGCAAACTTGTAGGCTATGCAAATTAAGTAATAAACTAAAGGAATTGTCTAGTAACAACTTTTATTTCATTAATCTTCCAATTTGGAACAAAACACTATGTACTTACCAGGAATATAAACACCTGCAATATCAGCCTTTTCCCACAAATTAATTCTGATGTGCAAAGCTATATAACTAATAAACAAAAATTACAATGACAAACTGCAAAAACCTTTTATTCTTCTTCTTATTCGAACAACTAATGATTCAAATGTCATTGTTGCCCATCTGAATCATGCTCTTTTAAGGCAGTCGAAGTGAGTGAGAGGACACGGGAGTTGGTTGGATAGTGAGGTATGATAACGGGTCTCAGGCCATGTTTATCCCTAAGAAATCCATTTGGGTTTCTTAGGTTTTTTTTTTCTAAAAAAAAAAAAATTAAAAATTAAACCAATCGCGGGTCGCCACGAGTCAGTGGAACCCGTGAACAGACTCACTAAAATCGGTTCTTAATTAGTAGTTTTTGTAATCGATCCTTAAAAGTTTTGTGGGGACCCACGCAATAAGAATCTCACTAAGGACTCTGGATAATCATGCTTTTAGAGTAGCTCCAACAGCAGCAGGTTTAGCTAGGAGGAATTCTTATTTTTTTTAATAAATGCAAAATAGTTAAAAATAAGAAAGAACAATATAAAGTTCTTAACAAAAGGGTTTTAAGAACCGGTTGACGATGAAAAAGCACAGATGTCACTCTAGGAATGTTTTATTTGTTTGACAAAATCTAAACATAAATGAAATAATTATAATAATAATATATATATATATATATATTTAAGAAACTTGTATGGGTTCAAACCGATAATGGTGTTCTTATATTGCTTCAGGTATGGGAAAGGTTTCAGGGGCTACATCAATTTCAGAAGCAGAAGGGATGGGTTTCTTATATGTTCTCCAACAGACTTGGACCATGGAATGGCGCCATGTTTGGTTACAAGAATCTTAAACAACTCAGAAAAAAGTATCGATCTTGGGAACAATCTGTTTGATATAAAATACTGGAGGTCTCTACTTCCTGACCTATATATCACTCGAGAGAAAATATCAGGTACTAGATATTTTATTGAAGAAATGTCTACTCTTTTTATTTTATGTATTTGATGTTCCGCAGGCTTAGCTAATTGGCTATTTGTACTCCTTTTTTTATAGTGTAAATTATATATTCAGTTGATAAAAAAACCTTAGGGTTTGAATGGTAACCAAGGGAACGAAA
Source organism: Brassica napus (assembly GCF_020379485.1). Lineage (NCBI taxonomy): Eukaryota > Viridiplantae > Streptophyta > Magnoliopsida > Brassicales > Brassicaceae > Brassica > Brassica napus. The sequence goes on from NC_063452.1 coordinate 21,188,854, forward strand.
AGGAACACTACATTCCTTAACGTTTCTCAAAAATGTTACCATTCATGAGGAATATTTTTTCCTCTTCATTCCTCATCATTCCCTTTTTTGTAGAGAATTATAATGCAAATTTGTTCCTTGTTAATTTTGATAAGGAACTCTCATTCCTCATCATTCCCAAATTTTTATTCCTATTCATTCTTTTCCTATTCATTCCTAATGTTCTTCGATGGTTACCAGTCACACCCTTAGTTTAATTTTATTAAAAAAGGAAATTGGCATCAATAAGACAATAACCATAAAAAACTATAATTAGAGAATTAATTATAACAATATAATGACTAGATAATGTGTATATTCTGTATTAATTATTTTTTACTCTTCATACTACACACACCACAAATTTTTCTTCTCTCTCTTTCTATTTACAATTTTTTTTGCTCCATCTCTGATTAATCCATTTCTTGGTTTGCCTTAATCATGACCTCCATCTGTAACATCATCACCACCACCGTTATCGATTTTTTCATTCGTCGCCTCCATCTTACTTCCACCACCGCTGTTACCGATTGTTTCATTCGTCACCACCATCTTGCTTCCACCATTGTTGCCATCTTCTTTTTTCCACCACCATCGCTACAATTTTCTTTCCACTACCACCACCGCTCGTCATCTCTTTACCTTCTCCCACCTTTTTTTTCCTTATCTTCCATCATATGTGGTGGTTTCTCCTTCTCTTCAACTCCAGCAACTCAACCATCTTATCTACTAATCATATCTCTTGTTCCGTCCTATGATTCTTTTTCTCCTACAATGTAATATCTGTTTTGTTCTATTCTATTAACCGAATGTACAATAATAATAAGATTTTTTTTTTTTTGATGAAATTTCAAATTTATTCATCTTTTATGGGAACTAACATTTACAAAGAATAAGAGTTTTAATAACTACTTTGCTAAACAATGTTTGACTAAGTATAAACTAAAATAAGGTAAAAAAGATAGAAGAGCTGCATGACTACATAGTGTGAGTGAACCACCGTCGCATAAGCCCCTCAAGCTTATGCCATGCTTTGTACTTAAGCGATGAAATGCGATTCCTTATCACTTTGTCTACTGTCTTGCCCATAGCTTCTGCTGTCATCCAACTAGTGTGGTGCCTCCGCGCATTCCGTTCCCTCCAGATATGATAAATAGTTGTTTGAAACAACATTTTGATAAGAATAGTATCCATTGACCCATCTCGGAGCCCCTCCATGTGGTCTAGTGTGAGCTGCCAGTCCGGATCAGTATGAGAACCCATGATGCGATTTGCCAGTCCATGCCAAACCGTATAAGAGTATGGGCATGCAAAGAACAAATGGTCCCTTGTCTCATCAACCTCGCCACACAACGTACAACCCTGTATCATCCCCCAAGACCGCATCCTATCACCAGTGGATAACCTATTCTTTACAGCAAGCCAAGTAATGAACGAGTACCGGGGCACCCCTTGCGTGAACCAAACAACCTTACTCCATCCCACTGACCCCTTTTTCACTCGAATTTGGTCCCACGTCTTCTTGGAAGAGAAGTTCTCATGATACTCATCATCTCCAGCTTTCCATAAGACCACATCTCGTCCATACTGAGCATCAGGGACTGGTTCAGCTATGATGGCAACATGAAGCTCATGATAGTGTCGACTCCGCTCTCCTCGTAGTGCCCATTCATTCTGTTTAACCGCTTCGCTAACAGTAGCTCGCCGAGGTAGACCAATGTAGGTGGTACCAGCAGCACCCGTGATATCAATCAAGCGTCCCTTATCTAGCCAATTATCAAACCAGAAGTAAGTTGATTTACCATCCTTGACCTCAAACTTGAGAAAATTATAGGCAGTATCTCGAAGCTTGAGGAGTTTCCTCCACATCCAAGACCCTTTCTGTGTATCCCTTACATCCCAGAAGGAACTACCCTTGAGCAAATAAAATTTGATCCAACAAACCCACAGTGACGTATGCTCTGTAAAAAGTCTCCAAATAAGCTTAAGCGCAAATACCATAGAAGAATCTCTTAGTCGTCTTACACCCAAACCACCCTCTTCTTTGGGATAACATAGTTCTGCCCAGCTAACCTTTGCCTTATGTGTTTGGTTGGGAGATCCAGACCAAAGAAAAGCGCAGCACATACTTTCAATAGTATCGAGGCACTTGGCTGGCATAATGAATGCTGAACCCCGAATAATAAGATTTTACGGTAAGGAAAATGTATTACATTTTGTTGTTGTACTATTTCCATGAATCAACTGATTTATATTAATTTGATCAAGACAACGCTTTTACAAACAAAAACATATCACTACTATATTATTGAAAATCGACAATGGCCATGAATGTGTTAAACACCGTCAACCAATAATACAAAGACTATAGCATTTAAATAAACAATGTGGTATAATATATGATATGGTATTAATTATTAGAACTGGAAATAAATAAATAAACAATATCACTAACTCCTCCGCAAATCATATGTTAGTATGATTGTTATCCTTCAACTCTGAAGAAAATAAACAATTCAAATTGAAATGTAATATTTTGTTTCGTTATATTTCATTTGAGAATAAAGAATAGAAATAAAACTTTACAATTTCTCTCTCTCATTTTATTATTCTTCACAATGTTTTATTACTGTGAATGGTTATTTAATACTATCTATTTAATACATATAATATTTTATAGTATATCATATTGCATTGTCAAACGGCCACATGCGGAAAACGAAAAACTTGTCTATTTTTATACCAAATTGTCATATTCAGCTATGCATGATTATATTCTTATTTTTCTTCTATAATGTACACTTCACTAATTCACCCTAAAAATAGTTTTGTTATGAGTTTGTATTTTGAATGATAAGTTTCTTTAGAGTCATTGGCATGGAAATTACATAATACTCCTTCCGTATCACTTTAAGTGATGTTTAGGGATTTTAATTTTGTTTCATATTATGTGATGTTTTCGTTATTCTAGATAAAATATAATGTCATTAAAAAGTTGTGACCAATTATAAAATATTGTATTTTTTTCTTATTAGTTAAACTAATTTTATTTAATGTTACTTTTATGTAACCAAAATAAACTACATAAAATTTTGTATTTTCTTAATCTTTATGTAAAAACCTTAAATACCAACTAAAATGATAGGGAGTAATTTGTAGAATTGGAAGAATAGGCAAATAGTGTTAAAGCCGGTTCCAATAACAGTATAGAATTACATTATTGTCCCTATCGCTTAAACAAATCTAGGAGTGAGAGGTTTACGAGGTGACATAGTGTAATGACGATTTTATTCAAATTATTCCACCATCTTTACGAGATCCATCCGACATAATCTCACTAAATAATAATCCATATTTCAACATCTTTTCACTCAATAATAATCCATGGACATTTGCCTCGTCACGCAACGATAACATGATAATTAGCCAGTTAACATAAAAAAAATTCTTATGCAATATACTATTTAACCAGAATAACTGTGTTTAATAAATAAAATTAGTGAAAATTGTAGATGTTACCACATAAGCCTAATATAATACGTTAGAAAGACATTTTTATAATATTTGTTAATTATTGATATGAGTGTTAAATAATATATTTTACTTATCTCAATCATTTATAAGTTAATATCATTATTCATTGATTATTAGATGGTATTTAATTTTATATTTACCGGCTATTTGATCAGTTGTTATTTTGCATCTAAAAAAAATTAAAGTATAGTTATGTATGATTACATCACTGACTAAACAACTTACATATGGTGTATGAATTGCTAGATGTAAAATTTATATTGTCGGCTAAACATAAAATTAACTCTCTGAAAAATTGCAACACAAGATAAAAATTTGATGGTAAAAATTATGTACTCGGCTAAACATAAAATTAACCCTCTAACAAATTATAACACATGCTAAAAATTTACATGTTTAGCTAAACATAAAATTTACTTTCTAACAAATCGTAATGCATGATAAAGATTTATGTGTTCGGTTAAATATAAAATTAACTCTCTAACAAATCACGACACATATGACAAAAATTTACATATTCGGCTAAACATAAAATTAACTCTCTAAAAAATCGTAACACATGATAAAATATGATGTCCAGCTAAACATAAAATTAACTCTCCAAAAAATTGCTAACACATGTGATAAGAACGGTTATTTAGCCTGAGATAACTTTATAAGTATAACTAATCAATGTTTTGTACATGCTACAAACGATAGATGGTTTTTGCATCTGTAGTTATATCACTGTTTATGTAATTGCACCCCATGAAAAAGCTGGTCTGCTGTACTTCTCTTTTACTCCACTCTAGTAAGAAAAATTATGTTTATAAAGAGAAAAAGGAACAAGTTAATCTTATGAAGTTGTACAATAATAATTTTTACAACCCAAGGCATTACCAAATATTCTTTGATTCACCCCTCTACTAACAAAGTTTGCAAATAAAACATGTGGAAGATGAGTTTTATGCAAAACTATACTAAAGCTGGGATAAAGATCTTGAGAACTTTTTTTTTTTTTGGCAGAAGTTTCATAAGAAGTTGAAAAGAAGCTCTCTAAAGCATTAACGAACGAGCTAAAACAAGACACTGCAAACAAAGAAAACCTAAGCAAAAAATGAAAACCTGAGTTAAATTTACTAGGAGACTGATGATGAAAGGGAAGCACATCAGCAGCTACGAAAACTAAAAAATTTAATAACCACTTGAAAGAAAATATAATAAACAACTCTGTAGAGGATAAACCCAAAAACCTTATCAGTAAAGTAAAAACAAAATCAAAACGAGAAAAATGATTTACCTTTTAGAAGAAAAATGAGAAATGAACATTTTTTTTAGATCTGACTCAGCCTTCTTTATTGTTTCGGCTTTTAAGAGCATCTCCAAAAGACATATTATAACTTCAAATAAGAAGTTTTTTGCTCTCTAAAAAGAAACTTCAAAACTTCAAATTTAAAGTTTTCTATTTTTATTTGCATTTTGGTCCCTACAATCACACATCACCTTTACTATTCATAAATATTTTCTCGTTTATTGTTTTAATCCTTAAAAAAATTATATCTCATAAATATTTTAAATTTTGTTTACAGATTTTAAATTTTACACATAAAATTAAATGAAACTTTAAATTAAAATTTAAAATATTTTAAGCTAGATTTAGATAATAATAATATACAAAACAAAACTTAATAAAAAGATTTTAAAAAATTATATGAATACATAAATATTACACAAATTTAAATATTACAACAATAAATATTGTCCAATTTTTTTTTTGTGTAACTGAAGATGGTTGTTGTTGTTGTTTTGGATGTCTTTTTCGTACAATTCTTTCTTGTTCGTATCGAATATATTCACGAATATTAATATAATCGAAAAGAAATTAGTCTTTTAACAATATTCCATGTTTCTCTTTTATTTGTTGTTCCGATCTAATGTATTTACAAGTATCAATAATACATAATTTCAACAACTTTTAGTTCGTAATCTGCAATGTAAAACTGAGGAGAACCATTTTTACTTCGAAATGCACTAATAGATCATATATGCATTACGAAAATTATTTTATGAAATAATATGGTATTTTGTTTTAATTTTAATATTAATAAAGTTATTTTTATTTAAATTTTTATATTTTAATAAAATATTTTATTAATTAATATTGTTGTAATTTTTATTTATATTTTTTTATTTTAATAAAATATTTTATTAAATAATATTGTTGTAATAAGGTTATATATGTGCTAGTTATTTACAAAAGTTTTATGAATTTAAATTAGTTATGACAAATATAAAGATAATATTATAAAATATAAATAGTTTTGAATTTAAAATTTTGATTTTGGAGAAAAAGAGAGGTTTGGAAACTTCAAAATAGTTCTTTTTGGAGAAGGTCTGAGAAAACATATAAGAAGAAAAAGGAAAAGGAGTTTAATTTTATTTTCCAAGGAAAATGCAATAAATGGAAACCCTTTGATCCAATTAAGATCATATATCACTTTACTTCTACTATGTATCGATTTCTGGGTATTTTCATTTAAAAATAAAGGGAAAACACAAATTCCTGGGTGTGGACACACCGGTCTTCTCGCCGGATTTGGTCACCGGATTTGGTTAGAACGTCGAAGTGCTCCTCCGCCATAGCTCTATCTCAAATAGATCGGAACGTCTCCTCTTCCTTTTTCGAAACTCTCTGTCTGTAATCTCTCCGGGTTGATTTTGGGATTTGAAAATGAAGAATTAAAAATTTGATGGAAAAAGTACAGAGGAGTTTTTGAGTATAGAAGAAAGAGAAGGAGAAGGCTTATTCTAGGTTCGCTTAGGTTGGTATAGGGGCAGAACAGTCATTAAGAAAAATGTACATTGGAACTTCCAGATTTGCAAATTAGTGTGTGTATATACCGAGTGCAGATTTTTTTTCTTTATCACGTTTGGTTCAAATGCCCAACCAAACATGTTAACGTTCTAGTTTCAAGTGAGGCTTGATGGGCCTTTGAAGAAATGATTAATGAAGTTGTAGAAAATAAACAAGTCTTAAGGGCCCATTAGGCTGAACCCTCTACAGCGAGAGCGCATATTCTGTGCATTTAGGGTTCCTCCTATATAAATCTCTGTCTTCTCTTCATTGCGTCTAGATATTGCCGACGAGTGAACTGGTAACAAAGATCTGACAATGGAACAAACTTTCATCATGATCAAGCCCGACGGCGTCCAGAGGGGTCTGGTACGTTTCTATTAATCTTCTTCATTGTTTCTGCTATGTAACTTGAGAAACTTGTTTTGTCTTCTGACAACAGTTGTCGTCAAATCTTTGACTTTTCTCACAAGTTTACTGATTATGTCTGCTCCTTCTTCAGGTCGGTGAAATCATCTGCAGATTCGAAAAGAAGGGTTTCACTTTGAAAGGTAAAATAGCTTAAGCTAATGTAACTTTCTATAGCTCTGTATAGTAATGGAATAGATCCTTTTTATCTGGCTTTGTTTTGTATTTGAGGACATAGAGCGGCTGAATGTAATGAATTGATGATAGTTGGTTTATTTGATTCTATGCTTAGGTCTGAAGCTGATCACTGTGGACCGTCCTTTTGCTGAGAAACACTACCAAGACTTGTCTGCCAAGCCTTTCTTCAGTAGCCTTGTTGATTACATAATCTCTGGTCCAGTCGTTGCTATGATCTGGGAGGGGAAGAACGTTGTTTTGACAGGAAGGAAGATCATTGGAGCAACTAACCCTGCGGCTTCTGAACCAGGAACCATCCGTGGGGATTTTGCTATTGACATTGGCAGGAACGTGATCCATGGGAGCGACTCAGTGGAGAGTGCTAACAAGGAAGCTGCTTTGTGGTTCCCTGACGGACCTGTGAACTGGCAGAGCAGCCTTCATTCTTGGATCTACGAATGATTCTGACGCGTGTGGTTGTTTGTTACCCTTTTTATCCTTTGGTTATGAATCGAAACATGTCTCTCCGTTTGTTACCTTTTTTTGCTTGTCTTCTTCCGTTTGCTTGTCTCCAAGAAAGCCTATCGATTTTCGTTGTCAGTTGTATCACCGATATCTGAGTTGACATCTTTTATTTTGCACTAGGTGTAGTTGGAACATAAGTTACTCTGTTTTAGGTGAATGTCATTTACCAACCAACAACAAATTATATTTATCAATATTTGTAACCTGTAACCTATAAGTAGCCTGATCTGCCCTTTGAACAAAAAAAATAGCTTGATATGCCCGTCAGAATTATGGGGAGCCTTCTGGTATGTATCTTTTTTTTGGTGCAATCTGGTATTCATCTTGTTGTAAAACTACGACAGCTATCAGAGTAGGTTCGTAAGTTCAATCATGGAAGGAGGTTAAGAAACCTTTATAAGATATCTCTCCAAGAGAGGAAAAACTTGCTGAAGTAAAACGCAATCATTTGGCGGCGATAACCCAAGGACTGGTTACATATGTTGTCCATTTCCTCAGTCTGATTTGCCTTCTTACAGTAGTTCTTGCTGAGGTCGTGTTTCCACTAGTTCTAACCAAGCTGCGGAAAGCGAGTGGTGAATGGTAAACAATAGATATAGGATATGATTGTCTATCTTGCATTTGCTTTTACGTTTCTTTGTTATAATTAATGACACTATAACAAACGTAAACGCAAAGAATCAGAGACGATTTTTTTTTTCTTTTTTGCATTTAGATATTTTTTTGGAATCCTCTTTTCAGTCAAAAGGATAAATGTTTTGAAATTTTTTTTAGGTCAATTCGAAAAACATTAGTTTCATAATAAAAGGGTAGAGAGAAATAGGAAGAAGGAGAAGAGAGGGAGTCAAATTATTAGTTGGTGAAATATAGTTTTTTTTTTTGGTTATAGGTTCAAATTTTCCTTTTTTTAGAAGATATTTTTTGATGTATTTTAAATTTCCAAAATATAATTGAGTTTAAATTACTATAGTTTTTTGGAACAATTAAATTACTTTTTTTTTAACCAGGAACAAATAAATTAATATAGTTTAAATTTGTCAAATAATGTTATTCACAAAAAAATTTATATATAATAAAAATTAATGCACTTTTAATATATGGTATAAAATGAAAACAATTTTAAAAATAAAACACAGAAATTAAGTACCATTCTGTTAGTATTAATTTGATAACAACTGGCTCATTACACAGAAATCACTTAAAGACGTGGAGTGTAGACCCTGCCAGCAGTGATTGGTTTCACGGTATACCAACATTTATGATATTTTATTGCTAATGAGCTGGAAATTACAAAAAGGAATTATAATCGAAAAAAAATATATTTGATGTATTATTTTCAGGTGCACATAAGTTCCCAAAGTCTTCGTGTACTATATTTATTAGTTTTGTTTTCCGTTTAATTCAGAAGCAATTCCAAAACACAATTAACATCGTCTCATTTCCTTGACCAACGCTCAATGGTGGATCCAGCACGACCACGACCACCTCAAGTGTTTGTCAATTCAGGCGCAACCGAGTTGCCTGATGATTTCATCAAACATCTCGTGTCGGGCTTGACCGATCTAGGGATACTCAACATTTTCATGGACAGAGACGACTGGTGGGGAAGAGACCTAGACCGTCTATTTACCTGCATCGAGGAGTCAACAATCGCGCTCGTTATCTTCTCACCGTGTTATCCAGAGACAGAATGGTGCTTGGACGAGCTTGTTAAAATGAAGGAACGAGTAAAGAACAACAAACTCTTGGTAATTCCTATCTTCTTTAACGTGAGCAAGAACGACGTGAGAAACTTCGAGGGAGAGTTTGGAGATCGATTCATGGAGCTGAGAAAAAGATACACGAAATACAAATACGATCCTTTTAGGGTTCAAAGATGGGAAACGTCGGTGATGACTATTTCAAAACTGGAGCCCAGTTTGGCGTGGGAAACACAAAGGTATACAACTAATCTATAATTAACCATCGTTTCTTTGCTGGAAAACCGACACAATGAATCATCAGTTATAATGCTTATCAGCTTTTTCATTGACTAATTGATTGCTCTTAAAATCAATCTTTTGCGCAACTCTATAATGATTTATTATTCTATTATAGTTTATGAAAAGCTTCATAATAATCAGTATATCACGTTTTATAATTTCTTGTATCCAAAAGGGGATTATGCTATTATTAATCATTCATATTTATCAATTCTCTTAAAAAAATATATGTACACATTTAAAAGTAAAATAAATAAATTCACTTATTTGCTATTTTATTATTCAATTATTCTAATATTCATTTGACACTTTAGTCAATACCTCTAATATGATTATTATTGATTAATCAAAAATTTATGGATTAATTACTTGATTATATAGCATTATACCTTCTCTAATTTACTCAAAACAATGTTTTTTCTAATTTTTAATGTTAAGAATTCCACTTCAAAAATTATATTGTACGAAGAGTAATATATATAAGGGAATGTGTGTCTATCGACTCATTATCATACACTTTAGCCGTCTTGACTATATTTGTTTAGGGAGTAGACGAGTGGTACATTTCAGTTTTATAAGAAAACTCTTATGAGTTTAATCTATGATGAAAGTTATATTCACAATCACATGAAGATCGTATGTATGTAATCTAATAATATATATCTCCCTAAGGAACTCAAAAGAATATATATTTTTCCCCCCGTTTCAAACTAAGTATCATTATAGATTAATTTTTTTTACAAAGTAAGTGTTACTTTATAATTTTAATTCAGGTTTTACATTAGTTTAACTCTTTTACCCTAATTAGTTAAATTAAGAAAATAAAAAAATTTATAAAAAATTTATAATTAAATAAAATCAAAACTGAACATTTATCTATTTTTAATTTGTGTGAAAATATGAATGGAATAGTAAAAAAAATTAATGTTACAAAGTACTAAACTCAAATCAATCCTAGTAACTAGACATCATCTACTAGGTACCTATCAAATTTCTAAGCTTATATTTTTCGCCGTTTTTTAATAGATGACGTTTTAGAATTAAACATACAGATTAAGATTAAACAAACATTTAATTTTTATTTTTTCTAAACAAAAATATCATTAGTTATTCACCTAATTTCAGTTTAACCAATAACAAAATAAATTGTATATAATACCATTGGTTATAACATATCTGTTAAAAAATTACATTGAAAATTAAAAACATCATTTAGTTTGGAACAGAAAGTTTCCTCTGAAGGTTGAGTATTAAAAATCGGAGGGGAGTATTATCATTAAAATATTTGTTGTCTAATAGTGCATCTGTGCATGCATGTGTACTCATCGGTTTCTCTGACTTGTTTGTGCAGCTCGAGTATCTCTCTTGCCATGGATATTATTAAGGAGGTTAACAAGGAGCTAGACATAGCCTCGGATGCGGGATTCTTCTTGCCCTTAGGGTTCCACAAAGATTCGCATTCAAAATTGACGAATGGAGAAGTGTTTGTTTCTGCTTTTCTTGTGGCTTTTCTCTTTAGACTCTTCATAGCTCGTCTTGTATTCACAGATATGACCTTTTTCGGCACTGCAAAGTGGTTAGTAGGTTTCCCAATTGCGATTGTTGTATTATACCAGTTACATTGTGCATTGATAAACAAAACAGACGAGCACCTGATGCTTGATTACTAGAGAGCCTGAGGTTGTGCTGTTTTGTTGTACATCGGTGTGTTATTTACTACTTTGTTACATTTTCATTGGTTTGTAAGTGTTTTGGTAATTTCGTGTGATTTTGAGCATTAGGGAAATTAAGAGATGAGTGCATGTTGCCCTCTTGTTTTGAATTTCTCTTGATAAAGTGTTTATTCGGTTTATGATCGTGTTTAAAAGAAGAAATGCTTTGAACAAAGAAAAAAGAAAAAAAGAACAAATGCTACATACGCAGCAGGGCTAGCTTTACAAAATTCGAAGGCCCTTGGGCAATTTGTTTTAGTTTATGGGCTTTTTCGACAATTTTTAAAAGAAAAATTGGAAAAATTGGACACTTTGAACTTTTATTTGTCACAATAACATTTCTGATATTTTGGGCAATTCTGGACATATTTTATCTTTTTTTTATGGAAAAAATAGTAAATTGAATTTTAAAAATGTTAAAAAATATCAAAACTATTGGAAACATAAGTATGACAATATATATGTTTAAATTGTTTTTTTTTTTAAAATGAATCATATTTTATTTCATCTTCTAGCTACAGTTACAATACTCATTCTGGTCATCTACTTAGTCTAGAAATCAGCTACTAATGTTTATACATAGATATATCTTTGGTATACAACGTAACCTATCTTTTCTTATATATTCTAACCAAAGCTAGGTTACGTTATGTTATAATCAAGAAATATGTCTTTCTTATACCTTTAGCTTGATAACGACATATAGCCACAATGCGTTGATATACCCTATCTATATTTGGAGCCATGATATGGTCTGTCTTTTACCTTATGTGGCGCCTAGGGAAGAATATGTTTCACATCTACTCTACTGTGTTCTGACTTACATAGGTTATACATTCTACAGAAAATCCGAAAAATATGGAAACTTCCATAATCGGTTAAAGATGTTTCCTAAATCTAAACTAAATCTTCCCTAAATATCTCCAAGAATATTTCCTCCCACGTTTTTCTCCTTCTCCCACGATCTTTTGTCGTCGTTCTTTGTGTTTCTCTCTTCTTCATCGACATAATCATCTCTCTTTTCTCTATCAATACAACATGGTTCTAATCTATGTCAAATCGGGTGAATAGATGTGTAGTCGCGGTGATGACTGGAGTTTCGTGGTAGAAAAAGAAAGGCGTGGTCGAATGGTAACATTAGCAACTACTACTACGTTGAAGCAGCTCAAGATAATGGTGTGTGAGGATTATGGGGTGGACCATAATGCCATTAATGCCGAGTTCAGTTATTCGTTGTTGAATCAAAAAAGGAATCCTCCAATTATTATCACCAATGATCGGCAAGCATCTAATTTTGTGGGCTATGCAAAGAGGGAATCGTCTACTACCTTGTGTGTGATGTTCTCTGTTTCTGGTGTAAATCAAAAGGAACGAGTCAATATCGATTTGAATAAGGAGCCTTATGATTCAAGTAATGTTGAGGATGAAGAAGTTCCTGAGATAAATCGAGCAGAGTTTGTCAAGCCGTCAAAGGAGTCTTTTGTTAAAAGAACGAATCATGTCGCTGCGGATGGTTGCGGTGCTTTAAGGAGTGAAAACATTGAACTTTGTCAAAACAATGGAGACAGTGATAAGGATGGTCGAGCTTGGAGAGGAGACTTCGTGAAGAAGGATCAAATTTTCACAAGTAAAGGGGTTCTGAAGGCAACAATGGAAATTTTGGCGATGAAGAATAATTTCGATTACACTGTTATCAAATCCACGAGAAAATGGTGGTATATTCGATGTAAGGATGCATTGTGCAACTGGACTGTGCGTGCAGAAGGAATAGATGGGTCTACATATTTCATGATCAACCAATGTGATGGAAGACATTCATGTGCTCCTTCAAAGAAAAGGAAATTCGGAAAAACAGCATCGGCAAGAACAATTGGGACTCTGATACAACATCGATTTGATGATGCAAACGATGGCCCAAAACCGAATGACATCATTCAATTTATGAGAATGGAGCATAGTTGTGAGATTACTTATTGGCACGCTTGGGAAGCTCGTGAGTTTGCTATTGCAGCTGCTAGAGGTATACCAGATCGCAGTTACTCTAAAATACCAGCATATTTGCATATGATTAAAGAAGCAAATCCTGGTACGCATACTCACTACGAAACTAATGAGAAGGGAAGATTCATGTATCTATTTATGTCATTTGGGCAATCAGTTAGAGGATTCTACAATGCAATGCGAAGGGTGATTGTCGTTGACGGAACTTTTCTGAAAAATAAATACAAAGGGACACTTCTTGTTGCTACTGCTGTAGATGGTAACTCTAATTTGTATCCGATTGCATTTGGGGTTGTTGATTCAGAGAATGACGATTCATGGGGGTGGTTCTTCAGACAGTTGAAAGTGGTTATTGCTGATTGTCAAGATCTAGCTTTTGTCTCAGATAGAAATGCGTCTATTTCTAAAGCTATTGGGACTGTCTACCCTCGATCAGCACATGGAATTTGCATTCATCACTTATTGACCAATGTGGTCTCATTTTTCAAGACAAAAGGATTGACTGCGTTGGTGGAAAAGGCTTCACGGGCATATAGGTACACTGAATTTCAAGAACGTATCACCAAAATTTTTGATATGAGTCCTGAGCTTGGAAGATATCTACGGGAGGCTGATGTGCGCAAATGAGCTCGTTCTCTCTTCCCTGGTTCCAGGTATGACATTAGGACCACGAACCCTGCAGAGTCTATAAATTCAGTTCTTAGAATACCTAGAGAATATCCGGTTATTCCTTTGCTTGATAGTATAAGAGAACTGTTGACTCGATGGTTCTATGAGCGTCGCTTGTTAAGCTCAAAGCATCTAGATCCTTTAACCGCTAAGGTGGAGAGAAAGATTGATAGGAGAATTGTGAAGGCAAAAGGATTCCAGGTTTACAAGGTTGACAACTTCAGATCGGTTGTAAAAGGAGACATATATGATTGTCATGTTGATTTGGAAAGAAGAACATGCACATGTGGTAAGTATGATATAGGAAAAATTCCTTGCCGACACGCCATTCCTGCAATTTATTCACGAGGTATGGAAGTATAAACACATGAATACTTGAGAATTATTTATTTTCGGGATTTTCATCATATAGACTTCATATTGATCAAGTTTTTTTTGAGATTGACAGGTATGGAAGTGCACAGATTCACTGACGCCTTATACAGCACTGCAGCGTGGAGAACCGCCTATGCAGATTCCATTAATCCAATAGCAGTTCTAGAGTCTGAATGGAATGTCCCTGCTGAGGTTAAACTTGCAAAGGTTTTACCACCAAAGACAAGAAAGAGTGCTGGTCGACCAGTAAAGAGAAGGTATGAATCAGTAGAAGACAAGATCGCATCTTCTCAAGGATCAAGGAAGAATAAAAAGCATAAGTGCAGCCGTTGTGGAACTGAAGGACACAAGAGAGGAACATGCGATTTACCCATCTAGTTTGTTATGTGTCTGCATCTGTCTCTGTTTTTTTTCTTATTGCTTTTGAAACTATTTGATCTTCTGTTTAAGAACCTATTTGACAATTTGGTATTTGCTAAACTATAGAGACAAATCGATTTATTCTAGTAACAACCAAAGTATTTGCAAAATAATTCGTTTCAGTAGATGATGATCACCTCGAAATAACAAGAAACATGGTCTTAACTTCTTTGAAAAAAGAAACAACAAGTTGAGGAAGCACATAAAAGTAGTTGTGCGCGAAGTCGCTGCCTTTGTTGAACATCATGCATAGATATGGTACAAGAAGACCATCACCAAACAACACACAAACAAAGCTTTTATGCTCCTTAGTTCCCTAATGCATTCCGAGGTCTTCTCTTCGCAATGGCACATTGCATCTTCCATCTCTTGAATTCTACTCTCATGGCGTGTCATCATGGCTTCACCAGCTCTCACTGATTTCTGAAACTCGGAATTGTCAACGAGTAACACGTCAAACAGGTCTTGGAAGTCTTCAATCTCCTCAACAACTGACTTGTCAGTCCATTTTAACAAGTGGGTTTTGTCCTTCATCAGTAACATCCAATACACAATTAGATTGACTAATTCTACTCTCATCGGACAACAAGGAGACAGTTATATGATAACACGACTAACCTTCTGAGATCCCAAAGGACAACAATGAAATAATCTTCCCGGATTTTGAATTGTTTTTGAAGTGAAACGATTCACTGCCTCACCGCAATTGCATCTTGTGGGAATTCCCCGTTGTTTCGCGAGGTGATCTCTTGTAGTGGATGAAGAATTTACTGAAGACATGAGGGAGTCGATCTCCAACTTTTCGCCGCTGCAATCTCTCTGTCGAGGAAGAATGAGGAAGAAAAGAGATTAGGTCAAAAAAATAACCAAAACTACGTCGTTTCATACTCCCATAACGCGTATTCTAGCTAAGGCAGAGCAGAAAAAAGTCACTAAATTTATCGATAACACCACAAGAACTTTGTCTTTGAACCCTCTAAATTAGTGTTTAAACATCTATCAAACATAGTGGACGGACGTACTTAGATAGTGACCAATGTACAAAAATAATCAATAAATAGGTGTGTGTTTGAGGCGTTGGATTAATTTGTACTTTGGTTTTAGTTAAGGGTTTGGTTAGAGTATGTCTACGGTTATGGTTTTAGAGTTTCTTTAGGGTTAAGGGTTTGACTACGAATTACGGATTTAGGGTTTGTTTAGGGTATGATTAAAAATCATTATTGTATTATGGTTTTAGGGTTTGGTTAGGGTATGTCTATGGTTATGGTTTTAGTTAAGGGTTTGTTTAGGGTTTGGGTCCTCTGGTTTTATGATTTTGTAGCACACAATTCTTTATAGGGTTGTTTCATAATTTATACAAAATCAAATCTAGAGTTGTTTCTTAATTCAAATCAAATACCAAAGCCAAAGTTGTTTTCTAATTCTAACAAACCAAACTACTAAAATCACAGTTAATCAATCATCCTCGAGGTCAAAGACCTCAGACCTCTCCCATGGTGAAGGCACATATCGTGTCATAACCTCAGCAAAGATGGGGTCGTGTGCAGCCTCCCATAAGTCCACTCCAATCTTCTGTCTACAACCCATAATGATTTCATCATCCATTAAACTGACGTCAAGACCAAGCAGCGAGCATTCCAAGTGCTTCAGAGCGTATGCACCGCAATCACAACAACTTTTGTTCAATCTCAACTTCATAGGCACATCCACGATAGAATATGATGAGAGGAGTAGCTGCTTCTGTCTTTCTTGTGGTGCAACGGACTTCACTATCCTAGGAATGATAGCAGCAAACTTCTCAACGTACTGTCTGTTCTTTCCCCGACCGCAATCAAAGACTTCCACTTTTCTTTCAATGATGTTTACACAGACACCAACCCAGTGATTACCTGCGTTCGAGTCCACAAAAATATGTAAACGAAGAAATGTATACTAGGATGTAAAAAGAACTGAATGGTTACCATTTACAAACAGAGGAAAGTAGAGTCGATCAACATCAACACCCCAAACTAGATCAGTCTGCCCATGAGATGGAAGCTCTCCTCTGCCGTACCCAAGAAGGAAATCAGGCAATTGATAGGCTTTTTTGTTTGGTAAAAACTTCTTGTATGCAGCGTCTACTTGGAGGCAAAACATAGCACTCATGAAAGCAACACGGCGAGGGGCCCAACGATTCAATGTAGTGTTCACACGCCATATAAACATAACCGCACCCATCTCCTAAAAATTTACAATGAAAGTTAAGTAATATAGCATATACGAAGTATTAGGAAGATAAATTCACTAAAGGTTAGTACAAGATTCATTACCTTGTTTCCAAGCCATTTTCCAGCACTTACTACTCTTGTAGCTACAGCCAAATTAAAGCATGTAGGACCAATTGTTAAAGGTATAGGCTTTAATGCCCACTCCGTGAATCCTTTACATGACTCTTCGGAGATATAATAAAGTGACGCCTGCGGAGAAGCATCTTTTGGCAATGGTGAATCTCTAAGCTGAAGTCCATGACCCTTTCTTTTGCACCATTTCTCCCACTGTGACGGCGGTGAAGCTGTATTCATCTCTGTCTATTCTTTCTTTACTGGATTATCCACTGAACCTCGGACCGAAGTCATTGGAGTCCACCAATCTTCTTCTTTTTTGTCCTGAGATGGATCAAAGCCTGGCACATACGACGTCTGAGAAAGCCCTTCAACCCTTTGCGTACCTATCCCGCGACCCATATCATCTGCTTCACTATAATTCACATCGAATGTAGTCTCGGAACCATCCTGTTATGTCACGACAAATAAGCAATAATTGAGACACCAAAATACATTATCATTACATAATTATTTTACATAAAAGTTTCAGACCATTACATAAGTTCAAACAAGACACTTACAAACCAAGGACACTTACACACCAAGCACACATACAAACCGAGACCTTATAAAGTACAACAAAATTCAGGCCGATAACTTAGATGTCAATAAAACAAACAGACACGCAAACCACAAACTTAAACAAGACAAAATAACATTGAAGAGGATGGTGAAGACTAGTGTTTGTTTACCCCGCGTGTGGACCTCCTCAACGGTGCCTGGCTCGTCGATGGCTTTGTCGGTGAAGGCTCTCCAAGCTCAACTTCAACGCTGGCTTCCTTACGTGATTGTTTAAGCTCTGTCCGCATCTGCTCAAATGTCTCGGCCATCTGTTTCTGTATCCTTTGTTCCATTCCAGAGAAGTTGTGCTCAAACAACTGTGTCATAAAAGCCTTCATGTCTTCATTAAAAGGAGCTTGCTTTGCGCCACTTGCGAGAACCTTATGCTTTCTCTTCTCCATACCACGATCGGGAAGCCTCTTTTTACCCCTCTTTGATCTAGAACCAACGTTTTTTGATCCTTTCGGAGTCTGAAAGTCGTCATCACTCTCGGCTGCTTCAACATTCACGCTTGCTTCATCATTCACAGCTGATTCATCATCGAGAGATAAAGAAATCACTTCATTTTCTTCAGTTTCCCAAACATGCTCACTAAAATCATGCCCCTTCTTTATCATCTCCATCAGAACCTTGATTCTATCATCCTCCACATCATCATCTCTGCGAAACGCCTGAGCTTTGACAACATCATAATTTCCTGTCCATGAGATGTATGGGTAGATGTCATCCTACACAAGAAAGGGAAATACAGTTAGATACTAAATACTCATTTCAAACCGGAAGGAGTCGTCATAAATATATAAAATTACCTTGGGTGTAATAATCTCCTCCAAGCGAATGATCTCCTCATATGACACCTTCGCAGCTCCCATCCAGTTTATGCATCTAGGACCGTCCTTGAAACCCTTATCCAGCTTTTTTCCACAAAGCTTCCCAATTTTTGGTACCGCTTCCATTGCCCAAATCTGCAAGGCGTATGAGAAGCCATCCAAGATACAGCTAGTGGTATTTTCCTTCAGTTGGGAACGATTTTTGGCTATTGATTTGCAGAGAAGGTCATAAGCAGCAACTCCCCAAGGATACCTTCGAACTCTGTCAAGATCCATGACCACCGCGATGTACTTCAGGGGGATATTAGCCTTCTCATCTCTCGCCAATACCACACAAAGAATGATCGCCAAGTACATAAGACGTATGCGATCTGCA
This sequence comes from Brassica napus, assembly GCF_020379485.1. Classification (NCBI taxonomy): domain Eukaryota; kingdom Viridiplantae; phylum Streptophyta; class Magnoliopsida; order Brassicales; family Brassicaceae; genus Brassica; species Brassica napus. The sequence continues at coordinate 21,207,638 of NC_063452.1, forward strand.
TTCCTCCACTTCTTTACAGCTTCCTTGTCCCTAGTCCACAGGTTGAAGAGTGTAATTGTTCCATCTTTTCTCCTCAAAACCTTGCTCCAGAAACCACCATCATATTTCCACTCTTCAAACTCCTCAAGCGAGATATGAGTATCACATTCAAACCCGGTTACGGCGTGAAACTCTTGCAATGAGAATCGAAGCGGTCACCTCGCAAAGACAAACCATAGCTCGTGCTGTAAGAAAGTCACCAGCTCCCTACACAAGAAGCTGTCTATCACCCTGGCAGAGTATCCAAGACCATTCTCATGGAGCTTAAAATTCTGATGAAAAACCGGGTCTTTCTTCACGACATCCAACTCCTTTGGTAGCCACGCTTCGAACTTTCGGATTATGTAGTCGATCCTGCAGTTGTTGTTGATCTGAGTAACTCGGGGCTCCTCGCCCTCCTTAAAAAGCCTCTTCGGTAGCTCCTCAGACATAGCTACAAACCGTGACAAAATTGTTAGTTCAACATGTAAAGGTTTCAATATCATCACACAACTAATGATGTATAAGATGTTTAACCAATCCGTGAAACAAAATTAGTTTAAGAAACACGCCAAATCGTTTTTTTAAAAAATCAAGCTTTAATGGAAGAACACTACGATTTCGTTTAATATGAGAATCTATAGATGTAATTCAATACCTTATGTGAAGAATTGTGAGATTGAGAAGCGAAATTGATGGAAGAACACTTCAAAAATCGATTTGACCCGACGAAGAGGAAGAACGATTCGCAGCCGTTGTGTCTTCAGTGAGATCGAAAAGGATGGTGACGGAGACGAGAGTAGAGACCACGGGCTGATGAAACACCGACGAAGAACAGAGCTTCTCACCGTTGAACCCTAAATCGCCATGGGAGAGCGACGACTCTACGACGGAGAAGACAAGGAGAAAAGGGAATTAGGTTTGCGGCATCCCGCGTCTCCCTTTTTCCCATTTAGTGTTTTTTTTTATTTTTTAATTTTTATAGATTTTAATTTTAACATTAAAATCTATTATGAAAATTATTATAATTTATAATTTAAATTCAACATAATTGGTAAATTAAGGGTACTTTGGTATTTTACAAGATCTAAAATCCTATTTTCCTAAAATATCTTCTAGAAATCCCAATGTGACAAATCCAAGTTCAAAGTGTCCTATTTATCCAATTTTCCCATTTTTAAATGTTTAACTAGATTTTGACCCGCGTTTTCGAAGCGCTGGATTATTTTTGTTGATAATTTTATTTAATACACATTTATATAATTTACTAGGGTTTAACCAGCCCTACGGGCGGGAGTGTAAATTAGAGAATAATATATAAACATCTTACATTTTAATGAATATTTGAAAATGTTAGTGTAATTTTAGTTATAAATGTAACTTCCACTATTTATCTTGTTATTTTTGTTAGAGATCACAGATTTGTTTTGATTATGATAGTAAATAAAATAAAAAGCTTTAGAATGACAAATGATTGGGTTTTATACGTCAAATATTAGACTGTTTATCAATTTTTATTGGTACTTTAAAAACATTTATCTAAGAATTACTAACTCAAATGATGCTATGAAATCTAACTGAGATGTGATAAACGTTTCATAAGATACTAAACCGTTTTTATAAACTTATGAAATCTCACTCTATAGGGTAGACGTTGAATAATAAGAGTAGCTTCCCAGATAATGTTAAACTATACACTGAGATAGATGATGGGTAAAATATGAGAATTGAAATTTGTTTAAATTTGGTCTCGTGAAGGAATGTGTTGTAGAATGTTGGGGTCAAAAACGGTTACGATGGAATTGACACCCGAAAATCCTCGGAGATCGTATTTCCGAAAGAGATAGTAAAAAAGAAGATGTAACTTTCGTAAAATGTAACCAAACACGAAGTTTTTACGAAGAAGTATCCTTGAAGATTCAAACCAAACTAACCAAGCTCGACCGTTGCGTAATTACCACGCATACACGCTGTCCGGTCGCTGCGTAGCAACCAAGTCCGACCCAAATCTCGGTCGCTACGAAGCGACCGAGCTCGAGTCAAAGCTCGGTCACTACGTAGCGACCGAGCGCTCGTCCAGCTCGGTCGCTACGTAGCGATCGAGTTCGAGCCAAAGCTCGGTCGCTACGTAGCGACCGAGCACTCGTCCCGCTCGGTCGCTACGTAGCGACCGAACGATCGTCCCGCTCGGTCGCTACGTAGCGACCGAACGATCGTCCCGCTCGGTCGCTACGTAGCGACCGAACGATCGTCCCGCTCGGTCGCTACGTAGCGACCGAACGATCGTCCCGCTCGGTCGCTACGTAGCGACCGAACTCGGCCAAGCTCGGTCGCTACGTAGCGACCAAACTCGGCCAAGCTCAGTCGCTACGTAGCGACCGAGCAATCGTCCCGCTCGGTCGCTACGTAGCGACCAAGGGCTCGTCCCGCTCGGCCGCCACGTAGCGACCGAGCGTTCGTCCCGCTCGGTCGCTACATAGCGACCGAGCTCAAGCCAATGCTCGGTCGCTACGTAGCGACCGAGCGTTCGTCCCGCTCGGTCGCTACATAGCGACCGAGCTCAAGCCAATGCTCGGTCGCTACGTAGCGACCGAGCGTTCGTCCCGCTCGGTCGCTACGTAGCAACCGGGCTCGAGCCGAAGTTCAGTCGCGGTGTAGCGATTGAACCCTTCCGAACATCGATACGACATCAATCCATGCATTCTCGTCAAACCTTCGAATGCTATCTCCCGAAGACCGTAGCAAGCTCAGTCCATGTTTTCCGCTATTCAAATTCATCGATCAATCTTCGCGGATTAGAAACCGCGGAAAGTTCGTTCTTTATCAAAAAGAATTCGTAGTAAACGTGACGAGTCGAAAGACGGCCCAAAGGGATCTAAAACACGACTCGAGGCCCATCCTACGATTTCTTAACCAAAAGCCCGTAAACCGCATCACGGTTTACGCTTGGTCCACAAGGAAGGATAAATGTCCAGTTTCCGCGGATAAATACAGAAGTTTTGAAGATAATTGGAAGATCGGGAAAAATGGAATATCACCATTTTTATGCTATGACGGCTTAAGGGCAGAAGAGTAAAAACGTAAACCGACCTTGGAGCTAGTATATAAGGAGTCCTAGGCGAGGAGCATGGCGGATGACTTTTCAGAGCAAACTTAGCACTTAGAGCAATTTAGGCAATTTTTCGTTTTTGTTATTTCGAGCTGCGACTCAATTAGGTTTAGCCGTCTTAGGGTTGCTAGAACTAGGAATCTCGCCGACAGCTCTCGAGCCCAGGCTTATACCTTGTTGTAAACGCTCATACGCAGATTCGAATAAGATCTACTTTGCTCTCTTTTTTGATTTCTTATTCTTATCGTTGTTATTCTCGTGTTCTAATTGCTTTACTTGTGGTAATTAGCAGAAATTAGGGTTTTCCTAGTTTCCTTATTTAAACGGAAATCGACAGTGCGAATTTCGGTTCCCACGGTTTGGCGCTAGAAGGAGGGGGGGGGGTACGGATCAATCTAACCCGCAAAAGCCACATCACTCTCGATCAGACATGTCAATTAACGACGCGGATAACGTGCAAACTCCTCTTAACGGAGGCAGCGGCACCGATCTCCACACTCCAGTAGCGGACGTATCTGTGGCCAACACACAAGCCAACGCCGCGACGCTCGAGGAGTTTAAAAAGATGTTCGCCACATATGAGAAAAGGTCGGAAGAACAGGATAAGCTCGTGAATACCTTGACCCAACAGGTTGAAACCTTAGCGGCAAGGACCCAAGCAATCCGCCCCCGCGGAACCACCAAAATCCACCCCCGCGGAACCACCAAAATCCACGGGAAAAGGCTCGACTTCGCTACCCCACTCGACAGATCAGGAGTCGCGCGGGAACGACCTTCCGGTCAAAACCCTAGCGAGAAATCTCCCATTGAAAAGGGGAACCCTGAAAGTCTTCCGCCCCCTGCAAAGGACTCGGAGGATAACGAAGCCGAACACATTGACCTGGATCCTAGCGATGTTTCCAACGACACCGACGAGGACGTCGACAGACATCCGAGAAGGACCAGAAGCTGATCTGCTCGGGAAGGCTCCCCGTTCGAAAAACCAATGACGGAAGAGGAAGAAATCACCTATTGGAACGAACAGGAGGAGCTGGCAGAAAGACAAACCGAGCTCACTCGCAGTAAACGCCAACAGGCTCGGAAATCTACTGACGAGACATCGGATATCCGCGATCTTCGCGACTACATCACCAAGACAGCGGCAGAAGTGAGGGCCGTAAAGTCTCAAATCCATCATGCTACTAGTGCTGCCCCCGAAATCGATCGACTGTTGGAAGGAGCTCGGAAGACCCCTTTTACCAATCGCATTTCGGACATGAGGGTGTCCGATCCGGGAAAAATCAAAGTACCGAAGTACGATGGTACGGCCGATCCAAAAGCGCACCTTCAGGCTTTCCACATCGCGATGGGAAGAGCTAGACTGAAGGACGGCGAAAAGGATGCCGGCTACTGCCGCCTGTTCGTTGAAAACCTGGAAGGAGCAGCACTTGAATGGTTCGCACGCCTTCGTCGTAACACCATCGGGAGTTTCCGACAGCTCGCATCGGAATTTCTCAAGCAATACTCTGTATTCATAGACAGAGAAACTTTCAATGTTGACCTCAGGAGTCTCTCCCAGAGGGAAGACGAACCCCTCCGCGAGTTTATCAGTCGGTTCAAGCTGATAATGTCAAGGGTCAGTGGGATAAGCGACAAAGTGGCCATCGACACGCTGAGAAAGACGCTCTGGTACAAGTCGAAATTCAGAAAGTGGATAACTCTCGACAAACCACGAACGATCCAGGACGCCCTCCACAAAGCAGGACTACATCATAGTAGAGGAGGAAACTAAAGTCTTATCGCAAAAACATAAGGCGGTAAGACCATCCTCGAAAGACGTGGACCCGAAAGGGAAAAAGAAGAACTCTCGTAACGGCAAGTACGTCCATCACGAGGGGGAAGATCTCCAGGGGGCGCATAACTATGCGATCAACTCGGATCAGGGTCGGACCACGGGCAACATATGGACTCACAATCAAGGGTATGACGAAAACACCTTCTGCGAGTTCCACCAATCCCGAGGACATTCCACAACCAACTGCAAAGTCTTGGGAGCAAGACTGGCCGCGAAGCTACTCGCTGGAGAGCTCTCGGAAGTAACTAGCGTCAAGGATCTGATCCTCGATTCTGATCGCCCTCCAAAGACGGACAGAAATCCGTCCGCTGAAAAATCCCCTCAACAAAACCAGCCTGGGGATAAACGCGGCAGGAGGCCAGACGACAAAGGGAACGATAACAATCGCCGCAGAGTCAATATGATCATCGGAGGATCACAATACTGCGGCGACACTGTGTCGGCCATCAAGGCTTACCAACGGAAGGCGGAGTCGAGCGCAAATTGGTCTACATGGTCTCCTCCCCGAGATGGCCAAAATTGCTCGATCACCTTCACAAAGGAAGAGGCCGGCGGCATCGATCAACCTCACTGCGACCCGCTCGTCATAGATCTCGTTATACGAGACTTAGAAGTCGGAAGGGTACTCGTCGACACGGGAAGCACGGTCAACGTAATCTTCCGCGACACTCTCAAACGGATGAGCATCGAACTCGGAGAAGTAATTCCGACGCCAAAACCACTCACGGGTTTTTCAGGCGAAGTATCGATGACTCTTGGATCGATCCAATTGCCAGTCATGGCCAAGGAGATCACGAAAATCGTCGAGTTCGCGGTGGTCGATCATCCCGCTATCTACAACGTGATCATGGGAACCCCATGGCTCAACGCCATGCAGGCAGTTCCGTCAACCTTCCACCTGGGTCTCAAATTCCCAACCCCAAGCGGAGTCGCGGCCATCTGGGGGTGCCAAAAACAGTCGCGGCTATGCTTCCTCGCAGAGCACAAGTTAAGGCAAATCACGACTTCTGCAGCTGTAAACGGCAAGCGCACGAAGATAGACCAATCTTCGGCCAAAAGCACCCCGGGAAAAAACGAATTAAAAACGTCTACCAACGCAAACGCATCGGACGTCGAAGCTCGACACAAGTCTGAAGCCCACGCTACAACTCAACCGGAACATCCGGAAAATAGCGTTGACCCAGCCACGATCGACAAGGTCAAGGCGGACATCGCGACATCTACCGCCGAGTAAGAACACTCGCGGCATGAAACAGAACTACGAGATGGCTTGATCCTCGAAAGGGGTACGTAGGCAGCTCGTCAAAAGACGAGTTCAGCTATCCCCCTCTCTAAAAGGGGGGGGGGGAGTGGGTGTGTATACTCGTATACTCCCACTTAAAAAATCGCCATTATTGTAATCGAGTTTTTAAGAAACTTCAAAAACTTTTACTACAATATACGTTGTCCTTTTTATCGGAAAACGTTTACGCTTCAGTTAGACACAAAAAATTTTCAGGACACGCCTGGAAACATTAAGACTCTTGTCTGCAGCCTCATCCGGCCCAAAAATCGTAAAAAAATCATCATCCTTCAAACGTATAATCCTCGAAACAACTGCGAGACGTCGCAAAGTTGAAATTCGAAGATAATACGAACAAATTGTCCAAATGCGACCACCATACCTTACACCCTGTTCGTCGATTGGCCCCGACGAACACGCCAGCCGTCTAAACAAACGCAATTCGATCACTCTTTTGATCTTTAAAAACGTCCAGCACAAGGACAAAAGCGCGCTACAACAAAAAACCGAAATTTTGGTTTAGCACTTCCAGTTAATTCTGAGAAGATGCTCGATTCGTACCATACAAGTCATATAAGCAGAGAACATATCGCGGACTTTAAATTGGTGCGAATCAGGAAGAAATTGCAACAGGAAAAACGATAGCCGGCTAGTCACCGCATAAACCTTAACCGAAAGTAAACCTAGGTCTTGCCCTAAACCCAACGCTCTGGTCTCAAACATCTCAAGGCATGATATCTAAAAGATATGAGATCCTAAACCATGTCTCTCCGTTCGTATCTCAATGTTCTCGAAAATCGTAAAGATAAATAATTTATACGAAAATCACGAACGAACCAACAGATTGAACGTCTCATCGGAATTAAATATGAGACGACAACTCATATTTACTTCAAACCTACTCAGGAAAACTCGAAAACGAAAACATTCATCATATAAATAACCGCGTAAAGCGGTAAGGGGATTCAAAGCCACCAACGGCCAATCCCGATAAACGATAAAAACGGCCAAAACAGGCCCGTACAAATCTCTCGGCCACAATCGGCCATAAACATGAAACAGAAAGACGAGCATCTCTCTTTCGATAACTATTCCACCTCTCATAATCCAAAGTCAAAGTCCCCGGACAACGAAGCACCGAACGCATCCGCGGGACGATCCACTTCCTCGCCATCATCGGGAAACCCAGTCGAAACCTCCTCGGTATCAGGGGAAACCGGGATGGAATCCCAGAACCCTTGAATCCGCTCGTCGATCGGAGGGATAAGCGCCTCAGCGTGGGCACGTTCATTCATCCCACTCTTCATCAAGCTCATTTCCTCCTCAAACGCATAGTCATCGGCTCGCGTCCTCCAAAGACTTCCGACCGAACCGCGGCACTCACGAAAGTCACCCACCAAGGTAAAGGCATTCTTGAGGTTCCCATACTCAACCTGGAATTGAGAGGCACGAGTCTTCATCACCTCGACGATTTCCCTCTTGCCTTTCCTTTCCGCTTTGCGGATGGCCCGCGCATGATCACGAGTAAGTTGCGCCTCTCGCTCCAACATCTCGCCTTGCACGCGAGCGAGATCCCGCTCCGCTTTCTCCGCTTTGAAGCGGTAGACCATGGCTTCTCTATGGCCCGCCTCAATGGCCGAGCCCAGCAAGCTCAGGCCCTGCAAAATCGATTGACATGTTATAAATATATATATACATAGGACAATCACCAAAAAATTCTCAAAAAACTAACCCCATTGATGATGCGAGATCCTTCCGCAACGACTCTCGGCCTCGCCGATTCTTTCGTAGGAGGAGGAGCATCGAAACCCGGTGGCAGATCAGCAAAGAAATCATCGAAATCCGGAATAGGGACCTCGCTCGAACCACTCCCATCGCCGTAAGCAAGGTTCGGATCCCATCCTGGAAGCATAGAGTCATCCATCGAAAATTCTATGTCGCCAAGATCGACATCTTTTCCCTTCCGAGAGCTCGACTCCGGCACAGCTGTTGGAGCTTCGACGGGATTCTGGTCGTCAGATTCGGAGTCGCTTCCCGTGTCCGCAGCCAAAGCAGGACCGGGTTGCACGAATCTCAGTGCCTTCCGAACCCTCTTCGGCGTAAAAGAAGTCCAGAAGAAGGGACCGTTCCTGAGAAGATCCCTCACCGCAATGATGTCCTCAGGGAACGGAGCAAGAGGGTTGATGAAGGGACGATCATTCGGCAACCTCCGGAACAGTGGAATGCAACTCTCTTCGACGGACGCAGCGTCTATACGAACAAAGAAAAAGAACTTCTTCCACGAGTTGAAGTTCGAAATGAACTTCTTAACCACTGACATAAATTTCCGAGGGACCAACCTATGCTTATCCGTATCTGTGACAAGTTGAAGCCTCAAAAGCGCTTCATAATGATCGACGGAAAGGGAAAGGCCATGCTCGTAGCTTAGGATCAGGATCCCAATAAGATGCTGAATGGCAAGGGGAGTCAACTGGCTTATCGCAACTTCGAAACGGTCCAACACTCGGACGAGAATTTCGGGTATTGGGAACCATAGGCGACAACGCACTACGAACGCCTCGTAGCAAGTGAAGTAACCCTCTGGGGGGCTGTTAGCACATTCCCCACGGCGAGGAACCCGGAACTCCACAGCATCCGGGATATGGTAGAACGATCGCATGATCGCGAGAAACACTTCGGTACTCCTGCTTGCATCCCCTTTCTCGACTCCACGATGGGTCAGGACCGGGAACGACTTCTCCTTGGGAGGGGTAAACGAGCCATAATGAGCAACCCACCATGCCTCGTTCTGGGCAGGATGTACCGAGTGAGGCACGAACTCCATCTTTGGAACAATGAGCTCTTCGTAAGCACTCGCGGATGAAGACCCTTTTTTCGCAATCTTTTTCTTGCTCGACATCTTTAAACTTCTCCTAAGAAAATAGAGGAAAAGGGTGGAGAGAAAGAAAGAAAATTTTTTCTTAAGAAAGATCTTAGAGAAAGACAAGAAAGTGAAAAAATGATGAAACAAGTTACCTCACTTCTTATAAGCATGAGGATTTACTGTTCAAGCTCGGACTTTCGGATATTAACTCCATCCATCACGCCTAACATCCCGAACATGCCTAACCGCACGCTAGGATCCTACGATGCATGATCCTAACGGGCTGGGGGGGCTAACTGTTGGGGTCAAAAACGGTTACGACGGAATTACCACCCGAAAATCCTCGGAGATCGTATTTCCGAAAGAGATAGTAAAAAGGAAGATGTAACTTTCGTAAAATATAACCAAACACGAAGATTTTACGAAGAAGTATCCTTGAAGATTCAAACCAAACTAACCAAGCTCGACCGTTGCGTAATTACCACGCATACACGCTGTCCGGTCGCTGCGTAGCAACCAAGTCCGAGCCAAAGCTCGGTCGCTACAAAGCGACCGAGCTCGAGTCAAAGCTCGGTCGCTACGTAGCGACCGAGCGCTCGTCCAACTCGCTCGCTACGTAGCGACCGAGCTTTAGCCAAAGCTCGGTCGCCGACCAAGCGCTCGTCCCGCTCGGTCGCTACATAGTGACCGAGCGATCGTCCCGCTCGGTCGCTACGTAGCGACCGAGCGATCGTACCGCTTGGTCGCTACGTAGCGACCGATCTCGGCCAAGCTCGGTTGCTACGTAGCGACCGAGCGATCGTCCCGCTCGGTCGCTACGTAGCGACCGAGCTCAAGCCAAAGCTCGGTCGCTACGTAGCGACCAAACGCTCGTCCCGCACGTTGCCACGTAGCGACCGAGCGATCGTCCCGCTTGGTCGCTACGTAGCGACCGAGCTCGAGCCAAAGCTCGGTCGCTACGTAGCGACCAAGCACTGGTCCCGCTCGGTCGCTACGTAGTGACCGAGCGATCATACCGCTCGGTCGCTACGTAGCGACCGAGCTCGGCCAAGCTCGGTTGCTACGTAGCGACCGACTGATCGTCCCGCTCGGTCGCTACGTAGCGACCGAGCTCGAGCCGAAGTTCAGTCGCTGTGTGGCGATTGAACCCTTCCGAACATCGATACGACATCAATCCATGCATTCTCGTCAAACCTTCGAATGCTATCTCCCGAAGACCGTAGCAAGCTCAGTCCATGTTTTCCGCTATTCAAATTCATCGGTCAAACTTCGCGGATTAGAAACCGCGGAAAGTTCGTTCTTTATCAAAAAGAATTCGTAGTAAACGTGTCGAGTCGGAAGACGGCCCAAAGGGATCTAAAACACGACTCGAGGCCCATCCTACGATTTCTTAACCAAAAGCCCGTAAACTGCAGCACGGTTTACGCTTGGTCCACAAGGAAGGATAAATGTCAAGTTTCCGCGGATAAATACGGAAGTTTTGAAGATAATTGGAAGATCAGGAAAAATGAAATATCTCCATTTTTATGCTATGACGGCTTAAGGGCAGAAGAGTAAAAGTGTAAACCGACCTTGGAGTTAGTATATAAGGAGTCCTAGGCGAGGAGCATGGCGGAGGACTTTTCAGAGCAAACTTAGCACTTAGAGCAATTTAGGCAATTTTCCGTTTTTGTTATTTCGAGCTGCGACTCAATTAGGTTTAGCCGTCTTAGGGTTGCTAGAACTAGGAATCTCGCCGACAGCTCTCGAGCCCAGGCTTATACCTTGTTGTAAACGCTCATACGCAGATTCGGAATAAGATCTACTTTGCTCTCTTTTTCGATTTCTTATTCTTATCGTTGTTATTCTCGTGTTCTGATTGCTTGACGTGTGATAATTAGCAGATATCCGGGTCCTCTGGGAAATTAGGGTTTTCCTAGTTTCTTTATTTAAACGGAAATCGACAGGTTCCCACGTAGAAAACATATAAAGAAGAGGTTTCTAAATCTCCATAAACACAAAACTCTGAAACAAAACTGCAGAAGCAAAAATTTCCAAACCACATTAATGTCTGTGTAATACATAAAAGAAATGTGCTTAGAACATCATAGTAAGAATGAAACAGAGATGTTATGGTATCTCGATTTTCAACAAAATCTCAGTAGCTTTGTTTGGTTCTTTGAATCCTAAATATATATTTTTTCTAATTGCGACTTCTACAATCTTTCTATATATTCGATTTAACTACAATAGCCAAAATGTGTGCATTTATAGTATTTTTTTCACCAGCATCTAAGCATAACCATAAAAGCTTCAAGTGTAACCACAACCACATCAACTTGAAGCTGATGAACTGAAACACTTGCGATCTGATCCACCACATGCGTGAAACTCAAACGCTGTCAATTCCCAGTTAGCTAATAGCCTGAGTTAGAGCTTTTTTGCTTCGTCATCTTGATTTCAACCTCACAACTTCCACCTCCTCTTCAGCAGTATTCAAACCCTCCCTTTCTTCCAGAGACTTCTCCTTTTGGTTCGAGTTCATGATCAGCAAGATCGAAACTTACCTTTTTTACCTTAGGTATCTTACTATTCTTTAACTGAAACCCCACAACCTAAGTGGTTTTGAACTTCTTTCTCAGCCTGAGGTCTTTGCCATCTATTCCTCTTGAAACTTAGGAATTTGTCAATCCTTTTGTCATTGTGCAACGGGAACCACAGCATCCCCTCCCCACCCCTTAGTTCTTTCGTACTGCTTTCCCGGTCGTATTTTGGTTCTCTTATTTCTAACAGAGTGAGCATCAAAAAATTTTTTTTAAAAAAATGTAGAATTAGTCCAATGTTGTTAATGCAAATAAGAAAGTAAATTATTCGCAAGTACAAAAACTAAACAGGCTCCCTAAACAACAAATCAAAGTAACATTCATTACAATAAAACACATACCGTCAGTCTTATCATGGGTCCAAGAGTATTGTCAAAGCTTAGCATCTTAACCAATACAGTTACTATACAGCCTATAATCTCTCTGCCTTTGTTTCCCTGATCAATGCGGAGACTGAACAATGCTGCCCCAGCTGCTCTTGAGTCCCGTTCAAGAGAAGAGCCACTAAAAGCAGGCATTGCACTACTTATTATGATCTTGTTCTCATCGGCTCACGGAAGTCTAAAGAGTGTCGCTGCTGTGTTTTCTCTTGCTTCGAAGGTTCCAGCTCTAAGGACTTTAACTATTGAAGTGACTGCACCAGCAAACAATATCAGATATTTGTTGTTGTCATATAGAGAGGTTGATGACACAAATTCCTGGGTCGGAACTTCCTATGAGGTTAAAGGTTCACCAAAACAGGGACTGGCTCATGATTCAGCAATGACAATGTGATTTGTCTGACAAAGAACAGATTTCAGTAACAGCATTTCTGTGTTCCTTTATGGATCACCTTGAGAGCCTGTGAACCAATGCGGTGATTACTGATATGTCTCCGTACCTGCCAATAATGTAAGCTGAAGGTTGTCCAATGTTGTGTTCAGTGCACTACCGAGAGATGAAGCTTCTGAGAAGGTTGTTAGGAGTAAGCGCAAAGTTATGGAGTTTCTGCTAAGTCTTTGGATATGTTAGATTCCCACTCTCGATTCATCTCTGTATGGCAATAAATCAAAACATTCTAAAATATTCTCATATCCCAAGTCAAAAGAAGGAATTGCAGATGTTTGATCAATGAGAATTAGACAGATAACCAAAATTTAAAAGAAGCAATAAAAGCAAAATAGATCAATGTGCTCTGCATAGATTAGTGGTAGTATTAATGAGCGTTGTATAAGTGACGGTTGGCAAAGAAAGGAGAACTTACTTGAGTAGAGATCCTTTCTCATGTTTGTCTCCAAGAGGAAGTGTCATCTCTTGTCTCGTTTTCAATGTAGCAGCTTCTCTCTATGAATAACGCCCTGTTCTTTCCCGGGCCTTTTCTTCTTCATTTTTACGCTTCATATCTGTCTCAGCAGCTCCTCCTCGTCCTATCTCTGCCTCTTCCTCTCTCATTTATAGGAAGATAAGGTTTATATATGAGGAGAAACAAAGAGAGGTGGAAGAATATCATGGCTTATCAACATAAGAGTTAAGAAAGGATTGACTGATTGAGAGTGGATCGTTATAACTCTAAAGAAACGGAGATTCGCAGAAATCATTCGGCAACATCGGTGGAGAAGTGGAAGAGGCGAAACGATATCGATGGTCGTGACAAAGCTTTTAGGTAGAAAGCCCAACTTCTTTTAAAACAAAAGAAAAGTCCACTTTATTGTGGCATTTAGAAAGGACAGGTGACGTTTTTTCCCCGATATAAAAAATTCTACTTTATTAGTATAGATAGATGTTTTTAGTTTTCAATTTTACAAATTTATTCTATTAAACTTGTGTACATGATTTTAATTTATATTAGGTGTTGACCTGTATTACAACAAAAAAATCTTAAATTTAAAAGGTTGATATATTAATTTGTATAACAATATTGTGAATCTTTTTGCGTTAACTGATAGTTTTTATTTCATGAAATAATATACATGTACATATAATTATATGAAAATAAAATAATATATATGCTTCAATTTTATATTCAAAGGATAAAATCAACATGAAGTATAATTAATCTTTTTGATTTTTCTCACAATGATTAATTCTTATTTTAAAATTTTATGATAAAAATAATCAAATACTTTTATTCAATTTATTTTGTATTTGATAATCATTTTTATGTCACATAGAATAACCGGTAAAAACTTTAATTGTAAAAACATTAATTGTAATTTTTTATCAATCACTTGAAGTTATTTTTATTATTTACTTTTATCAAGTATATTTTTTTATCCAAGTAAATATATTTTGATTTTGATTTATAATTTTTGAAGTAAAAATAAATATTATTTAATGAAATTGAATCATATCTTTTTATAAATGATACTCGCCATGGTAGTAATAACTTGAATAATTTCAGTAACCTTAAATTTACTTCCAAAAATATACTGTATAGATTTTGGATGAACTGAATTTTCTGTATTTTAACTGATTTTGTTAAATACTTAAATTTATGTATTTATAATATTTTCACATATGAAAAATTATATAACTAAAGAAGAGGAGGAGTAATATACCAATGACACAGGTTAAATGATTACTTTAGTATAATAGGTCAACCATCCGCATTAGGTATTCACCAAAAGGAAGTAATAATATTTCATTTAATATTTATAACTGTCGTCTAAATATATGTATTTTGAGAGAAATGGATCCCGAAAATATGGGAAAGTGGAGGTTACAAAATAATTTTATTAGTAAAAAACCAGTTATCGTTGTACATTCTGCGTTGCACAAGGAAATAGTTATACAATTCACTTTATATTTATATATAGGTCTCTTAAATAAAAAGAAATACATAGTTGGACATAACATTTATCAATAGGTCATGTTTCTATTTTAATAGAATACTAGAGAGTTCGGTATATTATTGATGCCCAAATATATTGATGCAGTTAGGTGAAAATTGATGTGGTGGTTATTAGGTTAACTGATACGGTGGTTATTGTATAAAGTTTGTATTTTTCTTATATACAGTTATCATATCAAAAGGTAGGTATCATGGAAAATATTTGTTGGACTAAACTAATATCAATAGGTCACACTTGTATTTTAATAGAATAGATAGATTAAAAATTATAGTTGACATGATTTTTTTTTGGGAAAATCTCTCGAATAGCTATTTTTAAATCTTTGTCATCAAAATAGTTCTTAAAAAAAAGAAAATGAAAATATAGACCTTTTTAATTTGAATTTTTAAAATTTTTGAAATCCACATTCAAAACTCCACTTCTTAGCTCTAAATCTATATTTGTTAACACTAGAGTATAAATATATATTTACCCCTTAATAAAACTTATTTTAGTCATTTTCCTATTTGATGACTATTTTGTGAAAATAAACTAAAAAGCTATCCAAGGGAATTTTTATTTGAAAAAAAAAAGAGAAATACCCTAGGAATAGGATAACAACAAAATATTTCACAAAAAGCACATACGAATAAAAATAACTAAAATAGGTTTTATTAAAGAGGTAGTTGAAAATTTTGCCCCTACTCTATAAATAATTTTAACAAAATAAATTAAATAAAATTTTTATTTTTGAACAAAACAATTTGAATTTTTTTCAAATCTTTTTTTACATCTGGTTTTTCTTAAAAAAAGTGTAGGAAGAAATTTTTGTATATGTCTAGAATTTGAGTCTAGGAAGACTTTCATGAATGTGTATGAAACTTTTGTGAAGCTGAGTATAAGAAGATCTTCATGAATAAATACATCTTCCAAAAGTTATGAAGATATGCATGCATATACATGTATAACTAGGTGATAGGCGCGGAATTAAATATCTAAAATAGTGGAATGTTTGCAATTGAAAATCAATTATGTATTTTCAATTTTTTCTTTTTCTCTACGTATCAAAACATGTTTCAAAATTAATAAAGTATAGACATGACACAAAATATTAAATAATATTTTTTGTTGTTTTTATTTTAGTAATTCGATGGTGGTAATTGTTTAAAATTTGAGTTTGCTTTTTCGTTTACCTCATCATAATTGATTTTACATATATAAAAACATAATATAATTTTACATTCAATTTTATCTAACCAATTTTATAGGTTTTTAAACCTATGTTAAGCCCGACACTTACAGTGGATTCTCTAATCGATGTAACATCGAGAACATGGAATTCACAGACTATTCGGACTCTGGTGGATCCGAACGATGTGAAAATTATTGAAAATATACCTTTAAGTCGAATTCAGACAGCACATCAGGATGGATGGCATTTTACAAATAATGGGAGATATACAGTTAAATCTAGATATCAAGTAGAACAAGTGTATCCGGATAGAGAAAGAACACTACCAGAGTGATATATGGTGTTTTATACATCTTGTATATATGCTTTTAAATTGGTTTTCAAGTCTTTATCGAGTCTTTCTAGTCCTTTTGGAGTCATTACAGGTCTGAAGTTGCATTGGATGAGAGATGAACCAGCTGGAACAAAAGAGGCAGAAAACAATGCAATTTGGTGGTTTTCACGCAGAACAGTCAGATAGCGGAGCAACCCGAGTGACTGTTCCGAGTGAGTGTTCCAGCGGCAGAGATTTTTAAGGAAACTACAATCATTACGGGATTTGCCCTAATTATCCCTATTTTCTCTCCCAGCCGCCTGTGGCTTTGATATATCATATTTTCTGTTTCTCTTTATCATCCTACGCTAGTTTACAGAGAGGAACCAGACCCGAAAACTCCATTGTTGGATTTGCTTATTGTAAAGGGAGAAGGATCTCTACACTCTTGAGAAGAATCCTGAACCCTATCTCTTTTATTTTATTAATTCAACATGTTTTCTTCATCTATTATCTCTGTGTTCTCTGTAGCTATGGCTGAGTAGTCAGCTTGCTTAGTCTAGGGTGTTAGGGTGTTAGATCCGTGAGCTTGACATAAATAAGTTATAAATCGATTGTCTTCATTCACTGTTGTTCTTAAGGCTTGCATCAAGTTAACCACTTAGTGCCTGATTCTGGGTTTAATCTATTCATCAAAAGTGTTATAGGTTGCTAGACATAACTTGAATGAGCATTGCATCCCTAACCAGCGAAAGTAGATGTTAGGGTGTTTTGTGAACATATCGGACTTGACCTCTATTGCTTGCTGTCGCATCTTGATCCAAACGAGAGTTTAGGTATCAAGATCGATCAGCATAGGGAGCAGTACCACGACAGTGGACTGTTCTACTTGAGTGATCCGAGTTCTAGACTTGCTCTTAATTAAACTTGAATAATTGTTTGGCTCACACTTGCTTAACACCCGATCAAACCACCCTAGGCTAGCATTTTAGTTATCTGAATACTTTAATTAATCTTGTTACTTGTTTCTCACGAAACCCTCAAATCTTTAAACCCCCATATTGTTTTAGCTTGATATTGATCCCATAAAGATAAAGTGTAATAGTTGGTCTCTGTGGATTCGATCCTAAAGTGCTACATCGACATACCATTCGATTGTGGTAGTGTGCACATTAGGTTAATTGGTGTGCGTATACACGTAATATCAATTTGGCGCCGTTGCCGGGGACCATCTTTTTACCTTTATTTTTCGGTTATTTATTTAGTCTAAGACCTCTAACGTGCTCTATCCTTTTTGTTGCAGCTAATTTTTCAGGTGCATTACCAGTAGACATACTCGGAGAAACGCACAAGGAGAGTTAGTTACATTTACCAACCAGGAGCTAGCAAGGTTAGAAAGAACAAATCGTCAACAGCCAAGGCAAACCGACACCACTATGGGTGATCACGCCAATCAGGATGATCTCACTGCGGCTATGGCACCCATGAAGCAGCAGATGCAACAAATGCAGCAGACCATCCAAGCTCAGCAGGATGCTGCTGAACAGGCTGCTCTCGCGCGGCAGGAACAACAAGCGCAAACTGTTCCAATCGGGCAGAGAAACATTCCTTGCAACATCCCTCCTACGCGCTCTGCCATTGTTCCTCCACTCTGCACCAGGCAGGACTTCGAGATCAAGCCTGCTTTGATCAGTCTAGTACAGAGAAAGGTGTTCTCTGGTCTCTCTACAGAAATTCCAATGGAGCATATTGAGAGCTTCGAAAAAGTCTGTAGTTTAACTCGCGTGAATGGTGTTCCACCAGACTACATCACGTGCATGTTATTCCCATTCTCTCTTGATGGAAAAGCTGCACGGTGGTTGAACTCTCTCCCTACCGGCTCTCTCACTTCATGGGAACATGTCCGATCAGCGTTCCTCAGCCATTTCTACTCTAAGGCGAGAACAACTGCATTGAGGAACAAGATCACCTCCTTCAGACAGCTCACTGATGAGCCTTTCTGCGACACATGGGAGCGCTTCAATGACTATCGCAGAGAATGTCCTCACCATGGATTTGATGATGATTACCTCCTGGACATTTTCTATGATGGAGTGGACTGGAAATACCAAGGTGCTCTAAACTCTGCGAGCAATGGAGACTTCATGACTCAAACCACTGATGGAGCGTTGAAGCTGATTGAGAACATGGCTGCTAGCTCAGCTAATAAGAAAGAGGAGAGTGATTGCTCCAAGAAAGGGAACAGTTCTGACACCCAGAAAATAGATGAGCTGACTGCCAAGGTTGATCAGCTACTGAAAAACAACCAAGGGCACGTCTTCAACATGGAGCAAGCTACGGCCGAGCATATTTAGAACCAGAACAAGCGACAACCGCAGAGCAATCAGCAAGCTGTTTCAACTAACGGGAACAGTCAACCAGATGAGTTGATGGGTCTGGGTATGATGATGCAACAGCTGTTGCAGGGTCAGCAGGTTCAGGCCAAGGCGTTGAATCAGGTAACCACGGAAATAGACACCAAGATGGGCAACATGTTCACTGAGCTGAATAACAAGTATGCCAATCTTGCGATCCATATAAGAAAGATCGATGTTCAGCTTGCTCAAACAGTTGAGAGTGTCAAGAGGCAACAAGAGACGCTCCCTGAAAGAACTGATAAAAATCCTAGGACTGAGCACTGTAATGCAATAGAGCAGCCGTTCGCTGAGATTGCTCCAGGCGCAGAAGAGAGAGCAGAGCAGTCTGCTAGCTCTGGAGTGACTGCTCCTAGCGAACCTGCTGAGACTCCACCATCTCGAGTCTATGTTCCCAAGGTTCCCTATCCAATTCCACCTAGACATCTGATGGATCCCATTAGTGAAGAGCAGCTGATAGGTTTTAACAAGATGGTGAGAAGGCTTCCTAAAGAACTTGCATTTGAAGATGCTCTGCAGATTCGTCCATTGCTCAAGTTTTTTAGAAACTGTAGAGAGACTCAAGAGGAGATCAAGGTCCTATATGCCAAAGCTCTGTCTACACCAGCACTGAAGGTATTGCCTAAGGTTGATGATCCTGGAAAGTTTGTTTTCCCATGTTCCATCGCAGGAACAACCTTCAAGGATGCTCTTTGTGACTCTGGTTCTTGTGTGAATCTCGTCTCAAAGGCTATTGTAGAGGATTTGGGTATTGCTGATGTTGAGCGCTCTCACCTGACCCTGACCTTTGCAAACTCTCCTAGAGCAGTCCCATATGGAACCATCCGCAGCCTTCATGTTCAAGTAGGGGAATGCATTGTTCCTGCTGAGTTTCAAGTTGTTGAGATGAACAAGGATCATGAGATGCCTTTGATATTTGGAAGGACATTCATGGCTACTGTTGGAGCAACCATCGATATGCCCAACAAGAGAGTCTGCTTCTCCAACATCAACAAGAAAGTTTTCTACAAGGCTGTACCCACCAGATCTTCCTCATCACACGCCTCTCGCATCTCAGTGTTTGATGTAGAAAAGCTGAAGGTTGTTCCAGAGAAGGAGCATGGTGATAAGGGTGAGAGCAGGCTGTTACCTGATGAAGATCCTAACACTGATCCTACTAAATTCAGAGAGAATTCAAGGGTGAAACAGAAAGTTCAGAAGAAAAGGGTCAAGGGTGATCCTATGATGACTTTGATACCTCGCTTGTGTGATGAGAAATCCATTGAGTATGAGGTAAAGTGCAAGGGTACCTTTAAACCTTTCTCTAAAGTCAAAGTAATGCTCACACATGAGCTGAAAGAGAAAGGAGAAGCTGCTGTGAAAGGGTTGCTGAGCAGAGTTTTGAAGTTGAACATGTCTGATTGTGGAGCTTGTTTTGGAACAAGTCCTCCTGCTCAACCCGACTGATCCCAGTCACCAAGTCAAGCTAGAGACTTAAACCAAGCGCTTGGTGGGAGGCAACCCACTGGTACGTGTAAATATAACTTGGTTTTGTTTTTGTTTACTTATTTTCGTTTTAGTTTATTGAGTCTCAGGTCAAAAAGCAAAAAAAAATCCGAGATATTTCAAAAATTCTGGGTTGCAGAAACGGAACAACCTACCCCCTGAAAAGAGCGGTTGTTCCAGGCGATCATCTAACGATAGAACACCCAGAATTTTCATGGAGCGCCTGCTCCACTCAGGTAAGTATCTCAACCCAAAAAAAAAAAAAAAAAAATTTGTTCTTGTTTTCTCCTTCTCTCTGATTTATTTTCACACCAGGGACGTTGTGAAGTAAGTCTGGGGGAGGGTTTTCGTTGTTTACTAACTCGTTTCTTTCTTTTGTTTTTCTTTTGGGTCAATTTGAATCAGTTTTTATTGAGTCAGTCAAAACTTTGTGGAAATTAGGACCTTATTTTGTGTTGATCACTGACCACCTTGTGCTTTAGTTATCATTCAGTGACCTTAGCAGTGGCGAAAGACACACATGTGGACCTGGAACACCCTGACATATCTCACTTGATTCTCCAGAAGTTCTCAGCCGATCAGGTTACACTGGGTAGACTTAACTCCACCTTACTTGAACCTAATCTTAACTGAAATTCTTCTTGTTATGGGCATTAGATCAGAGAAACGAGAACACACTCAGGACTTCTTATCCTTTTTATCCATCTTGCTGATCCTGAGTGGCTAGCTCATCTTTAGCTAGTTCTCACCCTGCACCTTAGCCTTTATTCCACCTTCATGCATTTGTTTTTCAGTGTCATATGTGCAGATATGTGCAAAAAGGTCGGAGGGGAAAGGATCAACGCAGCCTCCTACTTGTTACTGCTCCAGAAATTATGGCAGAAAGGAGAACAAGCAGATTAAGGGAGCAACCGCTCCATAACCAATGAACTGCGCAAGAGCAGGGGTGGAGAACCAGGATGGTTGCGAAATCAGAACCACCAGTGGCACTCAGAACCATCATGTATGACCTCCTTCTTTGTCACATCACCATATCAGTCTTCAAAAAAAAAAAAAAAAAAAAAAACCAAAATAAGGTGATGGAGAAGGGGATGAGATCAAAGAAACATGAGCCACTGGAAAGATCGAGCAAAGGAGTGGGTACCAAAAGGAAAGTGGAACGCAGAACAATCAGTTGCATGTTCCGTCATCAGAACAGTCGCACCAGATAGAGCAAAAACGAGTAGAGGCTGTGGACATCAATGGATCTATCATCTCTTGTCATTTTGTGTGATATCCTGCATCCTCTTCAATGAAATGGTAGCCCCTAAACACTTTTAACTCCACCATTAAATAGCCTGTTCCACACCTAGACCGTCTACCCTGAATGATGCCTGTGATGAGAAGCTCACGCTACTCTTAAATGAATGTAGGGAGTTCTGTCTCGATAGTGTTGCATTTTCAGGTTTGAGATGAAGAGTATGGAGCCGATTTTTGAACAGCAGTCAGTGGGGTTCCGGTAAGGGTGTGTTGTCCTAGTTTTACTGCTTGTATGGTTCAGAGATTCGTGGTTAAAGTATGGTTGCTGAGAATAGGAGAGTTCCCACACTTTCAAACCTTTCTCCCTATTCTTGATACTTGACATTGTTTGAGGAAAAACAAGGATCTAAGTCTGGGGGAATTGATATATGGTGTTTTATACATCTTGTATATATGCTTTTAAATTGGTTTTCAAGTCTTTATCGAGTCTTTCTAGTCCTTTTGGAGTCATTACAGGTCTGAAGTTGCATTGGATGAGAGATGGACCAGCTGGAACAAAAGAGGCAGAAAACAATGCAATTTGGTGGTTTTCACGCAGAACAGTCAGATAGCGGAGCAACCCGAGTGACTGTTCCGAGTGAGTGTTCCAGCGGCAGAGATTTTTAAGGAAACTACAATCATTACGGGATTTGCCCTAATTATCCCTATTTTCTCTCCCAGCCGCCTGTGGCTTTGATATATCATATTTTATGTTTCTCTTTATCATCCTACGCTAGTTTACAGAGAGGAACCAGACCCGAAAACTCCATTGTTGGATTTGCTTATTGTAAAGGGAGAAGGATCTCTACACTCTTGAGAAGAATCCTGAACCCTATCTCTTTTATTTTATTGCTTCAGCATGTTTTCTTCATCTGTTATCTCTGTGTTCTCTGTAGCTATGGCTGAGTAGTCAGCTTGCTTAGTCTAGGGTGTTAGGGTGTTAGATCTGTGAGCTTGACATAAATAAGTTATAAATCGATTGTCTTCATTCACTGTTGTTCTTAAGGCTTGCATCAAGTTAACCACTTAGTGCCTGATTCTAGGTTTAATCTATTCACCAAAAGTGTTATAGGTTGCTAGACATAACTTGAATGAACATTGCATCCCTAACCAGCGAACTTGATCCAAACGAGAGTTTAGGTATCAAGATCGATCAGCATAGAGAGCAGTACCACAACAGTGGACTTTTCTACTTGAGTGATCCGAGTTCTAGACTTGCTCTTAATTAAACTTGAATAATTGTTTGGCTCACACTTGCTTAACACCCGATCAAACCACCCTAGGCTAGCATTTTAGTTATCTGAATACTTTAATTAATCTTGTTACTTGTTTCTCACGAAACCCTCAAATCTTTAAACCCCCATAATGTTTTTGCTTGATATTGATCCCATAAAGATAAAGTGTAATAGTTGGTCTCTGTGGATTCGATCCTAAAGTGCTACATCGACATACCATTCGATTGTGGTAGTGTGCACATTAGGTTAATTGGTGTGCGTATACACGTAATATCACAGAGTATGGTCCTTCGGTTTCGTCGCTGAAAGCATACTTCTGGAAAGTGCGATGCCCACCTAAGATAAAAAAATTCTTTGGGAGATGATATCAGGTTGCATAGCAGTTAAGAAAAAAACTACGGTCAAGAGGAATTCAATGGGACACAACTTGTGCACGATGTGGAGCACCTGAGGAATCTACATATCATGTGTTTTTTGAATGTCCACCGGCAGTTCAGGTTTGGGCACTTTTACGAATTCCATCGAATCCATATACTTTTCCCCTTCAATCACTTTTTGCAAATATAGATCATTTATTTTGGAAGGTTTCTCCGAAAATGGAAGATCATCAATTTTCATAGATCCTATGGTATATATGGAAAGGAAGAAACAATAAGATCTTTAGCAATCTGGATATTGACCCGCGAGATACCCTCAAATTGGCAGAAACGGAGTCGGTACTTTGGGATGAGGCGCAAATTTCTCTTACATAGAGAACAGACCAGGCCCGATCTGTATTGAACGCGAAAGTACCAACTATTCCTGGTAGATGGTGTTTTACAGACGGATCATGGAAAGATCAAGAAATTTATTCGGGACAAGGGTGATATAGTACTTTGGAAGATTTTGATGGTTTAATGGGAACGAGATATACAAGAGCGAGTCTATCACCACTTCATTCGTAGACAGAGGCTCTCATTTGGGAAATGGAATGCATGAGGAACCTTAGACAGCTTACTATTACATTTGTAACTGATTGTTCTCAGTTGGTGAAGATGGTTTCTGAAACCGAAGAATGACCGGCATTTGCAAGTTATTTGGAATATATAAAGTTTATGAGAAGAAGTTTCAACAGTTTAGAGCTCATCCATATACCACAGACGCAAAATTCAAGGGCGGATAGTCTAGTATGCAGTGCATGAAAGCAATTGTTGTTTGCTGTCCAAATGGATACAGAGCTACCAGTTTGGTTTACAAAGTCTGTATGAGTTTGTTATGTTGCCGGAAAAAACAAAAACAAAAAAACCTATGTTAAGCCCAAAAAGAATTCAAATGGGCTAACTAAACACATAACCTTCTCCTTCAGATCTTAAATAGAGAAAATCAAAATCACTCTCTCTCGGAAAAATGAAGAAAAAGAGAAAAATAGGACTATGCAACCAAATTTTGCTTAAACTATTTTCTAACATTATATATACAAATATGTATACAATTTGCTAGAACCCTGTTGCTTCATCTTTTTTTTCCAATCTTCATTTCCATAAAAATAATTACGTTTTTTTAATACATTATATGATCAAAAATCAAAAGAAAGAGTTTAATGGTTATTTCTTTTCATATTCGAATTTAATGATATATAATAAAGAATTGAGTGGTCATTTAATGTCACTCTTTAAATAATCATAATAAGGTCACTCGAATTAATAATAAATATTTGAGGAGTACTCTAACTTGACATGTAAGCATGCTCCTCAATGTTGTCATTTAACCAATTCTTGAGGGTTAATATATAAGGGATTTTGTGTTCATTTTTCATTTTGTGTACAACAAAGGAAGCACATAAATTAAAATCAATACCTTTTGTTTATTTACAATCATATTTTTAGTAAATAAATAAAAACAATCATTTTTTTTTGATGAAAACAATCATTATATAATCAAATTTTAGTGATATTGACATATATATATATATATATATATAGTATAATTTAATATTGATACTTATTGTTAAGACTTCCTAGTCATATCATTTTATTAACATTTGTATATTTGATGTAATAAAAATTTAAACAATTTATCACAAAATTTTTGTGTCAGATTTTTCACTATAAATTTTAAAATTAAAATATTCAGATCTCAATAACTTTTCAATGCAGATTTTGAAACTAAAATATTTATGTATTTTTATAAGGTATATCATTTAATTTAAATAATATTAGCATATATATATATAATATGAATATTTATTAAACGAGATTTCATATTCATACAATTTATGATCATTTGTATCTTGCTTGAACAAAAAAGTTAAACCATTGATCACAAAATTTTCAATGTGAGACTTTTTATTTTTTTTAATAATATAAAATTAGACAAAAAGGAATGAGGATACAAAAAATGTTATCAAATATGTATCTATCATAATCATTAATTATCATATATATGTTAATCATATTCAGTAATTTTGTAGCTTTTATTTAAGGAAAAAATGAAAAATATTCTTGTGTACACAAGTAATTAATTTGATAGTTAGTTTAATAAAAGTATAATCTATATTTAGATGGACCAAATTATTTTTCTAACAATTCTAAGAATCATTCTAGTGATGAAATGTAGCTAACAAAACATGTTGTAATGCTTCTCAATTAATATATAAGGGATATCTTCATAGATTTAAGAATTTTTTTATAAATGTGAATTTAAATATATCATCTCCTATATATTAAAAGAAAAACATTACAACATTTGAAGTAGCCATGTGTTATCTATCACCACAATGATTCTTAGAATCTCAAGAGAAATAGGTTGGTCCATCTAAATATATAATAAGCTTTTTATTAAACTAACCATAAATTAATTATTAATTTTTTTCATTCTTTCCATAAATAAAAGCTACGAAATTACTTAATGTGGCTAAAATAGATATGATAATTAATTATTTTAAATAATAAAGTTTTGATAAATATTAATATTAAATATATATATATATATATATATATTAATATCGTTTAAATTAACTATATACCATATAAAATACATAAATATTTTAATTTTGATTTTTTTGAACAATTCTTTTGATAAAAGCTTTGAACAAATATTGTCAACTTAATCGTTAAATTTTAAACTTTTCACTGATTTTTTTTTTAAATTATAAATTACAAAAACTATTAAACATCACACAATGAAAAATTTTGTTATCAGTGATTCAAAGTTTTTGTTATAAAAAAGATACAAGTGTTCGAAAAATAATATGACTAAAAAAATATTTAATAAATATAAATATAAATATTAAAAATATACTATATGTATCTATGTTAATATTATTTAAATTTTATTATAAACCATATAAAATAAAAATGTCTGTTTGGATTAATAAAATTTATTTATATGTTCGCATCAATTTGATAATATACATAATAGTTACTGAATTTTTAATATTTAATATATATTTATTATTTTATAATATGTAAAATAAAATATACTACGTAAAAATAATTTATATATAATGTTTATTCCGCGCAAGGCGTGGATCTTAACCAAGTTTATATATTAAAAGAGAAATATTACAACATTGTAGTTATGACACGTGTTATCAATAGAATGCTTCTCAAAATCCCTAGAAAAATATGTTGGTCCATTAAATATATATTATAGTTTTCATTAAACTATTCATAAAATTAATTAACAATGTACAATTAATATTTTATTCTTGGGCTTTTTGCAAATATGACTCAAAACTTGAAGTCAAACACAAAACTAACCCCTTTTTTTGGAACTTTGACTTGCCTCTTTCACCCCCAAAGTTCAGATTACTCACAAAAATGCCATCATTTTTTTTTTTTTGAAAATGCATATTTTACTCTATCACCCACATCTTCCTCAAGTATTCACAATATTGCCATTGCCATCAATACACCAACCACCATGAACAACCAATTTGAAGCTCTTAATGCACCTAAAATTCGATTTACACTCTTTCTTTCTAAATTCTTATGAACCAAAAATAACATCTCTTTACTTTCTCTCCATGATTTTATTCCGAGATTCTGGTCAAAACTTGCTTATCTTGGACGTCTTCCATGTAAGTCGTCGGACGGACGACTTCCGTGTAAGTCGTCTAGAAAAAAATAATTTTTTTGTTTTATTTTTCAATTGCAAAACTAACCTGAGACGACTTACATGGAAGTCGTCTAGGTATAACAAAATATTATTTTTTTAATTTTCTACTGGACGACTTACATGTAAGTCGTCCAGGAAAAGTCAAATTTCTGACACAATCCGGTCAAATGCAAAACTAACCCATTTTCCCTAGATGTCTTACGTGGAAGTCGTCTCAAATTTTTGTTTTAACAAACAAATATGGACGACTTCCATGTAAGTAGTCTAGGTTAAAAATCAATTGCAAAACAAACCTAAATGGACGACTTCCTAGAAGTCTACCAGACGACCTCCGTGGAAGTCGTCTGCGCCAATGTTTAATAAACTTTCATTTTCTCTAAAACTATAAAGACTTTTTAATTTTTTTTTTGTTAATTCATGTATATTAGTCAATATTGGGGCTACTGAATAAAATTTATAACTTAATTGGTGATATTATAAGGTTACCAACATTCATGCTTAGTAAAGTTTGTAGTTTTTGTAAATTTGTTAAGTAAATTTAAGATATGTTTATTTAATTTTCAAAAGTGTTAAGTAACTTCAAGAATATCAAGTAACATGGTTTAATGTGTCTTCTCAGATTATAAGATATACTTTTTACCTATGTATCTAATGAAAGTGTTCTAGCTTTGAACTTATGTAATGTTTTATCTTTTGTGAATTTGACTAAGTTTTCTTGAGAATTCTTCTCCTTTAGTTGTAATAAATTTGATTATTTTTTTGTGTTATTGTGTTTTGCTATTGAAGTTGTATTTTGTGTTATTGTGTTTTGCTATTGAATTTGTATCAATAACTTCAATTATGTCAAGTAATTTTGGCAAGATAATGTCGTGGAAAATGAACATATTTACCAAACTTTTTCATTAATATATCTTCAAATTTACAAAAAAAGTCACAGCTAAAGGAGTACACATGCAAATCACAAAACAGACCACAAACAAAACTATCATAGATCATTTCTCTACAAAGACAAGCTTAGACTCCACTTGATATGGAAGAAGACCCCGTCAGAAAACTTCCTGGAAGTCGTCTGGAAGACTTCTTCGAAGTCGTCTGGAAGACTTCTTCGAAGTCGTCTGGAAGACTTCTTCGAAGTCGTCTGGAAGACTTCTTCGAAGTCGTCTGGAAGACTTCCTGGAAATCTTCTAGTGCATTATATTTTATAAGACTTCCGAGAAGACTTCCCACATGTCTTCTAAAGTCTGATCCAGATCTGAAAAACATGTATATCAAACCCAGATCTGTAAAACCTTCATATCATATCAAAAAACATTCAAATGACTTAAAAACAGAGAAAATGAGTAGAAAATTAAATAGACATACTTTTATAGAACACACAAAGTTCATATCCAAGTGGAAGATGAGAACCATATGGTTAAAACCTGCAACAAAAAATAGATTAGTGAGAAAGACATGAGACAAAAGTGAAAAATTCATATAAAGTTTAGTGTTTTCAAGTCAAAAAGATTAGAATAGGTTTGAAGAGTTTTAGTTTGGGAAAAAATATGAATTTTATGTAACAGGAGGTTACCAAATGAAGAAAAATCAACATAAGAACTTACCAAAACGCTCAGATCTATTATTAAAGGGAAACATGAGAGAAGACTCCGTCATAAGACTTCGTAGAAGTCGTCTGGAAGTATTCTAGCCCAGAAGTCTTCCAGATCTGAAAAACCTGCATCTCCAAAAAAGTTCAAATGGCTTAAAAACATAGAAAATGAGTGGAATATTAGATAGATCTACTTTTATAAAACACACAAAAATACATATCTAAAATTAATAAATCTACCTTTAAATGAGTGGAAGATGAGAACCATGTGATGAAAAATCTGCAAAACATGATAAACTAGTGAGAAAGACATGAGACAAAAATAATAAATTGATATAAAGTTTGTTGTTTATAAGTTCAAAAAGATTAGAGAGAGGTTGAAGAGTTTTAGAATGAGGAACGTACCATTTTTGTTGCAACCATTTGAGAGGAGGAGAGAATATGTAAATTTTTTTTTTATATATGGAGAGAAAAAAATTCCAATAAGGTTAAATATTTTCGATCAGAAGACTTACTAGACGACTTACTTGTAAGTCGCCCAGAAGACTTTAATATTTTTAGCGCGAAACGAAAATATTTTTAGCGGAAAACTAAAATATTTTTAGCGGGAGTTAGAAGACTTTCCAGACGACTTACATGTTAGTCGTCTAGACCCTAAACATAACCCTAAACTAAATTAACTAACTAAACAATTCATAAAATCAAATTAAACTTTAAAAGTGTTTACTTTACACAGAAATAATCACATGTAGATAAAAATTTAATTTTTCAAAAAAACATTTAAGCTTTCCAAAATCTAACCCTAAAAATACATACAATACTACAACATATGTTGCCAAAGCCTAGACCAAAGAATATCATGATTCACCACTTTCACTCATCTATGCTTAAAATAATTCAATTTTATTATATCTTAATTTATATCACTTAAAACTGTTTATAATTACATGATTTTAATTTTTCGCTTATCAAAATATTTTTTACAAAATTTATAAATTATTTTTAAGATCAACTATACCAGCCGACTTCTGTGGACGTCGTCCAGAAGACTTAACAGAATCTCAGAAGACTTAGCGGAGATATATTCGTAAAAATGAGTTCTCTTTTGTTTGGTCACAAGGGGGTTGCTTTAATTTCACAAGGCTTTTGAGTTACTTTTGCATTTGATTCAAGTTTGGGTATACTTTTGCAATCAAAATCAAGTTTTGAGTCATATTTGGTAAATCCCCCTTTATTCTTTCCTTAAATACAAGCTATATAATTACCTAATATGATTATAGTATATATATATATATATATATATATATATATATATATATGTATATATATGACAATTAAATATTTTAATAATAAATATTTAATTACAATTTGTGTATCCTCCATCATTTATGTTGAAAATTATATTATTAACATACAATAAACAATCTTATTAACCATATAATAAAAATTTACATTTTTCAAATATGTTATAATTTTAATTTTAAAAATGACTATAAATTACTAAAACTATTAAAAGTCCTAGATTAAAAAATTTGTGATCAAGGGTTTAAAATTTTATTATAAAAATATATATGATTGTAAAACCATATGAGAAAAAATTGCATGTTAATTGATATTCAAAATATTAAAGTATATAGCATATAAAACACACAAATATTTTAATTTAAAAATTTTCATTGAACAATTTGAGAATAAAAAATTTGAATATCGAAATTTGCAGTGAATATTTACGAACGGTTATAAATTATTAAAACTATTAAAACTTCCACATTAAAAAATATGTTATCACTGGTTTACAATTTTTTTTTATAAAAGATACATATAATCGCAAAAGCATATGATTAATGAGTCTCATTTAATATATATCCTTATTAAAATATTATATATATATATATATATTAATATCATTTAAATTTATTTACATCTATAGAAAATATATAAAAGTGATTGTTTAGATTTGCTTACCATAAAATGATTATAGCTAAACAAAAGTGATTGCTTTGACGTGTTTGCACCAATTTAATTATATACATAATAGTTAATTGTCACTCAATTATTTAATATATATTTATTATTTTGTTAGTTTTATAATATGTAAAAACGTAAAATAAGTGATAATACGTAAAAATAATTTTTATATACAATACTCATCTCTTAAACTAGTTAATGTATTTTTTTTTTTGATTAAATATCAAATTTATTGATCAAAATTGCTTATTTACAAGTAGGTGGATATGTACTCTATTCAACTAGGAATAAATAAAAGAATGAAACGAACACCCTTCCCATAGTTAAGTAACTTCAAGCCATCTTCTCATCATCCCCTCCAGCAGATGATCCTTGGTGTAGCGAAGAGATGATATCCAATTCCTAATCTGCTTATCGATGATTCGAGTGAGCTTCTCCGTCATGACCCACACACCACCATGCCTCCATGAGTTCTGTTCTTTCCAGACAGAGTAGAGGACTGTCTGAAACACCATCCTCCTAAGCACATGATTCAGTCAACTTCGATCAGGTTGAAAGAGTGAAGCTACGGTATCATTCCAATCAAGAGTAATGGCGCTTCCCATCAACTTCCCTGCAATGTTCAGCCAGGCCGTGAAAGAGAAAGGACATGTAAAAAACAGGTGATATCTAGTTTCATTCTTCTCTCCACAAAGCATACAACATTGCTCTATGCCCCAGTTCTTCATTCTATCTCCCGTGGATAACCGATCTCTGAATGCGAACCAAACCATAAAGGCATGTCGAGATACAGCCTGAGAAAACCAGGAGATTTTCCTCCAACTTACCTCACTTCTTTTATCACGCAAATAATTCCAGGTCTTAACGGAAGAGAAGTTAGCTTTGAAGTCATCATTATCAGCTCGCAAGAGTACAATGTCCTCTCCATAATGTTGACAAGGCACCGGGCACACAGCTAGTTTTGCAGAGATTTCGAGAATCGCCTATGTCCTCTACTACAGATCTTCCAACCTGATTCACATACCACATCAGAGATAGTAGCAGAACGAGGAACCCCCAAGTAGCCTATGCCAATCTCCCCTGTTTCATCCAAAATCCTTCCTGTACCCAGCCAGTTGTCAAGCCAAAAGAAGGTGGATCTCCCATTATTAATTTCATACCTAAAAAAGTCGAATGCGAAGGACTGCAACTTTAGTAACTTTCTCCAAACCCATGAGCCAAGAGATCCTTCACGCTCGTCCCAGTAGGAACCATGTTTTAGCAAATACTCCTTAGTCCATGCCACCCAAAAGGACCCTGTTTGAGTAAAGAGTAGCCAAATCAGCCTCAGCGCAAATACACGGGAAGTATCCCTAAGCCATCGTAGACCCAACCCTCCGTCTTCTTTAGGATAGCAAACATCTTCCCAAGCAACTTTTGCTTTATGCGTAACGATTGGCGACCCAGACCAGAGGAAAGCACTGCACATGCTCTCGATGGTATCAAGACAGCCTTTGGGTAATAGAAACGCGGAGCTCCAGAAATTAACAGTACTGGTGATAACCGTTTTGATGAGCTGTAGACGTCCTGCAAAGGATAAAGCTCTGTGTGTCCACGACAAATGTTTTTTGCAAAGTTGATCAATTAATGGCTCATAGTCGGTTTTACTCCAGACCTTAGAAGTCAAAGGCATACCTAGATAGCGTATAGGCAAGGTATCTACCTTTAGACCTTTCGCACTCGCAGCATGAATAAGCAAGTGGCTGTTCAGACCAGCAGCAAAAAATTGATGACTTGGACGCATTGATCTGAAGACCTGACATACCAGCGAAATGATCCATCACTGTCAACACTCCATTCAGCGATTCTTCAGTTTCATCAGTAAAAACCAGTATGTTGGCAAAGCTAAGATGAGAAAGCCCTACTTTCTCATATTTAGGATGAAAACCAAACTTTCCATCAGCTGCAGCCTGATTCAACATGTTGGACAGAGCATTATTCACAATGACATATATATAGGGAGAGAGCAAGGAGCCCTGTCTAATACCCCACACACTGGTGAAAAAACCCTGCAAGTTCCTCATTAATGGCCACAAAGAAGGAGGCTGTGGAGATGCAGAGATAGATCCATCGTATAAACTGGCTGCACAGACCCATTGCATGAAGTACATCAGTGATAAAACTCCATTTGACAGTATCAGAAGCTTTAGAAATATCAAGTTTTATTGTGTTTCGATCTGAGATAAGTGGCTTATGATAGCTGTAAACCAACTCCGTCGCGAATAAAACGTTCTCTAGCAGCAACCGGCCCTTGACAAACGCGCTTTGGTTTGGCTCATTAGCTGAAGGAGAAAATCTTTGAGTCTATTCGCCAATAACTTAGAGATCACGTTATACATGAGGTTGCAGCAAGTGGTCGTTCTTCCTGTTCGGCTTATTGTAGTTAATGTATATTTAGGAAAACTTCTGTGAATATTTATGGATATCTTACTGAATTAGAATAAATGAATATTTAATAAGATATCATTAAATATGTATATAATCTTCTTAAAGTTTTCGGAGGGTCTTTATAAATTTGATATAGAAATTTTATAAGGATATTATAAATATTTAAAAGCGTTTTCTAAATTTTTGAGAGATGTTATATATTGAGTAATATTTTCTTATATATGCATATAAATAAAATTGAGGAAGATGACATACATATTTAAGAAGTTCTTAAATATACATGCATGTTACAAGAAGGTGTACCTAATTTTTTATAAGAATTTTGTTTTTAAAAGATAATTTTTTGTGAGGAAACTTTTTTTGAAAAGAATAAATTTTTGAAATTGTTTTTTTTTTTGAAAAATATATTTATAAAAAAATAAAAAAATTGACTTTAAAAATAATCGTTAAAACATTATTTCAATTTTATTATTTTGAATTTTTAATATTTATTTATACATATTTAATAAATCATTAATTAAAATTATAAATGAGGATACAACTATCATTTAACCTTTTAGTAAAATCTATTCTGGTTACTTTGACTTTTGAGTGTTATTTTGGAAACAAAAACCAAAAAGGTCTATTTAGGAGATTTGTTTTAAAAAAATTAAAATTGGTAAAATGAAAATGATTAATAACAAAATATTACTTACTGTGAATATAAAAAATAATAAAAAATATTACCATATAAATAATTATTTTTATTTATAAAGTACGCATAGTTTAAATATATTTTGGAAACTATGATAAGTGCATAAATTTATGCAATTCAAAACTTATTAAATAAACATTTATAACTAAAATTTTAAAATAAAAAATAAAAATGTAATGTTATAAATATATAATACTTATAACTTTAGAATTTTAAAATTAATTGTTGTCAAAAAGTTATAAATTTAATTAACTTTGCTATAGGTTTTATGGTAAAAAATATTTATTAAAACATTATGAAATTAATTTACCTAATCAAAACTCCAAAGTTTGATTTGTAGAGAATATCATTTGTAAGATCTTCGTTCATGCGTTTCATAGAATGGTAGATGTAATTTTCATGTATGTAAAATAATTAATTTGTTTCAAAAAGATGAAAGTAGTCCTAAGAAAAACTCATAATTAGGGATTGCGTTGAAAATCTGGTATTCCTAAAAAATAATGAATCTAATTTATCACAATTTAGATTAAAATCTACGTAAGAATCTACAAACAAGCTTTTGTCTAGGTCAAACATACTTGCGAGACCGTCGATAACCCGAGAATTCGGATTCGAAAAACTAAAATCAAAGACATCTGCTATAACCCTAGAATTTGGTTGCGTCTTTTGATGGGTTAGGATAGAATCAGTGCACTGCCGGATCCTTTGATAACTGAGATACTCTTATGGCTTCCAACCAGGGATTCTGTTAAGACAAGCGTTTTATCGACCCAATGGAGAAACCTATGGCTTGATGTTCCAGGGCTAGACATTAAATTCCTTTTTAGCAATGCTAAAACAATCACTAGCTTCATTGAAAGATTTTTGGAATTTAACCGCGATGCACGTATGCGAAAGTTCAAGATAACGTATGACACGTCCAAGGGTCATGATCCCTTTGGAATCAGAGAGTGGATCGCCACAGCTATAAGTCGAGGAGCTCAGCATTTAGATGTGGTTGACACATTTCTTAGGTATATGTCTTTCAAAGAGTTCATGCCTCTGGACATTTATAAGAGCAAGACATTGGTGTCTTTAAAGCTTGTAGAAGTAAGGATGTCTAATCCCGACTTTGTTGTTTCTCTACCTTGTCTGAAGAACATGCATCTTGAAAAAATTATGTACAGTGGTGAGGATCCTTCGTTCATGGAGAAGCTCATCTCAGGCTGTCCCGTTCTTGAAGATCTAACAGTGTTCAGGTCGTCTGATGATAACGTACTGGTTCTTCGTGTGACATCTAAGAGTCTTAAGAGGTTTAGAGTATGGTCTGACCGCTGGAGTAGAAGCAATAGTAGGGAGTTTGCGCTGGAGATTGATGCTTCGGGGCTCAAATATATGAAGTTAGGAGATCAACAGTCTAAAAGAATAGTGGTGAAGAATCTAAGATCTTTGTTTATGATCGACATTGATTCCATATTCAATGGTGGAAGTAACACTAATTTGGAAATGAAGAAAGATACTACCCGTGATTTTCTCAATGGTATTTCTCGCGTAAGGCATATGATCGTCCCTCAGCTTACTCTGGAGGTATGCACATCTACTCTTGATGCATATATAAAAATTAGTTCTTCGGATTATTCTTACACTGACCAAAACTTAGTTTAGTTCTTTATGGGCAGCTGACAAAAAAAAAAAGTTGTGACCTTAAACCGTTATTTTTTTGGTTCTTCCGGCAGGTTCTTTATCGTTACCTGGGATCCAATATTCCCATGTTTAGCAACTTATATCGTTTAGAAGTGTCTTGCATTGCCCGCTAATTAGAACACATGTTACCCGATTTTCTTGAGAGTTTCCCGAATCTAAAACACCTCACACTGGTAATTCTAGTTCAAACTTCTGATTTTGGCTTACAAATTGTGGAAGTGCACCTAATTTGTCCTTGTCTTTTTGGCAGTGCGTAGTGTATTTGCCCTTCTCTTTTTGGCAGTGCATAATGTATTTGAACAATCTAAACGTGGAAAAACATGAAGGTTCAATTGTGCCTCAGTGCTTACTATCCACCCTCGAGTGTGTTGAGATTAGAGAATTTACAGGAGAAGAAACTAGGACGAAAAAGAAAATAATGAAACAGAAAAAAGGAACCTTTGATCCTTTGATGAATGTAGCTAGGTATATTCTTGAGAATTCATTAGTCCTCAATCATTTTGATTCTCTCTCCTGTAACCAACCAAATCTCGGATATCGCCAAGGAGCTTCTTACAATCAGAAAAGGGTCTAGCAGATGCAATATCTTCATGGGTTTATTGCACTCTGAATCCGATACACCTTTTCTACAACTTATATGCTAATTAGACCTTTCCCAGTACTTACTTGTTATCCAAAATAATATTGCATTTTCTCATACTCGTGATTTTTTTCTCTGTTAATTGTTTTGATTGGAGTAAGAATTGACTTATCCAAATCTGAGAACAATCTTTCTTTTTTTGACTATGTGATCTGTTGGTCAACTATCCATGTGCTTTGAACTGTTGGTATGTGAGTTGCCAAAACGATAATTCTTCCTTGTTAAGTTCTTAGCTAGCTTCTTCTTCGTGTATGTAAGCTTGATGGTTTCTTTTCTTTCTGCAATTTCTAAAGATATGTCTAACTTCTCCACAAACATTTTATTTGTGATCATTGTTGGATTTCATTTCTTTATAGTAGCATAATGCTTCTTAATGATCATCCTTATTGCAATAGTTTCGCCATCTTGGCTTTCTTCTTTCACCCACAAAATCCTTAAAGTTTTGGTTGGTTCCTCGACTCTTGTGAATTTGTTTATTAAACCTTTGATAGAATGCTCCCAATGAACTGTGATTCTATGTCTTCAAACCTCCTTTCTTGCATTTTAATGCGTTTAACAACTCTTGTAAACCTGGTTATTGTAACTCCTTCTTTTGATCAATTACACCAATATATGGACCACTTTTGACACCCAACATATCATCTTCATATGATTTCATCTCATTGTTTAGTTCAGTAATTCTTCTCATGAATTCTTTATTGTTTCTTTCTTTGATTGCTTTGGAGCAATGTTTTTAAAACCGGACCGGATACCGACTCGGTAAAACTACTGGTTAAGTAATTGGACCGGTTCAACCGGTCGAACCGGATTTTCTATTTAAAAATAATTAAATAAATTTAAATAATCATATATTTACACTATATATACCTAAAATGTAGTTCTACATGTAATATGTTCTATGTTTTCTTTTATTAATTAGATAATAAACAATAACCATAAGTTTAGTTATATATACAAGTGAATACTATATCAACTAAAATTGATTTAAAAAAACAAATGAATGACCGTTTAAATTACATATTTATTTATTTTTACAACTAAAAGTCTTAAATTTTATGAATATAGCAAAATGAGAATAAGATATGAGAGTCAAAAAGAGATTTTTTAAACTTTTTTTCTTAAAAAATACAATCAAGAGAAAACTAATTAAATAGTAAAAATTAAACATTAATTATGAAATATTATATTTTAATAACAATTGAAAATACATTAATTATATGTTGATTTCTGTAGAGCCGAGTTTTGAAGTTGAACCGGGTAACCGATTTTTAGCCGGTTTCACCGGTTTTTTTCAAATCCCGATTTTAAACCGAACCGGACTCGGTTTTTTTAACGAGTCCCAGTCGGACCGGTTCAACCGGCCGGTCCGGTTTGGTTTTCAAAACCTTGCTTTGGAGTCAATACTGTTCTCCTTGGCCTAATCATGTATGTCTTCTACATAAATCATTATACGGACAATCACCTCGGACCTGGTTTGATAAGTTTAGCACATATCTTCTTGAGTTTGGATTCATGTGTAGTGTTATATAAAGGTTTATGGTTTAGATTTCAGATTGAATTCAGGCCTAGTTCTATCTTGATGACTTTCAGTATGCAGTACCAATTGCCCAATTTGATCTAACTTAAAATAAATAAATAAATGAAATTCATAAATATATTTCAAAGTCAAATTATTGATGGGAATCTTTATATGTAGACTAATTTATAAATAAATGAAATTCAAAAATATAACCTACTTTGACACAATCAACGACACGTCACCGTTTAATTTAAAAGATTTTTTCGAAGACTTGGGTTTTCAATTATTTAACTTTTTAGTCAGAGACTTGCGTTTCATTTGATTCGTTAAAACACATTGAGAAAACTAAAACATTCAGAATCCACTTTTGTCATGGCAGGTTCTTGTTCTTCTAATCGACCACAAGACCTGTTCATCTCCTTCTTCTTCTTCTTCTTTTTGTTCTTACCATTTCTCAGCTTCGCACAAGAACCTGTCGTCAACGTAAACGGTTCTGTCTGGGACTTCCCTTCACATTCTTCATCTTCATCCCCACAAAGCACCTTCTCCAAAAACCTGAACAGTCTTGTCGCCTCAATCCCTTTGCTCCATGCCAACACCTACAACTTCTACAACCTCTCGGTCGGAGACATCTCGGATCAAGATCGAGTAGAAGCCATCGGAGTCTGCAACAGAGTAGTCACATCAGTAGATTGTCGTTCCTGCGTCTTCCAAGCCGCACTAAATCTAACCTCCTCTTCACAACTTAGAGAAGGTTACTGGAGGTCCACGAATTGTATGTTTCGCTACTCGGACAATCCCATTTTCGGAATACTCGAAACGAATCCTGTGTTCGAGGCACTAAACCCGAACAAATCAACGGGTGATAGGGACGAGTTCATTCGGCTACAGAGCGATTTACTGAACCGTATCAGAAAACGTGCTGCAGCAGGTGGATCTAAGAGGAAGTATGTTCAAGGAAGTGGTCCTGGTCCTAACTCCTCGACACTCTTTGGTGCCGTGATGTGCACGCCGGATTTGTCTGAGAAAGATTGTAACGACTGTCTCATCTTTGGTTTCGCAAACGCTACAAGAGGGAGATCAGGGCTCAGATGGTTTTGTCCCAGCTGTAGTTTTCAGATACAGACCAACTTGAGATTCTTCCATCTGGAGAGTGAGTATGAGCCTGATCCACCATCGGACCAAGAACCAGGTAAAACAGATTACCCTGTTTTCCTTACAA
Source organism: Brassica napus (assembly GCF_020379485.1). Taxonomy (NCBI): domain Eukaryota; kingdom Viridiplantae; phylum Streptophyta; class Magnoliopsida; order Brassicales; family Brassicaceae; genus Brassica; species Brassica napus. The sequence continues at coordinate 21,245,892 of NC_063452.1, forward strand.
AAATCATGAGCACTCTGAATAACTACTTGCATATTAACAATATCTGTAATCATAAATTTTGTGATTTCCAATTAGTTTCCTGTTTCTGGCAGGTCTTTTACATAACTGGTCGCAAGGAGTAGACAAAACCGTTATTATACTCGCCACTGTTGGCTCTGTTGTTGGTTTTTCCATATTCGTTATCTTCCTTTACTTCATATTGAAAAGGAAGCAAAGAAAGGAAAAACAAAGACATGAAGGTGAAACTTTTTAGTCAAAAAATCAAATCTTCAGCTCAAAGCTATTTTCTTGTGAGTTTTCACCTTTTTTTTAAGGTTTGCTGCTTTTGGATCAGGAAAAGAAGATGTTGTAGAGAATCAGATTATAGATGAAAACGTATTGCGACTCGACTTTGATACCATCCGATTAGCAACTGATGACTTCTCTCCTGGCAATCAGCTTGGAGAAGGTGGCTTTGGTGTAGTTTACAAGGTGATTAGATTGATTGTTTCTTATGTGATCATCTTTATATTACATTTGCTTATGATTTGTTTCCGTCTTAATGATCATTAGGGTGTTCTTGATTCTGGAGAAGAGATAGCCGTGAAAAGATTGTCAATGAAATCAGGACAAGGAGACAATGAGTTCATAAACGAAGTCTCGTTAGTTGCCAAACTTCATCATCGAAATCTTGTTAGGCTTATAGGTTTCTGCCTTGAGGGGCAAGAAAGGCTACTCATATATGACTTATTCAAGAACACAAGCCTTGACCATTTCATATTTGGTACATGTTGATATAATCTATATCTCTACTTGTTACATATAGTGACTAATCCAAATTGTTTTATTTCTCAGATAATGATAGGAGAATGGTATTAGAGTGGGAAACACGTTATAAGATAATCGCAGGTGTTGCTCGAGGTCTTCTTTACCTCCATGAAGATTCTCGTTTCAAAGTTATTCACAGAGATCTTAAAGCGAGCAATGTTCTATTGGACGACGCAATGTATCCAAAAATATCGGATTTTGGAATGGCTAAGTTGTTTGATACAGACCAACCATGTCAGACTAGGTTTACAAGCAGAGTGGCAGGAACCTAGTAAGCTGCCTCGGAATAAAACCATTCAACTTCTATCAGTTCTATAAGAAAATTAATGAATTTTATATTGTTGCTGCAGTGGTTATATGGCTCCAGAATACGCGATGAATGGGAAATTCTCAGTGAAAACCGACGTGTTTAGCTTCGGTGTACTAGTTCTTGAGATCGTTACAGGCAAGAGAAATAATTGGTCTCCTGAAGATAAAAGCTCATTGTTCCTCCTTAGCTATGTAAGTGGATGAAAACAGAGTTTTCTGACTCTAAGAGTGAATTTGAGATTCTAGTTCTAAACTCTAACTTATTAGAACTCTTATTTTGGTTAATATTTGAATAGGTATGGAAAAACTGGAGAGAAGGGAGAGTGTTAAACATTGTGGATCCAAGTCTGATTCAGACAAGAGGTCTAAGTGACGAGATCATGAAATGCATTCACATTGGTTTGTTGTGTGTTCAGGAGAAGGCAGAGAGTAGACCAACAATGGCTTCTGTTGTGTTAATGCTCAATGCAAGTTCTTTTACTTTACTGAGACCCTCACAACCTGGTTTCTACCCAGGAGATGGAGAATCAACAAGTAGTTCTCCACCGACGATGACTTTGAATAGTGTTACAATCACAAAGGTAGACCCTCGTTAATTAGTATGTAAAGACAAAAACTAAGAAAGTCAACTTCGGAAAAGTATTCTTGATATCAATTGCTGACCAAAAGATTTGTTTAAGCTTGTGGTCTCAATTGGTAATCGCTGTCTGCCTTTGTGGTGAAGATTCAAATCCTTGCTTTGACCGCATAACTCGTGTAATTGTTTCATTGACTCTAACACATATATAAATGCTCTCATTTATGTTAGTACAATCACATTCACATGTTTACGTTATCTTATTTTTAATCCTTTTTCTTATTTCACAATCTTCTTTTCTTCATTCAAATATACTTTTAAAATGGCATTTTTTTTTTTTAAAATAGACAACTACAAAATTTTAGATTTTAAAAAGCAGCATAAATTTTATTGTTATAAGAGATTCTCAAAGTAAAAAATTAGAACCCTAATATACTTTTATCAGCTCTTCCTAACCTTTGAGTGTGTGATTTTTAAAATCTGAATTTGTATTGTTGTTTTTAAATAGAAAGTGTTCGCGGTATTTTATGTCATCTATCTATACTATTATTTGAAAAGTGAATTTGTTTATTTGTCATGTTCTCCATGATTTTAGGCTAAGTCATAGTTTTAACAAATAATTTTAATTAGATTGATAAAAGTTTTGATATATTTAATGAATAATTATATAATTCATTATTAATTACAAATTAATATTATAAAATTATCTCTTAAATTGAAAACGAGTTTGAAGATAGAAAAGATAATTCCATGTATTTATTTTGTGTTTATTTACATCTTTCTTTCTTTTCTGTTTATTTTTATAATTAATAGTATATATATACATAAATAATTAGATTTGTAATTATACTAAAACATTAAAAATAGTTTATAAAAGAAAACTGATTTATATTTGTTTGTAAAGGTAATATATCATGAAATATTTTTAAAAGCTATTAAATTTTATTTTAGTATTAAAATACTTGATTTATATTTTTTGCTCACGGAATTTGTTTCGTGGTATTTATTTTTTTATTCTTATTATTCAGAATAACTCACTTGTTGTAAATAAAAATAATAATATTTTGAAAGTCTTCTCTTCTGGAGGAAGATATTTTGAAAATATTTTTAAAAAGATGATTTCATTCCCAATTAAAATATTTAGAAAATTAAAAAAAAATAGATATTAGATTTTTCAACTTAAATAACAAATTCATGTTATTCTGAATAATAAGAATAAAAAATAAATACCACGAAACAAACTACGTGAGCAAAAAATATAAATCAAGTATTTTAATACTAAAATAAAATTTAATAGCTTTTAAAAATATTTCATGATATATTACCTTTCCAAACAAATATAAATCATTTTTCTTTTATAAACTATTTTTAATGTTTTACTGTAATTACAAATCTAATTATTTATGTATATATATACAATTAATTATAAAAATTAACAGATAAGAAAGAAAGATATAAATAAACACAAAATAAATACATTGAATTATCTTTTCTATCTTCAAACTCGTTTTCAATTTAAGAGATAATTTTATAATAATAATGAATTATATAATTATTCATTAAATATATCAAAACTTTTATCAATCTAATTAAAATTATTTGTTAAAACTATGACTTAGCTTAAAATCATGGAGAACATGACAAATAAATAAATTCACTTCTCAAATAATAGTATAGAAAAGTAAGTTATTTTTTTGTCATCAACTTCAAGAGACTCATATTGACTCCATAGACCACACTAGTACAACAACTAACTTATATTTATAAAAATTTAAAATTAACAATATTATACTTCTAATTTTTTCAAGAGTTTCACAGAATTATAACTTTGTTTATATTAACATTTCTTTAAAAGACTATTCTGTTAAGAAAGTGTAATTCTTTTTTTTTAAAAGAAAACTGTATTTTCCAAAATGATTTGTTTTAATTATAATTATCAAAGTTTGAAAGTTGAAAATCATTTGAAAATAACAAGTTGTGATTTTCTAATAAAGAAATACTATTTTATAGGAAAATATTATCTTTATTTTCAAATAAAAATATATTGATTGACTATAGCTTATTTTTCTCTATTATAGCATTTAGAAATGAAAATGATAATAGATAGGAAGTGTTCTAATCTTATATATTACGTATTAATGCTTTGTTTGTCAACATGGTTGGTCTGTTTGAGTGTTTCTTCGGTTATTATGGAAGATATTTTAAATATAATTATACATATATCTATATTTTTATTTAATATAGACTGATTTGTGCTTTTTGATTTATTTTGAGATTTTGTAGCTTTTGGTAATTGCAAGAATTTGGTTTAATTACATCTTTTATATTAACAATTATATATTTGTTTATTTAATTAGATAATTTTTTAGAAATTAATATAATAAAAACTGGTTAAAAATAACACCATATTTTAAAATATAAAATATTAGTGTTGTTATCCAAACTAATGTTTTAAATCAATAAAATTTAAAAATTAAAAAATTGAAAGATTCATAAATAGTATAAATTTAATATTTTATTTCAATTTTTTATCTTTAAACTAATAGACATTTATTAATAAGTATCCATAAAAGAATTATGCCAGCATATGCGGGCAAAACACCTAGTTTTATTATAAAAATCATCATTTTTATAAAAGAATTATTCGTGGTTCCTTACAACTTACAAAAGTTTTGTCTCTTAAATTTTAAAATTTTCATACTTATTGCTGTAAAATTAAAAATAAACTTATTTAATAAAATAAAACTAGTATTAAAATTTCTTATGTTTTAGTATCAATAATTAGAATATATTAAAGCCTTTATTCAAAAAAAAATAATTAGAATATATGATATGCATTAGTAGATGGATAACTTTCAATGTCTTTTATTTGTGCAATAACGTTCAATGTCTAAATATGAATTCAATGATATCGATACCTGTCAATGTCTAGTCATAATTTCTTTTAAATTTAGAAACATGTTACGTCAAGTTTAATAGACAAAGACTACCGAGTTCCGAAGAGTTCCAAAAAGGGTTGACTTTGGTATAGGACTCCTAGTATTGAGTTTCCTCATATACACTCTAACCTTTTTCTGCGTCTTTGATGCATCTTTCAGAAAATTTATTTTTACCAAACTTTACAAACTACATAAATTCTTATAATTACATCATACCAAATTTATATTGTGATTGGTTTTAGAAAAATTGGCAAATTGCAGATGTGTAGACTATTTCTTATCACAGCTAAAGCAAGTGGATATATTTGATTATCTACATCACAACCAAGCGAAGATTTCATGCTAAGTATGTTTATGTGAGAAAGACATTGATGTATTTGAATGTTATTAATTATGCATCTAGAAAAAAAAACTTATTACATGCGTGATGATTGTCTTTCGGATTACTGAGAAGCTCATCTGAGGCTCCCCTGTTCTAGAAAGTCTTACCATGGTAAGCAACTTTTATGATAATCAAATTGTCTAGCATCTATTAAGATTTGATGTGGTGTACACTTAGGTTTGTTTATCTTTTTGCAGGAAGTTTCGGTTTCAAAGAAGCCGAAGCAGGTCAATTCTCGTTGGAGCTTGTTTGTTCCAGCGAAGCCAAAGCTCCCCATCTTCACCAAGTTGTCTTGGTGTGTATGATCGATTGTGGAGTAAGTTAAGATTAACTAAATGATTATGAAGGAGGAATCGGTTTAAACTAGTAAATTACTTTCTTGAGAATTTGCCAGTCCTCAAGAAATAGACTGACTTTCACAAAATGTCATATCGCCAATTAAGAGGCAGAGAGCTATTAGAGTCTTCTTACACCCTGAAAGCGTTCTCCCAGATGATAATTGCTTGACATGGGCATTGTTATTCAAATTATCATAGGAGTTATTTATATCATGAGAAGTGCATTTAGGCTTACCATTTATAGATAAACATTTTTCGGTTTAACGTGAGACACATAGACTTATTGGATGCTAGTCTCTTCTTCATATGTTCTAATAATTATTATACTTCTTAAAACATTGAACCATGGATGATTCTTACATGTTTAAATGCAAAATTATTCAACTTTTATTGTTTCGATATCAATCTCAGTTTTCTTTTCTTATGAAAATGGTAGTTAGGCATTGCATATATTTATTATAGAAAAGGTTTAAGTTGGGAACTAAAAAACTTTGATGATTATAGTATCTTCTTGAAGTTTGTTCTTCTTACTTCTTTTTGGATTCTTTAATCATGGAATGTTCATCTGGTTAAAAGCCAATTTATGCATTTTATTGTTTGGGGTCATCAATTTTCTTTCAATCGTCTCAACAGTAGTTTTCCACTAAAGATCAATGGATTGTTAGAGAAGAAGTCAAGAATTCACATCCATAATAACTATTTTACAAATAAAACGCGTAATTTTTTTTTCCTTTTCAAGGAGAACAATACATACATAAATAAAATATTCAAGGAGAAAAATACATCGCATATGCAGTGAACGACTTTCTTTTTATGTTGTTCCACGACAGAGCATTGGCAAGTCAGATGACTCAAAACATCACTCACTCTACATTAAGTTTGGATGCGGATTGAATAGGAGATCCATTTGACTCTACATCCACTCGCCTAAGAAAAAAAGTGTGGCAAAGTCTTCAACGAAAGTTTAATATATAGCTTTGGCTAAACTGTTGCGAAGTTTTTGATGTATATGCGGATTGATTATGCTGGAGCGATCGACATACCTGCCAACCCGGTGTTCTACTCACAGATGAAACGCACTGCATTAATTGGACCATTATACCATTCGTACTCGTAATAAATCTAAAATGCTTTGGATCTCACATGTGTCTACTCGAGATCATTGTTGGAGAGAGATTTAACAATCCTCCTCAAGGCCCATCGAACAACAGGATCTGGCCCGTTAGCATCGATAACTCGACTGGGGCCGGTTTAGTTGACGGAGCGATCGGTTGGAACGATCGATCGATCAGCCCGGTTCATTAAATCAATTAAACCCTTTATTCGACGTCGACTCGACAAACCTTCGCTCCGCCCGAAAGCCCATCACGCATGGAATTGGGCCAGGCCTCTATGGCGAATTAACCTTAGGGCGAACGAGGAGAAGGCGAATCAAGACTATAAAGGGACAAGAGAAGAGACGGAAAAGGGATCCGCAAACAGACACTAATGGCAAGATCTAGGTTTACGACCGATCGCTCTGCTTATTGTTTCCGTCGGAGTCTTTCAACAAAGCTCCGACATTTTCCTTATTTCCTTAATCTCTTTGTAATCTCTTTCGTTTATCTCATATTGTGAATAAAACGTCTTTATGAGACCCACATAACCGAGTTCATTTCATTATCATTCGATCTACCAAACTCGTATTCAACAATCATCTCGGTTTGATTTTAATTCTCAACTTTTTTTGTTGGCCTTTTGGGCCGAAACAAGCCCAAGCATCCACTAAAAATCTCCCGAATGTTTTTCTTATAAATAGAAAACCTCTATAACTTTGTGTTGGAGCTTCATGTTCTCATAAATAAAACCCTAAACCTAGATTTTGAGTTATAACTGAGAAGAGCTACAAGAAGCATGTCCATTGGTTAGAGCCTTTAATGGGTTCTAATGATTAGTTTAATTATTAATTATGTACTTTATGAAATTTAGAACCATTGCTAATATAATTAGTTTTGTCAAGGTCCAATGGAAGGTTCTTAAATTTTTTTTTTTTTTGAAGTTGAATTATTAAATTTAAAATTTACAAAACTTATAAATTATTGAATTTCATAAAATTTAAACAAGTATAACATAAAAACATATTAAAATTAGAAATACAAATTATAATTAGAAATTTTAAACAAACAAATTATAATTATTTTTACGTATAACTTTAACATGTGATTTTGATATATATATAATTTTATATAAAACGATCAATTAATATGTAAATAACATTAACATCTACAAAATTTTAAGAGAAATGATTGAAATTACTTTTGCACTGCTGAATTGTTTTTGAAATTTGGAAAAGCAAACTCAAACAAAAATACTAACACATTTTATCAGTTATTGAACTAAAATATATTGTAAAACCTTGATTTCAAAAAAAAAGAGCATATGCTTGATCTTCTTCTCATTCATTGCTTTTTAACACCAAAGAAAATAGCTTTATCTATGCGACTTGATGACCCATCCATGACACGCCCATTACCACAAAGCTCCTCAAGACACAACGATCTTTTGTTTTTAACTGCCATTTGTCTCTTTGTCTTTCCCTTTAAATAACCTTCACACCACACAGGTTTCATCATCAGCATCCCTCACAATCTCTCTCAAGATTATTATTCAAGATCACTACTCAAAACTCAGTTCTCCAAGATGACAATGCGCAGAGTCCACCAACAAGTTAGTGCATTCCCTGCAGTCAACACTACTCTGGCAGGTTACTTGCCTGATCCAGCATCCATCAACAAGCTCCAAACCCCATCTCCTTCCAAGAAGCTTGAACGCAGGTAAGTGAAGAGTCGGTTGCATTCAAGCACCAATCCATCCTCAGGTTCTTGAGCCCGTCTCTGCAAGAATCCGCCAGCAATATAATTGACTCATCAGAGATGTCTCTGCATCCACCGATGATCAGAGTCTCCAGATTCTTGCAGAACTGAGCCAGGGAGGATACAGATTCGTCTCCAACTTTGTAACAGTCTAGCAACTTGAGCGTCTTGAGCGAAGTCCTGTGAGAACATACTCGACTGTGAAGTTCCAAAACAATTGATTTGGCTGACGCTACTGCTAAAGGTTATCAAAATAAATACAAATCCATTAGCCTTTCAGATATATAAAACTCTATAAAGCAGTGAAACTAAAAAATTTAGAATAAATATATATACTCCTGTGAAATAGAAAGATAGACAATCTAAACAAATCAAATTTTCTTCAACTACACTATGGTAAAGTAAAGATTTTTACTTGTCTAGGTGAGATTCCAATCTGGTTGGATAAAAAGGAGCTTTGACTGCAACCTGAGAACGACGAATCCCCCACTGAGCAACAACACATGAGCTTCAAAATTGTATAAGAGCCATTTCACTCCCTGCCACGCAAAAAAAGTCTTTTTATCACCTAATAAGATTTATGCAGTTTCATTTCATGAGATTTTGACCCCATAACAGAATCCAAACAAAATGTCTTCACTTTCACCACATTAACCATAGAAATGACAAAGCTTTATGAAGAAATACGATGGAAATATCTCTTTAACACGAGCTGGGTGCTACAGAGGAAAAAAAATCAACCTAACAACATTTTATGGATGATTCCAAGCGATGAAGAGAGAACAAACGGCGAGAATACAGAGGAAAGAGAAAGAAGCTAAAGACTTACCAAGAAGGAGATCGAGATCAGAAGCCATAGAGAAGATGGAGTGATTGGGATTGTAGGAGGAAGAGAAAAAACTCTTCCATGGAAAACATCGACGAAGAGAGAGACATGGACAAATCAATTAGCCAATAGCAAAAGGACACCTATGGGTGTTTACCTGTTCTAAAAATGTCATAATTAGAACATGTTCTGTGCTTTCATTTCATTTTCCATTTATTTTTTTAGTTTTTTTTTAAGAACCTCTTTTAAAAAACCCCGTTGGAGTGTAAAAATGAAGCAATAAGAAACAAGATGGTGGGTTAAGGTCTCAAGACAATTGAGATACCACTAAGGGACAAACATGCATGGTTGGTTAAGGTCTCAAGACAATGGAGATGCCACTACAAGGGACAAGCATGCATGGTGGGTTAAGGTCTCAAAACAATGGATTATTAGTTTATCATATCTCATCTACCATTTACCATACTTGTAACCACTATATATATGAGATGTTCTCATAAGCAAATTAATCAAGTGAATAAGATTATCCTTCTTTACTCTCTCTCTATCTCTCTCTCTCTCTCTTGTTCTTCACTATGTTCTTTAATTTCTAACATGGAGGTGGTCTTACATCCACAAAGCTTTCTCCCAGATGTCAAGTTCTCGTGTGTTGACATGCAGCTTCTGATGAGTTTTGAACATTGTTTTATTGAACATTCTTGTTAAAATCATTTGTTTCTATTAAAATTTCAGTTGCAATTAAGGAGCATTTTATAGACTATGTGGATGATCTTTTACATTGGCTAATTCAGTATGGTTATATATATTATTCATAATTCATAATATTTGTTGGATGTCTTTGCTAAACGAGTTACACATACAAACAGCTATAACTATTTATCATTTTACACTGATGCATTATCAAAAGGTACACTCGATTTATTATTTTACATTTTTGATGATATAAAGTATATGATATTAGTATATTTCATATCACATATATCTTTTTTTTGGGATAATTTCATATTACATGTATCATACGATATAAAAGTGTAGTATATGTTGTAGATATTTAAGGTTGGGGCCAGCGATGTTGCTATTTGTAGAGTGGAACAGTTTGTCCTTTCCCATATGATCACATGTATCATACGATATTTGAGATCCCATTCTGCAGTGGTTTCTGGTTACAGTTAGAATATAAAAAGTCTTCAAAAAAAAGTTTATTTCAAAAGCAAAAGATCTATCAAAGAACAAAAATGAAGAGGAAAAAACAAAGGCTCTATAAAAATGAGTTGATGTGAATAAACCTCCAACACAAGACAGGCTCACGCTGAATGAGATCATATGGGAAAGGACAAACTCTTCCACTCTACAAATAGCAACATCGCTGGACCCAACCTTCTTCCTCTCATCATCAAGCTCATAATAAACCTGCAAAAATGCAAAACCAAGAATGATTCTACTGTCTTTTGCCAATCTGGGACCAGCAAGACTCATGATTTTAAAATGAACAAAGCTTGCATACCTTTCCAGAGAAAAGTACCAATCTTCTGATGCCTTCTTCAGTATCAGAGTGATCATTCTGATCCTTGACTAATCCCTTAATCTAGTTCCTTGCTGGTCAAAACTTGGGTGGCGTTGGATATCATCAAACTCAAAGAGGTTTGATTTACAGTCCTTGTGACGGAGCAAGTTCTTTGGTGCCATTACAATC